>NC_143578.1:142827622-143430044 GCF_048544385.1 Mastigoproctus giganteus
CACTTTCGCTTCTATCTATCTGTACAAGGACAATTTTTTTTTTTTTTTTTCCACATTGCAACTTAACTCCTGCTCAAAAATTAAATTTTTATATTCTAATTAACAGCTGTCCGCTATGCTTCAATTAAAGTCCACTAATATGGGTTTTAATTTAGGTTTCTGTTTACTACTGACAAAACCTAAGTTAGGAGTAACCAAGGTTAATTTCCATGTATTAGCTTATATATTCCAATTTCCAATTAAGTAGATTAAATTTTTATTTTGTTGCAGGTTAAGTTTAATAAACGTAAACCTACAAGGCTTACGTTTAGCTATAAAAATAGTTATGTCAATGTCCATTATACCGGAGGATTTAAAAAGTAATTTTATCCTCTCTTCTCTCTCTCTGGCTTAGCACCAAGATATCTGCATCAAATTAGAAACTGTCATGTTAAACATAGATGACTTGGAAGTCTACTGAAAAGTAACAAATACCAAAGCCAATTCATCAATGTTTATACTTTTGGTTGCCAAAAAAATCTATCAAATATGTATCATCCGTGCCGAACACCACGCTCGATTGTTATTATTCGCACATGTTGGCACTAATAACATTAAGAGTAGATCTGTTGACTTATTTAAGAGATCATGGCAATGCTGAGGAAAATTCAAGTTAGAGTTGAATTTGAAAGTGTCTGCAATTCTGCCCAGGCATAATAGGAGGGAGTATACAATGTGAGCCTTATCAATCAATTCGACCATAGAGAGATTGTGCAAGGCTCACTGGGTAGAATTTGAAAAATTCTACCCAGATCTGCAGATATAAGAACCACTAGGTGGCAGTGTATCAATGTGTAATGATGTAACTACCTTCAAGAGTAAATGAAAGAGTTTTTGCTTGCTTAAAGGCAACTACAGTAGTCTGGGGCAGTTTTTTAAGTTCTATAGAGTGGGATCGACTAATGACGTTACTATCAGCAAATTCTAAATGGGAAGCATTCAAGGAAATAACCATAGATGCTACTAGGCTTTTCGTACCAATTAAGAAACCTAAATTCAAGTCAGATGAACTGAGACTCATTGCAGATTAGAAAAATGGATAGGACATAAATTATCAGGTGAAACAGAAGCCTATGGTAGATTTAAACTAGTCTGCAATCAAGTCAATATGGATGTTAAGTAAGCTAAGGCAGATAAATCTTTGGCAAATGATGCAAATTAAAATAACAAAGATTTCTTAAGTAAACACTAGAAGGAAGGGTATGAATCACATAAGTCCACTTGACAATGATGATTTAACTGTGAATGATCCTGCTCAAGTTGCTCAAGGAAGCTAAAATGATTTTGTCCTTTATCCATAATTATGAATGCATCCTTGGATTCAGGGAAGTCCCCATTGACGAGATGTGTGAATGTATCCCCAATTCACAAAGGGAGGAAAAAAAGAGTGACCTGAGTAAGTAAGATCTGTTAGCTTAACTTCTGTTTCAGAAAAATAATGAAGTCACTGGTTAAAGAAGTAATGCAGGACTATCTAGACAGGAGTGCAATTATATTTCACTCACAGCACAGGTTTGTCAGTGGGTGTTCTTGTCTGACCAATTTGATTGGATACTATGATGCAGTAATAAAGGAACTCTATGCAAAAAATAATTTTTATATCATATACTTGGATTTCAACAGAAGCTCTTGATACTGTTGCACATAATAGACTGCTGTACAATTTGGAGCAGTGTGGCATGGAGAGCAAGTTACTGTTACGAATAAAAGTATAGTTGAGTGAGAGAAGATGGAAAGTTGTTATTAATGGACACTACTCGTCATGGAATAATGTTAACAGTGGAATCACCCATGATTTAGTGCTGAGCCCATTGTTGTTTTCTGTATATGATATAATCAGAAAAAAAACAGTTGCAATTGTCTAAATTTGCAGATGATATGAAGCTTGGCAGGATGGTTAATGACAGTAATTATGGTATGCTACTGCAACAAGATCTAGAAAAATCAGGCAGTTGGGCTGAGAAATGGAAATTGAAGTTTAACATTGACAAATGCAAAGAACTGCATATGGGTAGCAGTAATCTCAGATTAACGTACCAACTGTGTATTACTAAATACAAGGTAGTGGAAAATGAAAAAGACTTAGGGGAGGTAATTATGCAGTCAGCTATGAAGTTCTCTGAGCAGTGCAGACCAGCTATCAGGCCAGCACATGGAATTTGGCATAATATGATATACAGGAATAAGGAGATTATTCCATATATAATGCAATGGTCAGGACAAATTCAGCAACTGGAGACTACCCAGTTGCTGAATCCAGGCAATCTGATTGATGTGTTTAAGGCTTTGAATGGATTGAGCAAGCTCAATGCTGATGGGATTCTTCCTCTTGCTTATTCTATGCATATAGTAACAGTATTCACCATGTAGTGCAAGGAAGCCACAGGCTTTTGCTGCACTGGCAAAAAAACCCACATATTATATGTTTCCCTCTTCGTACAGATAGATATCCAGTACACCTTTGAATTTATTCGAACTGTCAGCCTCAACTACCCACAAGGGCAACTTGTTCTAGCTATCAAAGACTTGCTGACTAAAACTTCCTACAACATAATGTAAACCTCAAAGCCTGTAATTTCAATTTATGTCCTCCAGTTCTGGAATTGTTTAGAACATAGTGCAGTGGTTTTCGACCCTTTTTTTTTTTATTTTTTTAATAATGGCATCCTTAAAATAATTTATTTTATCTTGTGACACCCCTACTCAATTTTCTGCCTGTTGGCTCTGATTCTCTCTATCTCTCTGTACATACAGTTTGTTTGTTTGTTATTTGGTTTTTAGGAGCATTAGCAACTAAGGCCATATTGCTCCGGGATATGCGGTGGTCATTCCCTGACCTTTCCGCATCCTCCGTATTTGGTGGTGACGGGCTCGAACCGCGGTCTAATCAAGAAGCGTGTGCTACGCACTGCTGCTCCTTCCCACCTGGCTACGGAGGCGCCTGTACATACAGTAAGCGGCAATTATAGTGATCACGTTTGCAAATTGAATTATGATTCAAATAAGTGAAAATCAACAAATATTATCCAGAAAAATAAAGATATAAAGCACAAATTTACACTTTATTACCAAAGGTTTATTACCAATTAAATGATATGTGAAAATTGGAAGAAATGATACGTGAAAATCGTAAGTATAAAAATAAATTTATACTTACTTACATAGTTTAATTAATAGTACATATTAATTAAACATAACACTGTAGTATGATTATAATTAAAAACAATCACTCATTTTAGATTGCTTTAAATTATCACTACAAAGTCTATTTATAGATTTTTCAATATTGTTTAACAGTCTATATTGCACCAGTTTCTTCCAACACTCTCCTCAAGACGGCTATAGTTTCTCAAGTTTGCCGTTTTGTAACTGCAATTCATTCAGGTTCATCTTCATTTTCCTTCTCAGCAAAATTATCAGTAACAGACTGGGCAATTTCTTCATCTGTTAAAGCTGTTGTAACTTGTAGATCACCATCTATGTCCCCCCAATCATTAAACTCCTGTTCACCCATATCTTCATGCTTTTCAAAGTGATCAGTATCATGACTTAGTTGATCGTCATGAATAATTAATCCACATTTTTTGAAACAGTTGCTAATGCAGGTTTCAGAAACCTCATTCCAGGCACTCATTTCAATTTAATTTGTAAAACAGCTTCTGGCAGGCCTGGCACTAGGATTTCTGATGGCCCCATGCAGAAGTGTATTTGGTGCCCTTGAAGTCATAATGAATACTACAATTTTGAATAAACAGAAATGAAAATACAGGGTGGCCTCAATTAACGCATCACGCAAACGCGTTAAGCGAATATAATAATCAATAGGGAAAATTATAATTGGTCCTTGACCTTCTGGAATGTCCATAAAGAATTTTAAAAATACCTTTTAAATAACTTTTTAACTGTATACAATGTAAAAGATAATGAAAATAATTATGGAATTAAATGTTTATTGCATAAAACAGCAGTTCCCAAACTATGCACAGTGGAATATTTTAAATTTTCAAGGGATACACAGCTATAGCTGTGTTTACTCGACACATGTCCAACTATTAGCTTGAGGTAGTTCACAGTTTCAACATTTCTTATTTCTTCGGGTGAAAAAATTACCAAGACACTAAGGGTGCCATGAACCAAGAAGGTTTGGGAACCTCTGACATAAAATACACAATGAAGAAATGACTGTTGCGGAAATATTTGAACAGTGTTGACTTTCTCTTTTCATCAATCAATTTCCGATAGCTGACAAATCTTCTCTGGGCCCTGGCGAAATAAATATCGCAGAGAACCTCAAACCTTTGTTTGAAGTTCTCTGCGATACGAAATATTTTATCTAGTTCTTTTGCCGTTATCTCCTTCGTGGTAACATTTTCATCTGGATTATTTAAAAATTTGAATTTTTAAATGCCAGTCTGCATTGACTTTATTAGCGGGAGACAAACAAGTAACACATCTCCTTCCGATAGTTGATGGAACACACTGAGGCGGGAAGCAGGCAAACGTTTGTTTATTGCCCATCCGATGTGCGGTAAGCTTAATACACGATTCAAATCTTTTTCAACTATTGCATAAAAAAAAAAAAACGCGTTAACAGAAAATTTGCATCGTGTAAAGTGAAAATTGGTATAATTTTTTCAAATAGCGGCAACTGAAAACCATGTTAATCAAACTCGCGTTATGCGAGGCCTGGCTGTATATAAAATACATTTTTTTTTTAAATTTTATTTACATCAATTACATTCTCACTTTACGTGCTTTTATATTAATAAAATCACATACAAGTTCAGATACATGTAACTGTTCACAAATATCGTGCTCTATAGATATCACTACCAGATTTACAAGCCTATCTTGTGACATAGCTGATCTTAAATAGTTTTTAATGAGTTTTAATCTGGAAAATGATCTCTCCCCAATTGCGAAACTCACCAGAATTGTTAATAAAATTCTTAAGGCTATTGTCAAATTTGGAAAAGGCAATTTACTAGTGCAAATTAATTTTAATGTTTCATAGGGATTTTTAAATTTCTCTAAATCCAATTTAAAAAGATCCCTAAATGCACATATTTTGTTGAATAACACAGTTCCATTTATGTATTTGTTATCTCTGTCCATTAAATGTATTTGCAAATCATTAAAATTCTGACTGACTATAGAGAGCAGTTGACTAGCACGACTTCTCAGTATGTGGGATAAGTGGTTGCATATTTTACGAGCACCACTTACATTCGGGAATGGTAATCCCTTTAACCCTTAATTCATGCTGTCTAACTGCTTAATATGGCAGTGGTGCTGGTTTGTTTACACGCATAGTTGTCTAGTAATTTATGGCTGTTTCAGCTACAAATATCACTGAAAATTATCTGACTTCATTGAAAGCATTCGCCTTTTTAGCAGATTTCAGCAGAAGAAATATTGAAGGGAAGAGGCTTTGATATAATACAGTCAGCTTTGGTTGTCTTTGCTGTGGACTCTATACTCATCGATATTCATGGCTTCTCTCAGGCAACAAGAACGACAACCTCTGGAAACCAAGCAAAAACCAGTTGTAATCAACCTTCTGCACTAAGTTTGGCTCTACTGTAGTCAACTTTCTCTTCAAGAGCATCTCGTGGGATGCATGATGACTCTTCCAGTGATTAAAGCCAGCCCCTTTCAAAATTGCCCATGTGGTAGGCAATGGAATACCACCACATTATCTGATGCCACAGAGACCATAACAAAACCAACTCCAAAAACTGCTGTTAAAGGAAGACCTGCAACTAGGTGGAAGGATGGGATCAGTGAACTTTTAGGCGTGGCATTTTGCGATGCTGCTCGTATAGCATATGATCGATGCAGTTGGCAGATTTTGTTGGTGGCCACAACAGCTCCTCAGGGAACTATGTGACTGGAAGAAGAGAACTGCCTAAAGGCCTGAGGTACCAATACCAATATCCCCCATTGTTTCAATGGGGGATATTGGTATTGGTATTGTTATTTCTGGCGCAAGGGCTACTAGGGCCATATTGCACCTATCAAGGGTACGGAGTTCAGATATTGTGATTATAAAATCATGTCAGATGTGATCATATAGCTGTATCTCTTTGAGGAAGCAGAAAAATTCTAGAAAATTTGCATCATTGCCTATAATATGACAAAGTGTTAAAGGTTCTTGAAGATTTCGTAGAATACTGAATGAGGCTTTTCTGGCGGCAGCATATAGTGTACAATCAATGAGAATGTGTTTGACTGTGAGAAAAGAGTTGAGTGAGTACACTTCGGAGGATAGTCTCCTGTGAGTAGATAAAGATGGGTGAGGTGACTGTGACCGATTCGTGCTCTGGACAGGAGGACTTCTTCCCTTCTGTTTACACGGAAACTGGAAGCCCATAACTGTGGTTCAGATTTTATTCGCAGGAGCTTGTTCTGCAGTTGAGCTTGCCATAGAAATGTCCACTGTTCCTTACATACATGTCTTATATAGGATCTATAGTCAATATATGGAACGTAGTAATTTGTCGATGCTATGTTGGATGATTGTTTTGCTGCATAATCCACTTTTTCATTCCCTGATATCCCTATGTGGCCTGGGATCCAACAAAAGATGACTACTTGCTGATGTTCTTGGGTATGCATCAGCCGAGATTTTATTGTTGCTATTACAGGATGTGTTGGCGAGGAGGAATTTTGCAAGGCTATAATTGCACTCTGTGAGTCTGTATATATCACAGTTTTTTGGATGGACAGATGGAGGATATTTTTTAAGGCAAGGTTGATGGCACATAATTCTGCTGTGTAACTGCTGCATTCAGTGGGCAAGGAAACAGAGATGGTGTTATAGAGAAAAACGGCTGTAGCCCCGACTCCACTTTCAGACTTTGATCCATCAGTGTATACTTTTATAAAATGTGGATAACTTTGTGTGTGAGCAGTATGGAGTTGTTGTATGTTGATATTAGCAAGCGAATGTTTTCCCTAGTTTAGGAAATAGCTGTCACAGGATGCTTTAATAGAAGACCATGGAGGATCTGCACTGTTTGAATCTTGGAGGATTTTGTCAAGATGTATATTCCGCGTTTGCAATAATGCCTGCAATCTGATGCCAGTAGGTTGAACTGCTCTAGGTTTGTTTCTACAGTGCATAGAGAACTGTGGATCATTAAGTATTGGCCTAACGGGGTGAGTAGATATACTTTGAATTTTGGCCGCATAGTTTAGGAGTAACATCTTTCTCCTGAGTCTGAGGGGAGGTTCATGGGTTTCAATATAAAGACTTTGTACTGGCGATGTTCTATAAGCACCTACAGCAATCCTGAGGACAGAATGTTGAATAGGGGCAAGACATGCTAACACGCTTTCCCTAGCGGAATCATACACTGGGGCAACATAATCAAGTCCAGATCTGATTAGGGCTCTATATAAGTGAAGTAAGGTGCATTAGCATTAGCAGAGGCATTTGATGCAAGAAAGCAAGCTTAAGCAGCATCAGCCAAAAAAAAAAAAAAAAAACCCACTTCCACTTCACCCCTCTGTTCGTTCAAAATACCTGTCCAGCTGAGCCTTAAACTTATTTAGGCTATCAACCTCCGCCACAAGGGATGGCAGTCTGTTCCACCAACCAACCACCCGCTGGCTAAAGGCAAATTTCCGCACGTCTATCCTACATCTGTCTTTCCTCAATTTGAATTTATGCCCTCTCAGGTGATTTTTCTGAGCTAGAGGAAGAATCCCATCAGCATTGAGCATGCTTAAACCATTCAAGGCTTTATACACCTCTATCAGATCACCTCGCTGGTGCCTAGTCTCCAGACACTGTAATTTGCAAAACTTAAGCCTTTCTTCGTAAGAGCACCCCTTTGTTCCATTCACTAATCTTGTTGCCCTTCTCTGTACTCGTTCCAGCAGCTCTACATCCTTCTTGAAATGAGGCCTCCAGACCTGTATACAGTAACTCTAGGTGTGGCCTGACCATTGCCTTATACAATGGAATAATCACCTCCTTATCCCTGCTGGAAAAATTCCTGTATATCATTGACAATACTCCATGAGCTACTCTTGCAGCCCGTCTGCACTGCTCAGAGAACTTCATATCTGCCTGCACAATCACCCCCAAGTCCCTTTCATTCTCTACCACTGTCAGTGTAGTACCACAGAGTTGATACGTTGCTCTGGGGTTGCTGTTTCCCATGTGTAGTACTTTACATTTGTCAATGTTAAACTTCATTTGCCACCTCTCAGCCCATCTGCTCAACCATTCCAGATCCTGTTGCAGCAGCATAGTGTCAGTAGTGTCCTTGACAACCCTGCCAACCTTTGTATCGTCTGCAAACTTGGACATTAAGCTTGATATACCATCATCAATATCATTTATAAATACAGAAAACAATAATGGACCCAACACTGAGCCCTGAGGGACTCCACTAATAACATTAGTCCACGATGAGCAGTGTCCATTGATTACCACTCTCTGTCTTCTCCCCCTCAACTACCCCTTTATCCATAGCAGCAATTTGCCTCCAATGTCACACTGCTCCAATTTGTGTAGCAGTCTTCCATGTGCAACAGTATCAAAAGCCTTTCTAAGATCCAAGTATATAATATCAAAGTTATTCCCTGCATTCAGTTCTTTTGTGACTGCATCATAGTATCCAATCAAGTTGGTCAGGCAAGACTTCCCCTTAACAAAACCATGCTGTGTCTGAGCTATAACTGAAGTCTTGTCTAAATGATCCTGCAGTGCTTCTTTAACCAGTGCCTCCATTAATTTTCCTGGAACAGAAGTTAAGCTCACAGGTCTATAATTACTTGTGTCAGCCTTTGATCCTCCTTTGTGAATTGGGGTCACATTTGCACATTTCCAGTCAATGGGTACTCCCCTGAGTCCAAGGAAGCTCTCATAATTATGGCTAAGGGTTTGCTTACTTCCTTTGCTGCCTCCTTTAATATAACTGGATAGATCCCATCCACCCCGGGTGCCTTTCTTGTGTTCATCTTCAACAGTTTCTCCTCCACTTTATTCCCAGTTATTTCGAGATTCTGTAGCTGACTGCTAGAGTTCAATACACCTCTGGCATTCCCCTTGCTGAATAACTCTTCATGTGTGAATGTCGATGCAAAATATTCATTTAGTTTGTTAGCTACCTGAGCAGGATCATCAACAGTTGACCCATCAATATCAAGTGGACCAATCTGATTCATCCCCTTCCTTCTAGAGTTTACATAAGTAAAGAACTCTTTGCTGTTTTTCTTTGCATCCCTTGCCAAGGATTTCTCGTAATCTGCCTTCGCCTGCCTAACCTCCTTTGTAACTTGGTTGCATATCAACTTGTATCTATCATAGGCTTCTGTGTCATGTGTTAATTTGTAAGTATCCCATGCATTTTTCTTCTCTGCCATATGCCTCATTAGTTCATCTGACATCCATTTTGGCCTAAACCTTGAACAATATTTCTTAGTTGGTATGTAAAGCCTAGTAGCTTCCAAGATAAGTTCTTTGAATGCTTCCCATTTTGAATTTGCTGTTGGTAACATCATCAGTTGGTCCCACTGTATAGAATTTAAATACTGTCTCAGTCCATCGTAGTCGCCTTTACGGAAGCAATAACCCTTCCCTTTACCCCTAATGGTAGTTACCTCTTTCAGTAACTCCCACTTCAGCACACTGTGATCACTGCCACCTAGTGGTTCATTTATCTGCAGATTCTTAATGCATGAAGAATCACTGCTGATAATCAAATCAAGAGTATTACTCCCTCTAGTTGCCTCGCGAACATGCTGATGTAGAAAACAATCATCCAATAAATCCACAAAAGCCCTGCTAGTGTGTGAGTAACCAGCCCCCAAATTCCAGTCAATATCTGGGAAATTAAAATCTCCCATTATAAGACTCTCTGATTTACTGGCCCACTCTATTTCCCTGTACAGTTTCTTATTATACTCATCAGAGTCATTAGGCCTATAGCACACTCCTACTCTCAATTTGATCTCCAATGCTTATGTCACACCAAACTGACTCAACACTGCACTGTCCAGCGATGTCGACTGCTTCACTTCCTTGGTTTTTATGTGTTTCTTAACTAATAGCATAACCCCTCCCCCCTCCTATCCTGTCTATCCTTTCTGTAGACGTTGTACTCCCCAAATTGCAGTTCTGGATCCCCTATATCCGTGTGACACCACGTCTCTGATATCCAACAATATCTGCCTTTGATGTTTTGAGCAATACCTCAAATTCATCAAATTTATTTACTAAACTCCTAGCATTGGTGTACACGCAAGTATACCTGCACCTGTTTCTATTCTTAGCTACCCTAACACAACCCATGTGTTTACTTGTACCGCAATGCGAGGTTAGCCTGTGCGGACATTGCTCCTTAAAGCTCTTCAAACAGAGAAGTTTTTCCTGATTTATTTTCTGCTTTATTAGTTTAAATTGTCATATTAACTTATTTTCTAGAGTAGCTTTATATTCCTAGTTACGATACTTAGTTTAAAGTTTAACTTAGACAGAGATTTTGTAGATATTACTTAGTATCGGTATCAAATCCACGTTTCACAAACCAAATTTTTTTTTAACCAAATTTAGTCGATTTATTAACCAACTGTTATATCAAATTATCTTCTATAAGTAGATTATAGACCTAGTCAGGATCCTTAGTTTATTCTAAATTGAGATAGCGAGATTTGGAAGCTAATCAATACTTACGAGTCCGTAGAAATACCGTTCGTGAATTCCCGCCATTTTTACACGATAGCATAAGCTTAGTGTCGTATACTGCATAATATAATATTGTCAATTAATCAGTAAATCTATTAATCTTGATAAACTTTATTGTCAATAATCAGTAAATCTATTAATCTTGATAAACTTTATTGTCAATTAAATTGTACTTTTAACTCTATATATATATATATATATGTAACGACTTAATCTAACAAATAATTAATACATAACTATAGTGGTACACGTGATACGGAAGTTGTATAAAGGGAACTCGTAGAAAACACTAGATACCGAAAAAAATATATATATAACATAACTGTTTTGGGATATAACTTAAGGATTTAATTTTTGTTTTGAATTTTATTGAATTAAATCGGAATCATGACTCTGACCAGAGCAGCAAAGCAAAAGGCTCAAGCTAATGGGAGTGCTGTGGTTCAGGGGAGAACTGAGGGGGGCAGTTGCCCTCTGAATCACAGTCTATTAAAATGCACTGTTTGCTTGATGTTTGCGGAGCAGTTGGGTACGGGACATGATACTGCCAAGGGGGATGTCTTTGTGTGTGCACGATGTAAGGAGTGCAAGGAAATCAGGCGACAACTCAGCGTTGTTATGGGCCTTTATGAGAGCTTGAAGGACAGGGTGGATGCCCTCGAAGGAAATAAATTGAGGGGCCCATCAAGCTCTCAGCTGCCCACATCAACGCCAGAGCTTGCACTTGGTCATCAGGCAACACAGAAGCAGCCCCCTAGGCAGAATGCGCTGGTCCCACAGGAACTAGTAGTTGTCGGTGACTCTATTGTCAGGGAAACGGGGAACATCCTTTGTAAAAAGGATAGGTGGAATAGGACCAGGGTATGTCTGCCAGGGGCAAAGGTTGATGACGTTGTAGAGCGGATATCATCTTTTAAGGGCACAAAAGGTGATATAGTTGTACACGTTGGCACTAATGATATTAAGAGTAGGAGACCGGCGGAATTACTTAACAAGTACAGGTCACTGTTGAAAAAAAGCCGTGAATTAGGGTTGAACTTGAAAGTGTCTGCAATTCTGCCCAGACACGATAGGAGGGAGTATATGATGAGAGCCTTGTCGATCAATTCGGCCCTGGAGGGATTGTGCAAGGCTCAAGGGGCAGAATTTTTTTCAGCCTGGACTGTACTTGTTAACAGGAGAGATTGCTTCTACAGGGATGGGATACACTTAAATAGAAAGGGTGCAAGAATTTTTGCTGATGCTGTCGAGGCAGTGTTAGGTGGGTCGGAAAACTGCTAGTTGGGGGGGATACAAGGACTAATAGATTAACAGTAGCCAGTGGCAGAGGTGGAAGTGATTCTTGCACTGCTTCTATTGAAATGAGCAGAAGTCTGAAAAACAGGATGCAGGATATTTCAGAGACTGCTGGTAGTCATTGCGGTACAAGTAAACACATGGGTTGTGTTAGGGTAGCTAAGAATAGAAACAGGTGCATGTATACCTGCGTGTACACCAATGCTAGGAGTTTGGTAAATAAATTTGATGAATTTGAGGTATTGCTCAAAACATCAAAGGCAGATATTGTTGGGATATCAGAGACGTGGTGTCACACAGATATAAGTAATGCGGAACTGGAATTTGGGGAATACAATGTGTATAGAAAGGATAGACAGGACAGGAGGGGAGGAGGGGTTATGCTATTAGTTAAGAAACACATAAAGTCCAAGGAAGTGAAGCCAGTCGACATCGATGGACAGGGCAGTGTCGAGTCAGTTTGGTGTGACATAAGCATAGGGAAATCAAAATTGAGAGTAGGAGTGTGCTATAGGCCTAATGACTCTGATGAGTATAATAAGATGTTGTACAGGGAAATAGAGTGGGCCAGTAAATCAGAGAGTCTTATAATGGGGGACTTTAATTTCCCAGATATTGACTGGAATTTGTGGGTTGGTCACTCGCACACTAGCAAGGCTTTTGTGGATTTATTGGATGATTGTTTTCTACATCAGCATGTTCGTGAGGCAACAAGAGGGAGCAATACTCTTGATCTGATTATCAGTAGTGATTCTTCATGCATTAAGAACCTGCAGATAAATGAACCACTAGGTGGCAGTGATCACAGTGTGTTGAAGTGGGATTTACTCAAGGAGGTAACTACCATCAGAGGTAAAGGGAAGGGTTTTTGTTTTCGTAAAGGCGACTATGATGGTCTGAGACAGTATTTATATTCTATACAGTGGGACCAACTGATGATGTTACCAACAGCAAACTCAAAATGGGAAGCATTCAAGGAACTAATCTTGGAGGCTACCAGGCTTTACATACCAACTAAGAAATATTGTTCAAGGTTTAGGCCTAAATGGTTGTCAGATGAACTAATGAGACATGTGGCAGAGAAGAAAAATGCATGGGATACATACAAATTAATGGGTGGCATGGAAGCCTATGATAGATATAAGTTGGTCTGTAACCAAGTCACAAAGGAGATTAGGCAGGCAAAGGCAGACTACGAAAAATCCTTGGCAAAGGATGCAAAGAAAAACAGAAAAGAGTTCTTTACATACTTGAACTCGAAAAGGAAAGGGATGAATCAGATTGGTCCACTGGATATTGATGGTTCAACAGTTGAGGATCCTGCTCAGGTGGCTAACAATCTAAACGAGTATTTTGCATCTACATTCACGAATGAGGAGTTATTCAGGAAGGAGAATGATGTAGGTAAAGTAAACATTGGCAGTGAGCTGGATGATTTTGTAATAACTGAGAGGAAAGTGGAGGAGAGATTGTTGAGGATAAACATAAAAAAGGCACCTGGGGTGGATGGGATCTATCCAGTTATATTAAAGGAGGCAGCAAAGGAAGTAAGCAAACCCTTAGCCATAATTATGAGAGCTTCCTTGGACTCAGGGGAGGTACCCATGGACTGGAGATGTGCAAATGTGACCCCAATTCACAAAGGAGGTTCAAAGGCTGACACAAGTAATTATAGACCTGTTAGTTTAACTTCTGTTCCAGGTAAATTAATGGAGGCACTGGTTAAAGAAGCACTGCAGGATCATCTAGAGAAGAATTCAGTTATAGCTCAGACGCAGCATGGTTTTGTTAAGGGCAGGTCTTGCCTGACCAATTTGATTGGATACTATGATGTAGTCACAAAAGAACTGGATGCAGGGAATAACTTTGATATTATATATTTGGATCTTAGAAAGGCTTTTGATACTGTTGCACATGGAGGCAAATTGCTGCTATGGATAAGGGGATGGTTGAGTGGCAGGAGACAGAGAGTGGTAATCAATGGACACTGCTCAACGTGGACTAATGTTATTAGTGGAGTTCCTCAAGGTTCAGTGTTGGGTCCGTTGTTGTTTTCGGTGTTTATGAATGATATTGATGATGGGATATCAAGTTTAATGTCCAAGTTTGCAGATGATACAAAGGTTGGCAGGGTCGTTAAGGACAATACTGACGCTATGCTGCTGCAACAGGATCTGGACAGGTTGAACAGATGGGCTGAGAGGTGGCAAATGAGGTTTAACATCGTCAAATGTAAAGTGCTGCATATGGGAAACAGTAACCCCAGAGCAACGTATCAACTCTGCGGTACTACACTGACAGTGGTGGAGAATGAAAAGGACCTGGGGGTAATTGTGCAGGCAGATATGAAGTTCTCTGAGCAGTGCAGACGAGCTGCAAGAGTAGCTCATGGTGTCTTATCAATGATATACAGGAATTTTTCTAGCAGGGATAAGGAGGTGATTATTCCCTTGTATAAGGCAATGGTAAGGCCACATCTTGAGTACTGTATACAGGTCTGGAGGCCTCATTTCAAGAAGGATGTAGAGCTGCTGGAACGGGTACAGAGAAGGGCAACAAGATTAGTAAATGGAACAAAGGGTTGCTCTTACGAAGAAAGGCTTAAGTTTTGCAAATTACAGAGTCTGGAGACTAGGCACCGGCGAGGTGATCTGATAGAGGTGTATAAGGCTTTGAATGGTTTGAGCATGCTCAATGCCAATGGGATTCTTCATCTTCCTCAGAATAATCACCTCAGAGGGCATAAATTCAAATTGAGGAAGGACGGATGTCGGATAGATGTGCGGAAATTTGCCTTTGGCCAGCAGGTGGTTGGTTGGTGGAACCAACTTCCATCACTGGTTGTTGAAGTTGATAGCCTAAACAAATTTAAAGCTCAACTGGACAGGTATTTCGAACGAACGGAGGGGTGAAATGGGAGTGGTTTTTTTTTTTTTTTTTGTTTTTTTTTGGCTGATGCTGAATAAGCTTGCTTTCTTGCATCATATGCCTCTGCTAATGCTAATGCAATGGCTCCCAGCAGTCTCTGAAATACCATGCATCTTGTTTTTCAGGCTTCTGCTCATTCTAATAGGTGCAACAATCTGCACTCCACGATGTAGAAGAAAGTTACTCTTACTCTTGAACTTACTCTTAGTAAGTTCATTTTTTTTCTGGCAAACAGTCCGTAGATGTTTAATGTATTCTTTAAAGTTCAATTTATTGTCAAAAACCACACCAAGAAGACGAACGCTGTTCACAACAGCAACAGGTTGGTTTCTTAAGTGTATTTCAGGATCTGGGTGCATCTCTCGTTTGTTACAAAAATGAATGACACTAGATTTCTGATAAGACAGTCGGTAACCATTCTGTGTCATCCATAGTTCGATATTATTGATTGATGTTTGAAGTTGCCTCTCAATAAAACTCATGTTTTGTGAACTGCAAGAGACAGTCAGGTCATCAGCATATAGGTATGAATTCACTGTATTGGGAATAATTTTAGTCAACTGGTTTATTCTTATTGCAAACAAAGTTGCGCTAAGAACAGAGCCCTGAGGGACTCCTTCTTCTTGTATATATGTTTTGGAAAGGGCTTGCCGATAGCGAACTTGAAAGGTCCTCTGCTGTAGGAAATTCTGTATGAAGTAAGGTAAGTGACCTCTCAGATCCAGGGAATGAAGATCTCTCAGGATGCCAAAACGCCAAGTGGTGTCAAAGGCTTTCTCTATATCGAGACATGCCATGACGAGATGCTTATTTTGAATAAATGCATTTCTAATATTTGTTTCTGCTTTGATCATAAGATCCAGTGATGATCGGTTTTTCCTGAAACCAAATTGATTATCAGATATCATGTTTTGGGAATCAAGGTACTATGTTAGTCTATGGTGTATTATTTTTTCTAGGGTTTTACTTAAGCAGCTGCTGAGAGAAATGGGTCTATAATTATTAGGCATAGAGAGAGAGAGATCTTTCCCTGGTTTGGGTATTGCCAGTACAAAAGAGTGATGCCAGGAACTGGGGAATGAATGTTCCATGAAGATGCGATTATAGAATGTCAGAAGCGAAGATAGCGATTTATTATCTAGATGCTGTAGCATTATATTATATATTCCATCAGGGCCAGCAGCACTGTTCCTTGCAGTGGATAGAGCCTCTTGAAGTTCTAGCATAGTGAGTGGTTGATTGTACGGTAGAAAGGATTTGGTTCTGAAATTCAGGTGGGATTTTTCAGTGAAATCTTAAATCTTTTGAAATGATGGTTCATATGCCGTTGATTGAGATAACTGTGAAAATACTGCTCCTAAGGCATCTGCAATCTCTGCAGAAGTAGACAGTTCCAGCCCGTTCCAGGTGATAAGTGGAGAGGACAATGGGTGAAATTTGCCATTTAATTGCGCGATTTTTTTTCCATATAATTCTTATGTCAGTATTTTTATTAATTTCAGTTGCGAATCGAATCCAAGAGTCTTTTATTGCTTTCTTCCTAATATGGCGAGCCTTAGCTCTAAGTTTTTTGTAGTTTATCAGGTTAGCAGTGGTAGGGTATTTGCACAATAAATTCCACACATCGTTTTTTTCTTTTTTTGCATTTCTACAGTCCTCATTCCACCAGTAGTTTCTGCTTTTACGGATGCTTGACTGTGATTGGGGAATAGCAATAGATGCAGCTACTAGGATTTGTTTTATAATATGGTTGGCAGCTTTGTCAATTGGATGATATTCAATGGTCTGGTTGTCGAAGGATAGATGGGAAGCGTACTTTGTCCAATCTGCCTTAGAAAATTTCCATTTTGTGCTGGTTTCTGAAGTTAGGCAGAGTGAAGTTTGTATTTTACAGATTACTGGGTAGTGGTCACTGTTGAGCGGATCGTCTAGAGCAGTCCACTCAATACTAGGGAAGAGGATCGGAGAGTAGATGGATAGGTCTATTGCAGAGACTGATCCTGTTGGGAGATGGAAATAAGTTGGTGAGCCTGTATTTAATATGGTTAGATTTTGTCTGTCGACAAGCATTTCAATGAGTTGTCCTCAGGCGTCTGTGTTGGGAGATCCCCACAATGGGGCGCCTCCGTAGCCAGGTGGGAAGGAGCAGCAGTGCGTAGCACACGCTTCTTGATTAGACTGGGATTCGAGCCCGTCACCACCAAATACAGAGGATGCAGAAAGGTGAGGGAATGACCACCGCATATCCTGGAGCAATATGGCCTTAGCTGCTAATGCTCAAATAACAAACAACATCCCCACAATGGATTATGTCCATTGAAGTCGTCCAATAAACAGAAAGGGGTTGGCAACTGCACAATGAGATCTTGAAGTTCTTGAAAGGTACAAGGATAACTGGGTGGCAGGTAGATAGAAACCAGTGTTAGGTTAATGCCAATCGCTATTCGCGTGGCAACAGCTTCAATGGCAGTTTTTAGCGGAATGCGTTTACAAGGGACTCGTGAGTCCACAAGTATGGCTACCCCTCCATGAGTATTAGTGGTTGTAGGTCTGTCTTGCCGAAAGAGAGTATAATTTTTTATCGAGGAAGACAACTGAGGTGTTAAATATGTCTCTTGTAAGCAGATTCCAATTGGATTATGGTTCATAATTATTTCGTGGATGTTGTCAATATTGCTGCGAAAGCCTCTGCAGTTCCATTGTACGATGTTTTTCATTGTTTGGATTTAAATGGAGTAGCTGCATCTGCTTGCTTTTTGTAAATCTGTTTCAGGTGGTCAGCTTTCATTTTCTCTCTCTTTGAAAAAACAGGTCTGGTTTCTATTTTGTCTTCTGGATGGATTTCCAGAATAGTTTCATTTTCTTCTTGATTGCAAGCCTCATTTGTATCCATAGCGGAAGAAGATTCAGCATGCTGCTTATTAATGGGATCAGAATTTTCTTTTTGAGCAGGTCTTACGGAAGTTGCAGCAGCAACAGGTGGTATTGTGACTGGCATGTTACTAGATCTGGTTGAAGTCTGTTGCTTTGAGGACTGTGGTATGGAAGAGAGTATAGATAGAGCCCACTCAGAAATAGAAATGCTTGGTGGTATTGATGTGTGAACGGATATTGTATGAAATCTTTTGTTAGCATCAGCATATTTATGTTTTGGTATCAGTTGCTGTATTTGTTTCCTTGCTTCTGAAAAGGAGTTCAACAACAGTATCAAAAGCCTTTCTAAGATCCAAGTATATAATATCAAAGTTATTCCCTGCATCCAGTTCTTTTGTGACTGCATCATAGTATCCAATCAAGTTGGTCAGGCAAGACTTCCCCTTAACAAAACCATGCTGTGTCCGAGCTATAACTGAAGTCTTGTCTAGATGATCCTGCAGTGCTTCTTTAACCAGTGCCTCCATTAATTTTCCGGGAACAGAAGTTAAACTCACAGGTCTATAATTACTTGTGTCAGCCTTTGATCCTCCTTTGTGAATTGGGGTCACATTTGTACATCTCCAGTCCATGGGTACCTCCCCTGAGTCCAAGGAAGCTCTCATAATTATGGCTAAGGGTTTGCTTACTTCCTTTAATATAACTGGATAGATCCCATCCACCCCAGGTGCCTTTCTTGTGTTTATCCTCAACAATTTCTCCTCCACTTTACTCTCAGTTATTACAAGATTCTCTAGCTTACTGCCAGAGTGGAATACATCTCTGGCATTCCCCTCGCTGAATAACTCCTCATGTGTGAATGTCGATGCAAAATATTCATTTAGTTTGTTAGCTACCTGAGCAAGATCATCAACAGTTGACCCATCGATATCAAGTGGACCAATCTGATTCATCCCCTTCCTTCTAGAGTTTACATAAGTAAAGAACTCTTTGCTGTTTTTCTTCGCATCCCTTGCCAAGGATTTCTCGTAATCTGCCTTCGCCTGCCTAACCTCCTTTGTAACTTGGTTACAGATCAACTTGTATCTATCATAGGCTTCTGTGTCACGTGTTAATTTGTATGTATCCCATGCATGTTTCTTCTCTGCCATATGCCTCATCAGTTCATCATACATCCACTTAGGCCTAAACCTTGAACAATATTTCTTGGTTGGTATGTAAAGCCTAGTAGCTTCCAAGATAAGTTCTTTGAATGCTTTCCATTTTGCATTTGCTGTTGATAACATCATCAGTTGATCCCACTGTATAGAATTTAAATACTGTCTCAGTCCATCGTAGTCGCCTTTACGAAAGCAATACCCCTTCCCTTTACCCCTAATGGTAGTTACCTCTTTGAGTAAATCCTACTTCAGAACACTGTGATCACTGCCACCTAGTGGTTCATTTATCTGCAGATTCTTAATGCATGAAGAATCACTACTGATAATCAAATCAAGAGTATTACACCCTCTAGTTGCCTCCCTAACATGCTGATGTAGAAAACAATCATCCAATAAATCCACAAAAGCCTTGCTAGTGTGTGAGTGACCAGCCCCCATTAGAAAGAGACTCACAGAGGACATAACACTTAACACAAGAAAAGTAGAACACGTATTAAAGGAAAACAAAGGACTTAAATCAACACCCATTGGCAGTAACACAGAAAGACAAATGATACTGAAACTGAAGAATAGCGATGGTGTACTTATAAATAGCAGAGAAGGCATAATTCAAATAGCAGAAGACTACTATAGAGAATTATACAAGGAAATGATGCCAGCAGTGGGGAAGGTGGATTGCAAATTAGTAACACATATGGCATACCCGACATCCTTCCTGATGAGGTAGAACATGCGTTGAAGAAAATGAACAATCAGAAAGCTCTGGGGAAAATAAAGTTACTGTAGAGTTGTTAAAACTGGGAGGAAGAGACATAGCACAAAAACTGGCAAGACTCTTCACAAAATGCATTAGAAAAGGTGTGAGGCCTAAGGAGTGGAATAATGCAATCATAGTTTTACTGCATAAGAAAGGAGATAAATCAGAAATTGGAAATTACAGACCAGTTAGCTTGTTATCCCACATCTACAAAGTTGTTCACAAGGGTCATTACCTGACTCTTGTGAACAACTTGTAGATGTGGATAACAAGATTAGAAAGAATACTTGATGATTAGAAAAAATACTTTATGACAATCAACCCAAAGAGCTAGCTGGCTATAGGACGTGATTCTCAACTATGGATTACCTTCACGTAATATCACAGCTAATGGAGAAATCAAATGAATATAAAACACCATTTATGCCTGGCATTTGTGGATTATGAAAAGGCATTTGACTCCATACAGCAAAAGGCAATGTTTCTGGCACTGGAAAAACAAGGCACAGATACCCCATATATTATGATTTTGAAGAAAATATATGAGAACGCTACCTCCTTCATTAGACTACACAAAGACAGTAGCAAATTTAAAATGAGAAAGGAGTTCAACAAGGAGACATAATATCTCTGAAGTTGTTTACTGCTGCCCTTGAGGAAGCTTTCAAAAGATTAGACTGGTTGTAGAAAGGAGTCAATGTGAATGGAGAGTATCTAAACCATTTACGATTTGCAGATGACACTGTGGTCATAAGCCAAGATCCCAAAGAATTTGAGGAAAATCTTAATCAGTTATGCACAGTTAGTAAGGATTTTGGGCTAAAGATGAATATGGCTAAAACAAAAGTAATGATGAACAAGTATGCCATAGAAAGGGATATAATGATTGAAGGAGCAGTAATTGAAAAGGTGGAGTCATATACTTATCTGGGACAGGTCATTAGCTGTAATAATGATAAATGGCTGGAAGTCAAGAGAAGAATAAATTTTGGAAGTATAGCATTCAGGAAATATGGTCACATACTGAGGAGTAATACCTCAATTTGTCTGAAACGTAAAATAATGAACCAATGTATACTCCCCACCATGACTTATGGAAGTGAAACTTGGGCACTCACCAAAAGAATGGAAAAGAAGCTGAGAACTACAGTGAAGAATGGAACGAATTATATTGGGAATCAGACTGTTAGATAAGAGAAACTCATGGATTAGGCAGCAAACTCAAGTAAAGGACATTCTTATCAAAACTAAACTAAAATGGTCTTAGGCAGGACACATAGCTAGAAGACATGATGACAGATGGACTAAGAGAATAATAGAATGGTACCCAAGAGAAGCTAGAAGAAAACCTGGAAGACAACAACGGAGATGGACAGATGAAATTCATGAGTTTGTGGGTAGTAAATGGATGGCCACTACACAAAACAGAAGGAACTGGAAAGTTGCTGGAGAGGCCTTCATCCTGCAGTGGATTGAAAATGGCTGATGATGATGACCTGTCAGTATAAATGTTGTGAAAAATACAGGAGCGAACCACTTTTTTGGCTATGGTCTAACCATCGCCACCTGTGGCATAAACCTTTTGGTAACCAGACCTCTGGTTTCCTGCTCCCGATTTGTTTGCCATAGCTCATGGAGCTTTGTGGCTATTCTCTTTCTTTCAACCTTGATGGTGTTGGGTGTGCCAAGAGCTATCCCTAGAAATTGTGGGTATGCCCTTCTTTAGTCTGCAGTACAAGTCTCTTTTTGCTATTTCCAAGTAAAGTGGGAGCGCACCAGCCAGCAGCTGCAATGCTGGTGTGATCACAGTGCAGCATGCTCCAGTGATAGTGAGAAGTATTGTTCTCTGAATTGTCTCTAATTTTTTCCTGTTTCTGACTATGGCCGTGCAAGTAAACCATGCACAAGCTCCATAGGTAATGACAGGAAAAAATACTGTTCAGTATATGATTGCCAGGATCATTCTTTTGAACCCCCAGTCAGCCCGACTAATCCTGGCAATCACGCCTGCATAATTTCTCACTTGTTTTGCCAAGTATGCCAAATGTGAATAAAAAGTTACTTTTGAGTCAAAAACAACCCCTAGGTTAGTTCTGATATGATTTTCTGATATTTAGTACAGATATTTTATGGTTTTTCCATTAATTTTAATTTGAGGGGTCTCCTTAGATTTTCTTTGAAAAGTATAGATTTAGTATTTTAAGGTGATATCTTGAGCATGTGCAGTTGCATTAGGGCAGCAATTGTCCTTTGCTCTATAACAGTGTTTCCCTTTACAAGAAGGATCAAATCGTCTGTAAAGGCTAGGCTTTCTACTGGGCCCAGATCCAAGCCCAGAAATTAATCTAAAACAGGGTTCCCAACCTTTTTTGACTTGTGAACCGCTTTTTTTTTTTTTTTTATCGTGAACCCCTAATACTATATTCTCTGAAATCCTATAATAGTTCTGAACTTTTAAAAATATATTGCATAATAATGTAAAATTATTATTAAGTACTTGAACATAACAATGTTCTTTGAGAATGAAAAACAATTTAGTATGGAAAACATATTTATTTAACACCATATACTGTAAGATAGCGAACTAATTATAAGGAATTATAGGAGATGTCGTGTCTTTCATTGGCAATGCTTTACTTTATATTTAATTTTATTTTACTTTATTCTACCTTTGTTTATGATTAGTTATAATTTTTATAACCCTTTTTCCACAGCCCACAAGCTACCATGACTGCTTTGTACAATCAGAAGGTCCAAGATATTTAGGTTATAAATGCGATTTACTACTTTTATTTATTTTTTTTGGGAAAATGTATATATCAATAGCTTATGAGCAATTACGAGGACCCCAATAATGATCAACAAAACATCTATTATTAACATGCATGGTATATTGTAAGATTCCCAAGTCTCTTAAAGAAAAATTTTTCTCATTGTCTACTGCAGACAATGCCTGAGCAAATGTGCATAAATAGTATGCTCTTAAATTTGAAATAACACGCTGATCCCTGAGTGAAGTTGTGTTTGGCAGTAGAAATATGACTCTCACGTTCGAATTGAAATCATCTAGATGCACAGGATATCCAGGAGCATTATCTAAGAGAAGCAAAATCTTGAAAGGAACCTTGGGAATGAAGCAGCATTTAAACCAACCCTCAAAGAGAGATATTATTATCCATGCTCTCTTTCGTTCGATAGGAAATGCATGGGTGGGGTGGCTTTATTGATGCCCTTAAATGCACGAGGATTTCCAGAATGATACACAATCAGTGAATTTAATCTGTAATCTCTAGTTGCATTAGCCCTGAGCAGGAGCATGGCACTATCTTTTAACGCCTTGAAACCTGGCATTGTATTTTCCTCTTTGGAAACGTATATTCGATCCGGCATTTTTTCCAATACAGAGCAGTCTCATCAATGTTAAAAATTTGCTGCCCTCAATAATTTTTTCCAACACATTACAAAATTTCTCTGCAGCTGCAGAATTGGCACTGGTGACTTCACAGCATACTTTAACATTGTGGAAACCAGCACGATGCTTGAACCTATTAAACCACTCGTTGCTTGCCACGAACTTGGGTTGGGATGGGTTGTGGTACAAGTAAACACATGGGTTGTGTTAGGGTACCTAAGAATAGGAACAGGTGCACATATACTTTGCATGTACACCAATGCTAGGAGTTTGGTAAATAAATTTGATGAATTTGAGGTATTGCTCAAAACATCAAAGGCAGATATTGTTGGGATATCAGAGACGTGTTGTAACACAGATATAAGGAATGCAGAACTGAAATTTGGGGAGTACAATGTGTACAGAAAGGATAGGAAGGGAGGAGGGGTTATACTATTAGTTAAGAAACACATAAAATCCAAGGAAGTGAAGCCAGTCGACATCGCTGGACAGTGCAGTGTCGAGTCAGTTTGGTGTGACATAAGCATTGGGAGATCAAAATTAAGAGTAGGAGTGTGCTATAGGCCTAATGACTCTGATGAGTATAATAAGAAACTGTACAGGGAAATAGAGTGGGCCAGTAAATCAGAGAGTATTATAATGGGCGATTTTAATTTCCCAGATTGAACTGGAATTTGTGGGTTGGACACACACACTAGGAGGGCTTGTGGATTTATTGGATGATTGTTTTCTACATCAGCATGTTTGGGAGGCAACTAGAGGGAGTAATACTCTTGATGTGATTATCAGTAGTGATTCTTCATGCATTAAGAATCTGCAGATAAATGAACCACTAGGTGGCAGTGATCAGAGTGTGCTGAAGTGGGATTTACTCAAAGAGGTAACTACCATCAGGGGTAAAGGGAAGAGTTATTGCTTTCGTAAAGGCGACTGCGATGGTCTAAGACAGTATTTAAATTCTATACAGTGGGACCAACTGATGATGTTACCAACAGCAAATTCAAAATGGGAAGCATTCAAAGAACTTATCTTGAAAGCTACTAGGCTTTACATACCAACTAAGAAATATTGTTCATGGTTTAGGCCTAAATGGATGTCAGATGAACTAATGAGACATGGCAGAGAAGAAAAATGCATGGGATACATATAAATTAACACGTGACACAGAAGCCTAACAATGAACTTATATCTATCATAGTATTTGAAAATACTATGATAGATATAAGCTGGTCTATAACCAAGTTATAAAGGAGGTTAGGCAGGCAAAGGCAGATTACGAGATATCTTTCACAAAGGATGCAAAGAAAAACAGCAAAGAGCTCTTTACTTATGTAAACCCTAGAAGGAAGGGGATGAATCAGATTGGTCCACTTGATATCGATGGTTCAACTGTTGATGATCCTGCTCAGATAGCTAACAAACTAAATGAATATTTTGCATTGAAATTCACACATGAGGAGTTATTCAGCGAGGGGAATACCAGAAGTGTATTCAACTCTGGCAGTAAGCTAGATAATCTTGTAATAACTGAGAGTAAAGTGGAGGAGAAATTGTTGAAGATAAACACAAGAAAGGCACCTGGGGTGGATGGGATCTATCCAGCTATATTAAAAGAGGCAGCAAAGGAAGTAAGCAAACCTTAGCCATAATTATGAGAGCTTCCTTGGACTCAGGGAAGGTACCCATAGACTGGAGATGTGCAAATGTGAACCCAATTCACAAAGGAGGATCAAAGGCTGACACAAGTAATTATAGACCTATGCGTTTAACTTCTGTTCCAGGAAAATTAATGCAGGCACTGGTTTAAGAAGCACTGCAGGATCATCTAGACAAGACTTCAGTTATAGCTCGACAGAGCATGATTTTGTTAAGGGGAAGTCTTACCTGACCAGTTTGATTGGATACTATGATTCAGTCACAAAAGAGCTGGATGCAGGGAATAATTTTGATATTACATACTTGGATCTTAGAAAGGCTTTTGATACTGTTGAAAATGGAAGACTGCTGCACAAATTGGAGGCAAATTGCTGCTATGGATAAAGGGGTAGTTGATGGGGAGAAGACAGAGAGTGGTAATCAATGGACACTGCTCATCGTGGACTGTTATTAGTGGAGTCCCTCAGGGTTCAGTGTTGGGTCCATTGTTGTTTTCTGTATTTATAAATAATACTGATGATGGTATATCAAGCTTAATGTCCAAGTTTGCAGACAATACAAAGGTTGGCAGGGTTGTTAAGGACACTACTGACGCTATGCTGCTGCAACAGGATCTGGAAAGGTTGAGCAGATGGGCTGAGAGGTGGCAAATGAAGTTTAACATTGACAAATGTAAAGTACTACATATGGGAAACAGCAACCCCAGAGCAACGTATCAACTCTGTGGTACTACAGTGACAGTGGTAGAGAATGAAAAGGACCTGGGACTAATTGTGCAGGTTGATATGAAGTTCTCTGAGCAGTGCAGACGGGCTGCAAGAGTAGCTCATGGTGTCTTGTCAATGATATACAGGAATTTTTCTAGCAGGGATAAGGAGGTGATTATTCCCTTGTATAAGGCAATGGTCGGGCCACACCTTGAGTACTGTATACAGGTCTGGAGGCCTCATTTCAAGAAGGATGTAGAGCTGCTGGAACAAGTACAGAGAAGGGCAACAAGATTAGTGAATGGAACAAAGGGTTGCTCTTACGAAGAAAGGCTTAAGTTTTGCAAATTACAGTGTCTGGAGACTAGGCACCAGCGAGGTGATCTGATAGAGGTGTATAAAGCCTTGAATGGTTTAAGCATGCTCAATGCTGATGGGATTCTTCCTCTTGCTCAGAATAATCACCTGAGAAGGCATAAATTCAAATTGAGAAAAGACAGATGTGCAGAAATTTGCCTTTGGCCAGTGGGTAGTTGGTTGGTGGAACAGACTTCCATCCCATGTTGTGGAAATTAATAGCCTAAAAAACTTAAGGCTCAGCTGGATAGGTATTTTGAATGAACGGAGGGGTGAAGTGGAAGTTTTTTTTTTTTTTTTTTTTTTGGCTGATGCTGCATAAGCTTGCTGATGTACATTGTCATATAATACATACATAGACAAAATTTTAGACTAGTTTTTCATATATATTTCATACTTTGGAACAGAATCCTTTTATTACTATGGGAGCCATAACTCAGTATTCACATTTTCGGTATTTGTATAATTTCTCAGGAACGAAACTCCCGCGAATAGCTGGGGTTTACTGTATTTGAATCTTGTAATGATAAATTGAGTTCATTTGTCTTCGAAAAAAATATGACAAATAAGCTAAATTCTGAAGTCATATTTGGTCTGTTTGTACAGCCACTGAGATGAAAAGGATGAGGACGATAAAACAGCATATTTTCCTCCACTTTACCCTCATTCAAGTAGTGTGCAAATACAATTAAAATAGCTAGATTGGAAACATCTGTGGTTTCATCTAATTGCCAAGCATAAAATGTACTTTTTTCCTGTTTTTTTTTCTACAATAATGGATTCGGCATCTTCAGACATATCATGTATTCAGCGAGACACTGTGTTAATCGAACAGGGGTATCATATCCAATTTCTTCACCAAATTGTTACCAAACATAAACCTGACAATAGTTTCTTCACATTGGAAAATCAAATTTTCTTTTGCTATTTCATAGTTTACTAAGCAAGATGCCTCATTGTGCTTTTTCACTGTCTTGATTTCTGAGTGATATATGCAAATCAATATTAGATGTTTTGATTTCTTGCAATTTCTGCTTAAAAAAATCAACAGGCTTTCCAGCATACTTTTCTTGTTTTGTTTCTAAATGACGAGACAAAACAGAAGGTTTCAAACTACTACTGGTGAGCACTTCTCCGCATATGACACATTGCGAGCATGGATAGTTCTCATCTCCAAGAAATGAAAAACCAAATTTAATATAATCTTCGCTATATTTCCTCTTTTTATTATTCATTTTCATGCCATTATTTTGAACATCTTTATGCAATATTTTGGAAATTTGGCAAGCTTTCATGATTCTCATAATTTGCATTTCAACATCATTGTTCTTTATGCTTCCCATCTTCAACCAACAGTTCATAATGATTTTTAAAGTTTAAAAATACTATGAATAAACAATTTAATACTGCACAACATTCAAATCCATCACGATATGCAAGGCATATCGACTAGCAATGTTTACTAGAGTTTGTTTGATATGTGACTGAATGGTGCTATACATATTGGCACATTCGCACCCAATCGCCCCACTAATACCTGTCGCGCATGCTCACTATATAAGGGAGTGTGACCCAAACCACAACAAAATATAAATTTTGAACCAAACCGCATAAATTAATATTAAACTAATTTGTAGTTTACAAAATTATACCTATATAAATCTAAGCAGACGCCATTACAGAATTTTTAGTGCGAACACTTTCGCGAACCACCAGTTGGGAACTGCTGATCTAGAATAATTGTCCAGAAAAAAGGGCCAAGGATTGAACACTGTGGGCAACCTTCGTTTACGGGGCATGGTCAATTCCTGGAACCTTGAGTGAACTTAGACACTTGTGTCTTTAACGTAACTGTTCATTACCTTATAGAAGTTTTGTGGGACATCTGTCTGGCACAGTCTCCTAAGGACACTATGCCACCAGAGTGAATCAAATGCCCCAGCAAAGTCTATAGAAATTGCCAATAGTATTTTCCTCTTAAGTGAACAATGGCAGTTAGCTGTGATGGTTGCTATTATATATGCTCTTGATAAATGTGTCTATAAATATGGTTTTAAAGTGTTTACTTTAAATTCTCTTGTGATACACAGGTATCATTTCTATGCATTGTCAGATTCTTTTAACCACTAGTTATAGACCTTATCAGATGTATAGTCTGATAAGGTCTATCAGGTTTCAGTATTTCTAATCAAGGAAAGGTAATATTTAAGCTAAATGTATAAGTCTGTTTTGACAGTTTAGCATTCTTTGTATTGTGCTACCTCTGGTGGGTGCAAGATTTTGGGTGGTAATTACACCGGTACAGGATGACAGTTGACTCAGACCCTGTGCTAGGGATGGGCACCAGGCAACAGCTGCCCATGTGTTGGCTGCACCCTGGTGGCAAAGTGGCCTGACACAAACAATACAATGCACATTAATATTTATGCTTTGATTTTTATGACACAAAAAGAGCAAGGTTATAGTGCACCAAATATTTATGCAGTTTCTACACCATAACAGAGTATAAAGGTGGAGATGGGCTAATGCCTCAGAGTCACCCTGATACAAGAACACACACACACACACACTACCTTCATTACTGTTATATAGAATGGATATATATACAGTCGGACCTCTCTTTAACGAACTTCCATATAGTGAAATTTTCTATGTAGTGAACTTTTTTGATTTCCCCTTGGTCGTTACACTGAAAATAGTTTCTCCATAATGAAGAAAATTTCCATTTAATGAACTGATTTCAAAAGATCTGGGTACACATTGTTCGCACCTCTGGCCTTTAGACAATAAAGCTGATGCTGTAGTAAGCACGAATTAAGAGCTAAAAGGATTAAGCATTAATCCTTTTAGCTTTTAATAGATAAAGGCTTTAATTCCACGAATTAAAGAGCTAAAACATTTTACAATTTAAGGGTGCCTGTAAAACCCTGCAAGAGGGAACTGGCCAACCACAGCATGGGATAGAAAAAGATGGAAGTTTGGGAGAGGCCTTTGACCAGCAGTGGACCAGCAATAGATAAAAAGAAGTAAAACCTATACAACTTACACTATTATGCCAAGAAGTCCCAATGGTCAGCTGTCCACAGTAAAGATTAAGGCATATTCCCGACGTGGGCACTGGCTCTGGTCAACTTATTTTCTACTGTAAGCATCCGATTAGAGAATTAGGAGAGAGTGATTTTCCTTTATCTTGGAAATTCGTCTGTTGTTTCGAAGAAATGAATTATCCACATTTTACTAAATTTCACCTGTCTGTTTACATGGTAGCTACGTTTGGTCCCTAATTTCAGCTTTGTTTTTTTAACTGCTGTGCAAGAAACCTTACAGTGTCTAAGAGGAAATCCTTGAGTGAAAAATAGTGTGAAAAAGTGGAAGTGCTTAATAGTGTGAGACGCGGCATTAAAAAAAAGAAATCGTTTAAAATTTGATATCCCAGCCAGTAGTGTGTCAACCATCAACCATTCTGAAAAACCCTGTCTCGATTCTCAAACTGGTTGAGGAAACGGGACCCAGTCAGAAGCGTGCAAAATTATATCTTTGGGAAGATGTAGATGAGGCAGTTTTTAAGTGGATAAAGTTGATTCGAGACCAAAACATGCCAATATCAGTGCTATTAATAAAAGAAAAGGTATGGAATACACATCTTTTCTGGGGCACAAAATATTCCAAGCCACTTCTGGCTGGCTGGCTGGTCAAATTTAAAGAGCGTCATGGCTTACTCGAAAGAATCACCAGGTCCGTATCTGTCACATTTTCTGTACTGCTCCAACAAGACCGAATATAGCATCAAGTTGTATCTGCCTTTCCTTTATCTGATAAATGTCATTCTGTTACCAGCATAGTATAAATATGACACTTTACATTAATTTACATCTTTATAGCTGTATTTATTATTTTCAATATATCTAGTCATACCAGTCAGCAACTCTTGCAGCCAAATGGTATAAGACGAAATGCATAAACATTAAACTGATAAAAAAAATATACGCTTTTTTGCAAATAAAATTATTAATAATTGAAGCAGGTGTCTTGTGTACATTTGTGCAGCAAGATGTGGTCATTTTGATTTAGATGGAATATCAGTATCAAGACCAGTATTCATTTTTACTAGTTGCATTCTGAAGTACCCCTTTGTATCCCAGAAATAAATGAAGCTAGAAGGCAAGTTGTGGTTAAATAGACCTTTAAGCAAATAGTTTATTCCCAGTTCTATCGGATTGCATTTGCACTATTAAAGCAATCGAGGTTAAAATATCACGTGAAGGCCGATTCATCTTGTTGATGATGCTTTTTACTATCTATCACAGGCTGATATCTGCCTTTCTGTGTTGCAATATCTAAAATACCTTATAGGCTGAATACTGACCTGTTATAATTGCAGAGTTATCATCAATTGGAAGATTGGCAAGTTTCATTAGTACTGTATTGCTATTATACTGTGACAGACTATATAGTCTTGGACATTTAAGAATATTTCAACCTTTCTGGTACTGCTGATTTGGTTTGTTATTTGGTTTTTAGGAGCATTAGCAACTAAGGCCATATTGCTCCGGGATATGCGGTGGTCATTTCGTGACCTTTCCGCATCCTCCGTATTTGGTGGTGACGGGCTCGAACTCCGGTCTAATCAAGAAGCGTGTGCTACGCACTGCTGCTCCTTCCCACCTGGCTACGGAGGCGCCTACTGCTGATTTGGCAAGCACACTATGGTGATATGTGGATGGAACATTTTCTGCAGTCGTGTCTGTCCCATTTTCTGTACTACTGCACCAAGGCCCAATTTATTCCTCGATTATTTAAATGGTATGGAAATGGCAGGTATAGACTGGTTGGTGTGCAATAAATGCCAATTCATTGTCAATTGTCAATGTAGATCTTGACATATTTCATCTCTGCCAGTACCTGTGTTTCCTCATTTTGAAATGGAATGTGCAGCATTACCATCTCGCGCTTATACTCGTTGAGATCCTGAGCCAAGTCATAGTTTCAATAGCACACTATACATCGATACCATCGTTTCTTGTAGATCTCATTAGCGCTGCATGTGTAATTTGCAACAAAGCATGACAGAGTAACATGATCCAAGTGGAGAGGTCTCTTCTCATATTTGTCAAACCAATTCTCTTTCCATATGTCACACAAATCCCCTGGAAGGTTCTCTTCGTTGGACTTCCTCACTCTGTTGTTCGATCAGCCAAACAGCGAGAATATATACATTACCACTGTGGAGCTCTCATGGATATGGATTGATGTAGAAAGTACCAAGCAGTTTTCCCTTGGTAAACAATGGATCACCGTGTTGACTGAAACAGGCACATTGATCATTTGGCCCAGAATGCCGTACTGTCCGTATGCATGTCTCAGGCACTTTATTTGCATGAACGGTAAGAGAGGAGAAATAAGTCTCTCTGTCACTGAATCCAACTTTGGTAAATGTAATGGAATTTCTGGGTAGACAAAGCCATTTGACTTGCATAGCGCTGGAATGCTGTTGTTCTTAAGTGATCCTCTATAACTATTACACACAAGAATCCCATCGACATCAACATTGGGAAATGCAGTGAGTATCAATGGTACACCTTTAGCAGCTGATTTATTTTTATTGTTTTTGAACCATAGACGATTACAAATGTCGCATACAGAACAGAATTCATTTCTAATATATATCCAAGGTGTCAAACTCTCGAAAGTGTTCCTATGTAAATAGAAGTGTAAAGAGAAGGAGCTTGATCATTTAAACTCCTCTGCTCAGCAATTGGAGAACTGTTCTGCTGTACACAATTAATACTCACTTCAGGTACACTGTTGTTAGATGGAGCGGCATTGTCTTTTATACAATCTCGAGAGCCTTTGTCGTTGGCTACAAATGGCTGCAATAAAATGGGTAATTAAGCTACTGCCCTAGCCTCTTCTAAATGTTGATTCGGTGGAGTAAACATCAGGCATGTGCATAAAACATTACATCATTCAAACAAGAGGGAACCGGGGTCACAGAGACGAACAGACAGTGTATATTCGGCTGCTGAAAACAGATAAGTAGTTTTGATATATTTACAGTGTTCTTCGTTAATTAACATATTATATCATGTTCTACAAAGATATCAATAGGCTTAGTAGCATTCGTAAGTTACGACTTACTGCTCATACCGGTGTTGGTGTCAATATTGTTGCACTTCCCAACATTCTTGTAGTATACTAGATCGATATTAAATAGCTTAACGTATATCTCAAATTGATAGTTTAAGGTATAATGTAAAACTAGATAGCATAATAAAGTAACACACTATTAGGAATCTGTTAGCTTAGTATAGTATTATCAATTAATCAATTCATTAATCTTATTAAATTTCATTCTTAATTAAATTGTATTTATACAGAAATCATGACCAAGACTAGAGCTGCAAAGCAACGTGAACAGATTAGCAGGAGTGCTGTGGCTCGGGGGCAAAACAAAGGGGGAGGTTCCCCAATGCATCACAGCCACAAAAAATGTGCAAAATGTGAAATGTTTGCAGACCTGTCTAGAACAGTACATGATCTAGCCAGGTAGGAAGTCTTCATGTGAGCTAGGTGCCTAGGGTGTCAACTCAGCATTCTGATGGGTATTTATGACAGTTTCAGGTGTAGGGTAGATGCCCTCAAAGAAATTAATAAGAGGGGCCCATCAAGCTCTCAGCTGCCCAACTCAATACCAGAGCTCACTCCAGTGCATCAGGCAACATAGCAGCAATCTCCAAGGCAGAATGCACTGATCCTACAGGAACTAGTTATTGCTGGTGACTATTATCAGGGAGACGGTGAATATATTATGCAAAAAGGATACGTGGAACAGGACCAGTGTATATCTGCCAGGGGCAACAGTTGATTACACTGTAGGACAGATATCATCTTTTAAGGATACAAAAGGTGATATTGTTGTAAACATTGGCATTAATGACATTAAGAGTAAGAGATCTGCAGATTTACTTAACATGTAAGGCCAATGCAGAAAAAAAAGTCGCAAATTAGGGTTATATTTGAAAATGTCTGCAATTAGAGAGTATATGATGAGATCCTTGTCAATCAATTCAATCTGGAGAGGTTGTGCTAGGCTCACAGTAGAAATTGCTTCTACAGGGATGGGATACACTTAAATAGAAAGAGTGCAAAAATATTTGCTGATACTATCAAGGCAGTGTTAGGTAAGTCAGAAAACTGCTAGCTAGGGGAGATTCAGACTAAAAGATTAACAGTAGCCGTGGGCAAAGCGAAATTGATTCTTCCACTGCATCTATTAGAATGAGCTGCAGCCTGAAAAGCAAGGTGCTGGGGATTTCCAGGACGTCTGGAAGTCATTGTGGAACAAATAAATACATAGGCTGTGTTAATGTAACTAAGAGTAGGAACAGGTGCATGTATACTTGCATGCACACCAATGCTAGAAGTACAGTTAATAAATTTGACGAGTTTGAAATGGTGGTAAAGACATCAAAGGCAGTTATAGTTGGGATATCAGAGACGTGGTGTCACATAGATATAAGGAGTGCAGAATTGGAATTTGGGGAGTAAAATGTGTACAGAAAGAATAGACAGGACAGGAAGGGAGTTGGGGTTATAACGTTAGTTAAGAAACAAAATCTAAGGAAGTGCATCCGATTGACATTGGTGGACAATGCAATGTAGAGTCAGTTTGGTGTGACATAAGCACTGGGAAAGGAAAAATGAGAGTAGGTGTGTGTGTTATAGGCCTAATGAATCTGATGAATATAATGAGCAATTGTGCAGAGAAAGAGAGTGCGCCAGTAAATCAGATTGTCTTATAATGGTTGATTTTAATTTCCCAGAGATTGACTGGAATTTGTGGGTTGGTCACTCAAACACTAGCAAGGCTTTTGTGGATTTATTGAATGATTGTTTTCTACAGTAACATGTTCAAGAGGCGACCGGAGAGAGTAATACTCTTGATCTGATTATCAGCAGTGATTATTCATGCATTCAGAAATTGCAGATAAAGGAACCACTGGGTGACAGTGATCACAGCATACTGATATGAGATTTAAATAAAGAAGTAACTACCATCAAGGGTAAAGGGAACGGTTTTTGCTTTTATAAAGGTAACTACAGTGGTCGCAGCCAGTTTTAGAATTAGTTTTTAAATTCTATACAGGGGGATCAACTGATGATGTTACCAAAGGTGAATTCTAAAAATGGGAAGCCTTCGGGGACTTCTCTTGGAGACTACAAGGCTTTTCATATCAACTAAGAAATACTGTTCAAGGTTTAGGCCTAAATGGATGTCAGATGAATTAATGAGGCCCATGGCAGAGAAGAAAAATGCATGAGATGCATATAAATTATCAGGTGACACAGAAGCCTACTACAGATATAAGCTAGTCTGTAATCAAGTCACAAAGGAGGCAGGCCAAGGCAGATTGGCCTGCCTAACCTCCGGTCTGAAGTATGACGTTAATGTCACTAACATTGATTCCGCAGAAGTAGCAGGTGTGAGCATAAAACATTATAGCGTTCACGATTTCGGATCTAGCTGTTCGAAATTTAGTAGGTGTCGTCAAAGATCTTTAAATGTAAAACATCTTTCGTGCATGCAGGGTACACATGTGGTTTTTTTTACATCAATTTTTGGCAGTAGGTGGTGCATGGCATCCTCCATAGTTGCCTGCTTAAAACCATACTGATTATTTGAGTGATAGCCTGCTTATGTATAATACACAGATTATTATTATTGGCCATATGGTGCAAGGTAGGCAAAAAAAAAATTCGAGTTACCCTGAGAGAGAGAGAGAGAGAGAGAGAGAAGTAGAAAGGAATCACCAAGAAAGAGAAGAATGATGATATCCAGCTCGTGACCCTGGGTGTGCCAAGCCCATACTCACCAGATGGGAGCTCCTGGGGTTATATCCTACTGTAAATTAGTCTTTCATATATTTTTCCTAGTACCAAGTTGTTGTTGTTGTTGTTATTTGGTTTTTAGGAGCATTAGCAACTAAGGCCATATTGCTCCGGGAATATGTTCTGGTCATTCCCTGACCTTTCTGCATCCTCTGTATTTGGTGGTGACGGGCTCGAACCCTGGTCTAATCAAGAAGCGTGTGCTACGCACTGCTGCTCCTTCCCACCTGGCTATGGAGGCAGCCCTAGTACCGAGAATAAGGCTATTGGTCTATATAACTTTGGTTCTGTAGGTGGTTTCTCTGGGTTCATAAGAATCAGAGTACTGCTATTTTCCATATCTTGGGAAATGTGCCTTATATTAAACAATAGTTATACAGTTCTGTGAGCTTGTCTGGTGCTATTTCTGTGAATTTGTTGAACATTTCTGCCTCTAGGAGGTCATGCCCAAGGCATTTATTATTCTTAGTTTTGAGTAGGGCAGTTTGCTGTTCTTCAGTTGTGAGTAGTGGTTATATGTTGGCATTTTTGTATTTTGTATTTTCATTAATCATTACACTCTGAGTAGGGGAATAATCCTCAGTTAGTCTGGATAATATTATCTAGGATGTTGTTTCCAGACCCTGCCCGACACAAGGTTGCATTCACTGATTGATTATAAGAGCATCCTTGATTCCCATGATTATAAGACCATCTTTAGACTCTGGGGAGGTCCCCAGACTGGTAATGTGCAAATATATCCACAATTCACAAAGGGGATTGTGGAAATAATGGAGTAAGTGGTTCAACAAGCATTGAAGGATCATCTAGATAAGATTGCAGTTACAGTTCAGACACAGCATGAGTTTAAGGGGAAGTCTTGTCTGACCAGTTTGATTAGATACAACGATGTGGTTACAAAGGAACTGGATGCAAAAAAAAATAATTCCGATATCATATACTTGGATTTCACAAAGGCTTCTGATACTGTTTCACACGGCAGACTGCTGTGCAAATTGTAGCAATATGGCATTAAGGGCAAGTTGCTGTTATGAATAAAGGGATGGTTGAGTGGGAGAAGACAGAGTGGTAATCAATGGACATTGCTCTTCGTGAACTAATGTTATTAGTGGAGTCTCCCAGGGTTTTGTGTTGGGCCCATTGTTGTTTTCTATATTTATCAATAATATTAATGAAGGTATATCGGGCTTAATGTCCAAGTTTGCAGACAATACAAAGTTAGCAGGGTTGTTAATGACAATAATGATGATATGCCATTGCAACAGGATGTAGAAAAGTTGAGCAGATGGGTTGACAAGTGGCAACTGAAGTTTTATATTGACAAACAGAAAGTACTGCATATAGGTAGCGGTAACCCAACAGTTATGAACCAACTGTGCGGTAGTACACTCAGGGAAGTGGGAAATGAAAAAGATCAGGAGGTAATTATGCAGTCAGATAAGTTTTCTGAGCAGTGTAGCAGGCAGCAAGAGTAGCTCATGGGGTCTTGCCATACATCTACAGGACTGTGAACATTGCCTTCTCCCCTGGTAAGCCAATGTACTGAGTACTGCATACATGTCTTATCCCTTTGTATAAGGCAATGTATGCCTTGAGTACTGCATACAGGTCTGGAGACCAAATTTTAGGATGTAGAGCTGCTAGAAAGAGTACAAAGGAGGGCAACAAGATTGGTGAGTGGAACAAAGTTTCTCTTATGAAGAAAGGCTTAAATTCTGCAAATTGTAGTGTCTGGAAACTAGTCACCTGATAAGTGATCTGATAAGGTGTATAAGGCCTTCAATGGGTCGAGCAAGCTCAATGCTGATGAAATTCTTCCTCTTGCTCAGATTACAAACCTGAGCGGGCCTAAATTCAAACTGAGGAAAGAGAGTTCTAGAATAGATGTGCAGACATTGCCGTTACCCAGCGGGTGGTTGATTGCTGGAACAAGCTTCCATCTGTCTTTGTGGAAGTTGAGAGCTTAAATAAATTCAACGTAGAACTAAACTAACTTTTGGAGCGAATGGTGGGTGAAATGGGATGATTTTTTCTCCCCTTTTTGGTTGATGCTGTATAAGCTTGCTTTCTTGTATTGTATGCCTCTATTAATGCTTTTTCAAATGCTAAGTTTGTATGTTAAGTTTGTTAACAGGAGAGACTGCTTTTACAGGGATGGGATACACTTAAATAGAAAGGGTGCAAGAATATTTGCTGATGCTTTCGAGGCAGTGTTAGGTGTGTCAGAAAACTGCTAGCTTGGGGGGAATCGAGGACTAATAGATTAACAGTAACCACTGGCAGAAGTGAAAATGATTCTTCCACTGCTTCTATTGGAATGAGCAGCAGCCTGAAAAACAAGATGCAGGGTATTTCAGAGACTGCTGGGAGTCATTTTGGTACAAGAAAACACATGGGTTGTGTTAGGGTAGCTAAGAATAGGAACAGGTGCATGAATACTTGCATATACACAAATGCTAGGAGTTTGGTAAATAAATTTGATGAATTTGAGGTATTGCTCATCGCATCAAAGGCAAATATTGTGGGGAAATCAGAGACATGGTGTCACACAGATATAAGGAATGCAGAACTGGAATTTGGGGAGTACAATGTGTACAGGAAGGATAGACAGGATGGGAAGGGAGGAGGGGTTATGCTATCAGTTAAGAAACACAAAATCCAAGGAAGTGCAGCCAGCTGACATCACCGTACAGTGCAGTGTCAAGTCAGTTTGTTGTGACATAAGAATTGGGATATCAAAATTGAGAGTAGGAGTGTGTTATACACCTAATGACTCTGAGTATAATAAGAAACTGTCCAGGGAAATAAGAGTGGGCCAGTAAATCAGACAGTCTTATAATGGGAGATTTTTAATTTCCCGGATATTGACTGGAATTTGTGGTTTGGTCGCTCGCACACTAGCAAGGCTTTTGTGGATTTACTGGATGACTGTTTTCGACATCAGCATGTTTGGGAGGCAACTAGAGGGAGTAATATTCTTGATCTGATTATCAGTAGTGATTCTTCATGCGGTAAGAATCTGCAGATAAAGGAACCACTAGGTGGCAGTGATCACAGTGTGCTGAAGTGGGATTTACTCAAAGAGATAACTACCATCAGGGGTAAAATGAAGGGTTTTCTGCTTTCGTATATGGTGGTCTGAAACAGTATTTAAATTCCATACAGTGGGACCAACTGATGACGTTACCAACAGGAAATTCAAAATGGAAGGCATTCAAAGAATTTATCTTGGAAGCTACTAGGCTTTACATATCTATTAAGAAATATTGTTCAAAGTTTAGGCATAAATGGATGTCAGATGAACCAATTAGACATAAGGCAGAGAAGAAAAATGCATGGGATACATATAAATTGATGGGTGACATGGAAGCCTATGATGTATATAAGCTGGTCTGTAAGCAAATCACAAAGGAGATTAGGCAGGCAAAGGCAGATTATGAGAAATCTTTGGCAAAGGACGCAAAGAAAAACAGCAAAGCATTCTTTACCTATGTAAACTCTAGAAGGAAAGGGATGAATCAGATTGGTCCAGTGGGTATTGATGGTTCAACTGTTGATGATCCTGCTCAGGTGCTAATAAATTAAATGAGTATTTTGCATCTACATTCACACATGAGGAGTTATTCAGTGAGAGGAATGCCAGAGATGAATTAAACTCGGGCAGCGAGCTAGATGATTTGGTAATAACTGAAAGAGGAAAGTGGAGGAGATATTGTTATAGATAAACATAAAAAAGGCACCTGGGGTGGATGGGATCTATCCAGTTATATTACAGGAGGCAGCAAAGGAAGTAAGCAAACCCTTAGCCATTATGAGTGTTTCCTCGGACTTAGGGGAGGTACCCATGGACTGGAAATGTGCAAATGTGACACTAATTCACAAAGGAGGATCGAAGGGTGATACAGGTAATTATAGACCAGTTAGTTTAACTTCTGTTCCAAGAAAATGAAAGGAGGCACTGGTTAAAGAAGCACTGCAGGATCATCTAGACAAGACTTCAGCTATAGCTCAGACAGAGCATGCTTTTGTTAAGGGAAAGTCTTGCCTGACCAATTTGATTGGATATTATGATGTGGTCACAAAGGAACTGGATGCAGGGAATAACTTTGATATCATATATTTGGATCTTAGAAAGGCTTTTGATACTGTTGCACATGGAAGACTGCTGCACAAATTGGAGCAGTTTGGCATTGGAGACAAATTGCTGCTATGGTTAAAGGGATGGTTGAGTGGCAGAAGACAGAGAGTGGTAATAAATGGACACCACTCATCATGGACTAATAGTATTAGTGGAGTCCCCTGGGTTCAGTATTGGGTCCATTGTTGTTTTCTGTATTTATAAATGATATTGATGATGGTATATCAGGCTTAATGTCCAAGTTTGAAGATGATACGAAGGTTGGCAGGGTTGTTAAGGACACTAATGACAGTACACTGCTGCAACAGGATCTAGAAAAGTTGAGCAGATTTGCTGAGAGGTGGGAAATGAAGTTTAACATTGACAAATGTAAAGTACTACACATGGGAAGCAGTAACCCCAGAGTAACGTATCAACTCTGTGGTACTACACTGACAGTGGTAGAGAATGAAAAGGACCTGGGGATAATTGTGCAGGCAGATATGAAGTTTTCTGAGCAGCGCAGATGGTCTGCAAGAATAGCTCATGGTGTTTTGTCAATGATATACTGGAATTTTTCTAGCAGAGATAAGGAGGTGATTATCCCCTTGTATAAGGCAATGGTCAGGCCACACCTTGAGTATTGCATACAGGTCTGGAGGCCTCATTTTAAGAAGGATGTAGAGCTGTTGGAACGAGTACAGAGAAGGGCAACAAGATTAGTGAATGGAACAAAGGGTTGCTTTTACGAAGAAAGGCTTAAGTTTTGCAAATTACAGTGTCTTGAGACTAGGCACCTGCGAGGTGATCTGATTGAGGTGTATAAAGCCTTGAATGGTTTGAGCATGCTCAATGCTGATGGGATTCTTCCTCTTACTCAGAATAATCACCTGAAAGGGTATAAATTCAAATTGAGGAAAGACATTTGTAGGATAGATGTGCCGAAGAATAGCATGTGGGTCTGTCAATAATGCACAGGAACTTCGCCAGCAGGGATAATAAGGTGCTTTAATCATTATCTTTGAATAAGACAATGGTTAGGCCATACGATGAATACTGTATAGAGATCTGGAAGCATCATTTTTAGATGCGGATCTCTCAGTGTGGTGCAGAGAAGAGCAAGCATATTAGTCAAGAGCACTTATCAAAAAATATTTCACCTAGCAAGTGCCTTGGAAACTAGGCACTTACAAGGTTACCTGATTGAAAATGTTTCAAGGCTGTAAATGTATTGGGTAAACTTAATGATGATAGTATTCTACCTCTTTCTCAGGCAATGCACATAATTTATCATTAGTCATATGGTGCAAGGAAGCCTGAAGCTTATGATGCACCTGCCAAAAAAAAAAAAAAAAAATTGAGTTACCTGAGAGAGAGAGAAGGGAATCGCCAAGAAAGAGAAGAATGATGATATCCAGCTCAGGACCCTGGGTGTGCCAAGCCCATACTAACCAGATGTGAGCCCCTAACTTAGTGAAAGGGATGTTTTCAGATAACATCCGATAATTAGCAAGTAGATCTTTTCCAATAATCATTTACTTTCTGGCTGAAAGACAGAGTAAATGATTACTGGAACACTGGAACAACCTATCATCTGGTTGTGGAAGTGAGTACTTTGAATTAATTTAAGGAATAATCAGATGTATTCTTAGAGGATATGAACATATGAGGTGGAGCCTTTTTTTTTTTTTTTTAGGCTGATACTATATATGCAGAATATAGTGCTTGCTTCCTTCTGTCATTTAAAACAGTAAAACACACATTGTGTATCTCTAAACAAAGGATATTCGATAAAAACATGACATTTGATTAAAATAATTTCGCTCCTTGCACATAGACGGGTTAACAGCTGTTAGCAAAAAGCAGTGTTTCTGTGACCTATGCAGACCCAAGGAACAATTTCCTCTCTTTGGAACATGTGTAGACTTGACTATCATTGCTTGATTACAAGCTTAATCTGGTGTAGTTTATTTGTGGCCTGTCCACACAAAAATATTTTGCCACTGGAAATATAATCTGATGCGTATTATTTGCCTGGTCTATACGAGTGGGTTTTGATATGTTTCCGGCCTGACGAGGAAAAAATTTGAATAGATGAAAATCCTTTTAGTATGTTGTTACCCAATGTCTCATAACATGTTGTGCAAAATTTCATTCATTTCCTTTTAGTAGTAATTTTTTTTTACAGGTCTAAAGTGACCATGGCGATGCAAAGTGTGAGTTTTTCCAAAGTTGAGAAGAGAGCCGCTATCATTTCTTTTGCTCTCATTTCTTTGGCTCCCATTTTCTTGGAGAAGTACCTCTTCTCCAAGAAAAATGGGAGCCAAAGAAATTTATGATGAATTGAAACAAACAATGGCCAAGGAGTGCCCTTCATACAGCACAGTGAAATCGTGGGTGGCAGATTTCAGGAGGAGAACAAACACAGAAGATGAGGAAAGACCAGGAAGACCCAGGATCGTAGTGACTGTGGAAATTGTCAATAGTGTCGATGACCTGATCCTTGCAGACAGGAGGACAGATCTGCAATGTGTAGCGGACAGGAGGACGGGTCTGCAAACATGTAGCAGACACCCTAGGCATCAAATAGTGACACTTGATGAAACATCATTGTATGTGTATGATCCTGAGACCAAAAATCAATCCATGCAGTGGTGCTATGATGGATCACCAAGACCAAAAAAATTTTGCAGTCAGAAATCTGCAGGGAAAGTGATGGGGGTGATATTTTGGGATTATGAGGAGATAATAAAAAACTCAGCGAATACCTGGAAAAAGGCACCACCCTGATTGCTGAACATTATGTAGTCATGTTGGACAAATTGCATGCCGCTTTGAAGGGAAAGTTTTCAAAACGCATCCTTTTCCTACAAGACAATGCTCCCTGCCACAAGGCCAGAATTGCAATGGAGAAAATTCATGACTTGCAGTATGAAATCATTGAACATCCCCTTTATTCTCAGACCTTGCCCCCTCGGACTTACCTCAAAATGCACCTCAAAGGTACTACATTTAGGGACACAAGAGACGTTATATCAGCAGTAGAGAGGTGGTTTGCAGACAAAGACTTATATTACCATGGAACAGAATTGCTGCAGGAATATTGCGTCAAGTGTATCAACCTGGAAGGGAACTATGTGAAAATGACATTCATTTGCCACTGGCACCATGTTTTCTTTCTGTGGCCAGAAACCCCCTCGTATATAGGATGGACAGGCATTGATTATCCAATACACTGGCTGATTTCAGAGCGATATCAACTAATTCATTTTCCCTTATCCCATGTTGTCTTGAGTTCCAGCAGAAGTAGATGTCAAATTCTGATTCCAAGAGAGAAAAAAGGTACTGCTGTATCTGGGACAGGATTGGATGAGGATTATACCTCACTGATAATAAAGTCTGTAACATGCTTGAGGAATCCCTATATCATAATCTTTTGGTAATCTGATCAAGGGCAATTTCTACTGCATGCAACTCTGAAGTATATATGCTAGTTTCTTGTGGGATCTTATTGTATACTGTTTTGTGAGGGAAAGAGGACAACTGCTGCAGGAAGTCAAAATACTGTGTTTGATGAGATGAAAATAGTTACTGTAGGCAGACGGTGGTGTAGCAGTGTTCTCATACATCTTAAGGGAGAAGTCACAAGTTAGAAGACGGGTATTCCAGGGTGGAAGAAATTGCCTTGGTGACTTGGCAACATTGCTTACCATTGTGTTCAGTTCCTTTAATAGGCCTTGGATTCAAATACCGAAGTGTCTGATGGCGGTTCGACAGATTTTCCTCATTGAGGCACAAAAACTGATGGCCAAATGAAATGATCGGGCAGGAATTTCAATTTAAATACAAACTGTAGGGATAACTAATTACACCGAAGAGACAGATCGTTCTTTTGCTTCAATGCAAAGGCTATAGACAGAAGATGTGCGAAATGCTCAAATGGCTGTCTGGAAGGGTTAAGTGGACTGGATCTAAACACGAATGTAAACTCTCTATAGCAGCACATGAATAAACCTAAGAATCATAATCAAGTTTCGAATGGACAAGAGCCTGACAGAGAGAGAGAAGGGTTCAGCAATCTGCATACCATGAAGTGGCCAAAAGGGCATGCATGAAGGAGGATAAGCTGTTTGACACACCTTGTCCTTAGCTGACAAACATGTTAGAGAAATGTCAGCTTTTTGTTAAAAATAAGTCCTGGGATTTTGTTTTGTCCAAGCCTTAATTCTGAGTCAGGATGAAGATTACGTTTGTGACAAAAGTGTACACAAACAGTGTTCTGTAACAAAAATTTGAACTGATTAGCCAATGGCCAAGATGTAAGGTGATCAATGGCTTCTGCAGTTGCCTTTCACTCACACTTATATTGCATGAATGACAAAAATACAGTAAAATCATCAACATAAAGGGAACTGTTTACCACTGGTTGAAGTTGTACTGTGATAAAGTTTATTTTGATTGCATGAAGCATGACACTTAGAACAGACCCTTCTGGGACTCCCTCCTTTTAGCAAAACATTCAAGAGAGTGTGGATCCCAAACTTTAAATCAATGATTAGAAAGAAAGTTTTCAATAAAAATAGGAAGATTACCCCTAACACCAAAGATATGGGTGTGTTGTAATATTCTAAGTCACCAGGCAGTGTCATAGGCTTGCTCAGATTTAATAAAAGATTCCTTTTTTTTTTTTTTTTTTTTTTGGTAGTTGTTGGCGCATAGGCTTTTGTGGCCATAATGCACCTCCCAAGGTTTTTGCAGTACTCTGATCCAAGCCCGAGGTGGGAATCGAACCCGCAACCTTTGGGTTGCCAGGCAGGCACTTTACCCACCCGGCTAGCTCGGTTGGCAATATAAGATTCAACGAATGTTTCAAGTCTGATTAAATGATCCAAAGTAGTTCTGTTTCTTTGGAAGCCTCACTCTGTCCTGGAAAGCAGTCCATTTGTTCCAAATACCATATAAGGAGAGCATTTAACCCCAGGGTCCTGAGCTTGTCCAGGGTCATCATTCTTCTCATTCCCCTCTACTTCTCTCTCTCTCTCTCATGATAATAATTAACAATTCCTCCAGGAATTTGCACAAACAGATTGTCACAGCAATGGGATGATAGTTACTTTAATATTTAGGATCTTTTATTGGCTTTGTGAAAGCAAGGACAAGTGCATTTAGTAGTACTAGTGGTGGCAAATGATTCAAGAAAGCAAACTTATGTAGTATCAGCCAAAAAAAAAAAAAACTACACACCTCTCCCATCTATACCCTCCAAGAATTTGTCTACTGATTCCATGAATTTATTCAAACCATCCATTTCCACACAACAGATGGACCCCCTCGTCCAACAATCAACCACTGGATAAAGGTACATTTCTGCAGATCTATCCTGGATCAACCACTGGATAAAGGTACATTTCCACATATCTATCCTGCACCCAGGATAGATGTGTCCCCTAGTCTTCAGTTGCGGAAAGAGGAAGAATGCCACTCGTATTCAGTTTACTCAATCAATTCAATGGCCTTAAACACCTCAATCAGATCACCCAGCAGGTCCCTTGTCTCCAGAAGCTGCAATTTGCAGAAGCAATCTTTTGTTCCCATGACCAATCTGGTTGTTCTTCTCTGCACCCGTTCCAGCAGATCTACATCCTTCCTAAAGTGAGACCTCCAGATCTGTATACAATACAGAAGATGCAGGCTAACTATATCCTGCATCTTCTGTATACAATACAGAAGATGCAGGCCTTGTACAAAGAGATACTCAACTCATTATTCCTGCTAGCAACGTTTCTGAATATCACTGACAAAACACCATGAACTGCTCTGGCAGCATGTCTGCACTGCTCAGAATCAGCTTCATATAGGACTGTAAAATGACCCCAGTTCTTTTTCGTCGTTCAACTACCCAGAGTGTAGTGCCTAACAAACAGTTGATAAGTTAACTCTGGGATTACTGCTACTCATATGCAGTACCTTGCATTTGTCAATGTTAAACTTCAACTGCCATTTCTCAGCCCATTCATACAATTTTCCTAGATCTTGTTGCAGTAGCTCAAGCTGATATTGCCCTTATTGCCACATTGCTCCAGTTTGTACAGCAGTCTTTTAAATGTAACAGTATCAAAAGCCTTCCTGAAATCCAAGTGCAGTCAGGTATGCTACAGCAAACGATGCTACAGCGAACAGTTTTTATCAATAAGCGGATGATTACTATCGGCCGACGTAGCATGCACAAGTGCATGACATGTTCAGGGCTTCCCGCTTTGATTAGAGCATCAGTTATCATGTTTGTTATCGTTTGTAAGGTTCAGTTATTAGTTTAGTTCAGTTATCTCCTTATTTGCCCTTTAGCAGTGAAAAACCTGAGCTGGATATCATCTTTCTTCTCTCTCTCTCTCTCTCTCTCTCTCTCTCTCTCTCTCTCTCTCTCTCTCTCTCTCTCTCAGGGTAAGTAAGAATTTTTTTTTTTTTTTTTTTGATTGGTGCAGCATAAGCCTCAGGCTTCCTTGCACCATATGGCTAATGATAATAATAATAAAATAATAATGTTTTTTAATTATTTTGCTATATAATTTTAGCCACAAGCCGGCAAAACAGTGAGAAAGCTAATTAAGTTAGACATTAAGAATGAAATAATTTCCAAGCGAGAAAGTGTAGGAGATCTAAGTACTGAATATGGTATGGCTAAATCAACAATTAGTACAATTTTAAAAAAACAAAAAAGAAATAAAAAGTGCACGGGTCGCAAAGGGAATCTCTAGGTTAAGCAGTTCACGTTGTAATATTAGAAAAAATGGAAACTCTTCTATTAGTGTGAATTAATGAAAAACAAATGGTAAGTGATAGTGTCAGTGAGGCGATTATTTGTGAAAAGGCCAAACAATTGTTTGAGGAACTTGGTGCTGTGAAGGTTTTTTTTGGCACCAAAGGGGTGGCTTACTGGATTTAGGAAAACGACTGGATTACACAGTGCTGTGAGGCTGCCAGTGCAGATAGGGGTGCTGCTGACAAACATAGTAAGAAATTTAAGAAAATAATTGAGGATGGAGGCTTTCTTTCGGAGCAGGTGTTTAATTTCGATAAAACTGTGACTTCCTTTTCTGGAAGAGAATGCCACGAAGGAGGGGACCACCTTGCCTGTCCATAAGGTTTCTTCATTTTGTAATGTCATTGTTCGTGAGAGAGTCAGTGCTAACCTTAACTCTTCCTGTGTAGTTTTGTTCTACTCTAACCATAAAAAAGTCTTGTTTTATGGTTAGAGCCCTTTTGAAGAGAAATTAGCATTAGTTGAGGCATATTTTTTTATTTTTTTTTTTTTATGTGAACCCCAAACACGAGAGGTATTAGAACCTATAGTACTTAGTACCATGCTTGGGTTGGAGGTTGAGAAGACGAAAGAAGATATTTGTTGACATTGGACTTTAATTTCTGCAGATTGTAATTTTCAGGAAATACGTAAATGGGAAATACTTTGAATAAATGAGGAAGATGAAAAGTTGGTTTTGTGGGTTTGAAGTTGAACAGTAAATGGATGTTGGCTGGTGGCAGCACATGTTCGGACTGTTTTGAAAGGGAGAGTAGGAATTATAGAAGCCAATTCAAAAGAACAGTGCCCATGGAATATCTGTAGAAGAGGCATGCAGCAGAAACAGTACGTCTATGAGACAGCGAGTGCAGAGACTCCGTTAGAGATGAATCATTAATTAACCTAACTGCCCTCTTCTGAATGGAATCAAGAAACCTGAGAGGTTTTGGGGGCACCACCCCAGATGTGGGAACAATATTCCATGGCTAGGCGGATTTGCAATTTATACAGAGTGAGCAGCTGTTTGGAAGAAAGGTAACGCTGAGAGCGAAAGAGAAAACCAAGTTTTTTAGATGCAGAGGAAGCAATATTTGTAATGTGCTTGTGCCAAGAGAGATTAGAAGTCAGGGTAATCCCCAAAAGGGATATATCATTTTGCCTAGAAATCGGAGTGTCACTAAAGATAAGCATAGGAGCAGAAGAATCCTTTTTGCGAGATATAAGACAAGACTGAGTTTTAGAAGGGTTGAAATCAACAAAGTTGTCTTTGCCGCACTGGAGAATTACCTGAAGATCGGCATTTACGGAATTGGTAGCAGATTTTCGAGAAGTTGAAGCTGAATGAGCAGGACAAGGTTTCTCAAAATGGAAAGTGGAATGCAATGTGCTATCATCGGCAAACCTATGGATAGGATTTCCAGTCAATGGAAGGTCATTAATATACAAGAGGAAAAGAGTGGGGGAAAGAACTGAACCTTGGGGGACACCGGAATTAGTGAAGAAGTTAGAAGACAGAAACCATCTACCATCACCCTCAGTGAGCGTTCAGAGAGAAAACTGGATAATGAATTACTAAAAACAGTTGCCAAACCATAAGATGGAAGCTTGTTTAGAAGACCTTTATGCCAAACACGATCAAAAGACTGAGATGTCAAGAGCAACTACTTGTGTTTCACCGAACTTTTCCATTGAATTAGTCCATAAATGGGTAACATAAGCCAGAATATCACCAGTGGATCGACACTGACGGAATCCATACTGGCGATCGTTGACCAGACGGAAGGTTTCTAGGTAGTTTAAGAGTTGGTGGTTAATTGATTTCTCCATTACTTTAGAAAGAGTAGAAGTAATTGCAATGGGACGATAATTGGATGGGAGGGATTTGTCACCCTTTTTAGGAACTGGCTGGATATGAGCAAATTTCCAAGCAGAAAGAAAAACACCTTTGGAATAAGAAAGTGAAAAAAGGCAGCAAAGAATAGGAGTAAGTTCAGGAGCACAGGTTTTAAGAACAAGTGGAGAAATAGCATCAGGACCTGGAGCTTTCTTAGCATCAAGATTCATCAAAATCCTTCTGATATCCTTTTGACGGAAGACCACAGGAGGCATTGAAGGGAGCGTGTTGGGAATGGTGGGAGGTGTTTTACCAAGATCATTAATACATGAGCTAGAAGGAAAACGGGATGCTAGCAGGTCAGCTTTATCCTTGGCTGAAGTGACAACAGAACCATCTGGTTTGGACAGAGGTGGGAGCAGAGAAGGGCAAAAGTTGCAGCCAATAGCTTTGGCATGAGCCCAGATAAACTAAAGAATTAGAAACAAGCCAATTACGATATGCAACATTCTTCTCTTGAGCAGCCTTAGCATATTTATTGGAAAACCAAGGTTTAGATAAAGGACGAGATTTTAAAGTGGAGTGTGGGATAAAGGATTCCATTCCTGCAAGAATAATTTCACTGACACGATCTGAGCAAACAATGACATCAGAACTTTGAAACAGTAATCCGACCAAGGAAAAGAAGAAAAGAAGTCTAGCAGGTCATCCCATTTTGCATTTTTGTAATGCCAAACAACAAGAGGTTGGGAATAGCCATGAGATAAAGGTTCCATTGGAGAAGAGACAATCACCAAGTTGTGATCTGAAGTGCCTAAAGGACCTCTTCACTTTGACCGTGTACTTAGAAGGGCTGTTTGTGAGAAAAAGATCAAGCATATTGGGTGTATGATTACGACTGTACGGTATTCTTGTAGATAAATGAACAATCTGTGCTAGGTCATTAGTAATTGCAAAAGCCTCAGCATCTCGACCAGATGGGTCGGTGTGGCTAGAAAACGGAAGCCAGCTGGAGTTGTGAACATTAAAATCACCAAGGAAAATTACCTCACTGTTAGGAAAGTTGGACTGGAGAAAATCAAGTTGCAAAGAGAGGAAGTCAAAGAACTCCAAGTGATTAGTGGAGTTCGGAGAATGGCAGAGACAACAGATGAATTTGACACAATGAGGTAGAGAGATTTTAAGCCAGGGAAGATCAAAGAGAGGAGATTCCAAATTGCAAAGTCTCTGACAGGGAATATCAGAACGGACATATGCACAAGTACCACCTTTGAAGCGAAAGGAATCATACAGCGAATAATTTGGGCATCTGAGATGAGCAGTAGTTGAATCAACTGATAACTGAGATTCTGTCAGAAAAAGTACATGGGGTTTGGCAGACTGCAAGTGGAAATGGACATTGTTGAGATTAGAATTGAGACCACATATATTTGTGAAATGAATTAGTAAGTGCTTGGGAGGTTTAGATCTTTTCGCAGATAAGCTTGCTCTATTAGTTTGACAATTCACGGTGTATTCAATAGTAAGAAAAAGTGTATGGGACATGCTGTATGAAGTAATGAAATTTTTGGATATGGCGTACACGTGGTAAGAATATACCCAGATCCTTGACATAACGTGGCCTCGACAATGCTCCCCGCATACACACCACTCTGACTCCCTCCAGTCACTATCTGGCAGAGTAGAGGTAGCAAGATTATACACTATCTGATCCGGAAGCCTCCTAGAGAGTTACAAATAGGTTCGGCCTGGTGTACTTACTAGCGGCCGACCTGCGAACACCGTTTTAGAGCTGTACCCTCAAAATGTAAGGAATATTGGATCTCGCCACGACGCTCATCATAACCTCAAAAGTCAATCATACTGCATGATGGAAGAGATATGGAAGGGTTGACCAGAACCTAGCTCTAGAGACTAAACATGGGTTCCACCACTTCAAGCCTCCAATAAGCAAAGTGGTGGTATTTCACCGGTTGATGAGAAAGCAAGCTTATATAGCATCAGCCAAAAAAAAAAAAAAAAAAAAAAACACATTCCCGTTTCACCCATCCGTTCACTCCAAATGTTTGTCTCGTTCAGCCTTAAATTTATTTAAGCTATCAACTTCCACAACAGATGGAAGTCTGTTCCAGCCAATCAGCTACCCGATGGCTAAAGGCAAATTTCCACATATCTATTCTACAACTGTCTTTCCTCAATTTAAATTTATGCCCGCTCAGGTTCTTAATCTGAGCAAGCAGATGTATCTCATCAGCATCGAGCCTACTGAAACCATTCAAGGCCTTAATACCTTACGGTCCTTGAGGTTGTCACACACACACACACCAGACCAGACCAGACCAGACAAGCTATACTTGCTACCTGGGAGTCTAAAACACTGATGGAACTGATATCCGGGAGGCATTCAAGTCAAGTGGACCCATTTCGGTAAAGTCTGAATGGTCTGTGACAGCCAAATCTGTGGTTGCACCTTCACGATGGTGAGACTTTAGTAATCCTGGGCATAACTTTATAACTCCATGCACAAGCACACTGTGGGTGACAACCCAGGTGTGAACCCAGCAGGGGTCAAGGTGTGGTGCCCACACTACATGGAGGAACGACGCCCCTCTGTGTTACCAGGTAATACTATGTGGTAGATGACTTTCATCAACCAGTGCAATACCAAAACTTGGCTTATTGGAAGCTTCAAATGGTGGAACCCATGTTTAGTCTCCAGAGCTAAGTTCCAGTCTACCCTTCCCCACCTCTTCCATCATGCAGTATGACTGATGACTTTTCAGGTTATGATGAACATCATGGCGAGATCCAATCTTTCTTACATTTTGAGGATACAGCTCTAAAATGGTGTTCGCAGGCCGACCGCTAGTTAGTATATGGGACCGAACCTATTGGTAACTCTTTAGGAGGCTTCCGGATCAACTAGTGTATAACCTTGCTATCTCTACTCTGCCTCTGCCAGATAGTGACTTGAGATAGTGGGAGTCTGAGTAGTGTGTATGCGGGGGGGGGGGGGGGCATTTGGGAGGCCACAATATGTCAAGGAACTGGATATATCCTTACCATGTGTACGCCATATCCAAAAATTTCATTATCTCATACAGCATGTCCCCCACTTTTCTTACTATTGAATACACCATGAATTGTCAAACTAATAGATGAAACATCTGCTAAAAGATCTAAAACTCCCAAACACTTCCTAGTTCATTTCACAAATATACATGATCTCAATTCTAATCTCAATGACATCCATTTCTAATTGAGTCTGATAAATTCCATGTACTTTTTCTGACAGAATCTCGGTTATCGGTTGATTCAACTACTGCTCATCTCAAATGCCCAAATTATTCGCTGCATGATTCCTTTCGCCTCAGAGGTGGTACTTGTGCATATGTCCACTCGATTATTCCCTATCAGAGACTTGGTAATTTAGAATCTCCTCTTTACGATCTTCTCTGGCTTAAGATTCTCTCCCTAATTCTATCAAATTCATCTGTTATCTCAACCATTCTACCAACTCCACTAATCACTTGGAGCTCTTTCACTTCCTCTGTTTGCAACTTGACTTTCTCCAGTCCAACTTTCCTAATGGTGAGGTAATTTTTCTTTGTGATTTAATGTTCACAACTCCAGCTGGCTTCCGTTTTCTAGTCACACCTACCCAGTGGTCAAGTTGCTGAGGCAATTTGCAATTACTAATGACCTTGCACAGATTGTTCATTTACCTACAAGGATACTGGACAACTCTAATCATGCAGCCAACACGCTGAATCTTTCTCTCACAAACAACCTTTCTAAGTAAATGGTCAAAGTGAGCTGTACTTTAGGCACCTCACATCACAACTTGGTGATTGTCTCTTCTCCAATGGAGCCTTTATCTCATGGCTATTCTCAACCTTGTATTGTTTGGCATTACAAGAATGTAAAATGGGATGACCTGCGAGATTTCTTTTCTTCTTTTCCTTGGTGGGATTACTGTTTCAAAACTTCTGATGTGAACTTTTGCTGAGGTCGTGTCAGTGAAATTATTCTTGTAGGAATGGAATCCTTCATTCAACACTTCACTTAAAAATCTTGTCCTTTAACTAAACCTTGGTTTTCCAATAAATGTGCTAAGGCTATTCAAGAGAAGAACGTTGCATATCGTAATTGGCTTGTTTAAAATTCTTCAGTTTCATTTTCTGCCTAAATCAAAGCTCGCAACAATTGTAAAGCAGTTATTAACCAGCCAAAACTAGATTTTGAACAGGCTACGAGTAGAAAACTTGCTTTTGCCTAATGGTTGCCGAGCATTCTGGTCTCTTGCCAAAGCTATTGGCCGCAACTTTTGCCCATCTCTGCACCCACTTCTGCTCATTCTGTCAAAACCAGATGGTTCTGTTGTCACTTCAGCCAACAGACCTGCTGTTGGCTGTTGGCAACAGACCAACAGACAGACATGCATAAAGCTGACCTGCTAGCATCCCATTTTTTTCCAACTCACGTATTAATGAGCTTGGTGAAACACCTCCCAGCATTCCCAATACGCTCCAATCAATGCCTCCTGTGGTCTTCCGTCAAAAGGATGTCAGAAGGAATTTGACGAATCTTGATGTTAAGAAAGTCCCTGGGTTCTGATGGAATTTCTCCAATTATTCTCAAAACCTGTGCCCCTGAACTTACTCCTGTTCTTTGCCGCCTTTTTTCACTTTCTTATTCCAAAGGTGTTTTTCCTTCTGCTTGGAAATTTGCTCATATCCAGCCAGTTCCTAAAAAGGGTGACAAATCTGTCCCATCCAATTATCGTCCCATTTCAATTACTTCTACTCTTTCTAAAGCAATGGAAAAATCAATTAACCACCAACTCTTAAACTACCTATAAACCTTCCGTCTGATCAACGATTGCCAGTATGGATTCCGTCAGTGTCGATCCACTGGTGATATTCTGGCTTATGTTACCCATTTATGGACTAATTCAATGGAAAAGTTCGGTGAAACACAAGTAGTTGCTCTTGACATCTCAGTCTTTTGATCGTGTTTGGCATAAAGGTCTTCTAAACAAGCTTCCATCTTATGGTTTGGCAACTGTTTTTTGTAATTGGTTATCCAGTTTTCTCTCTGATCACTCACTGAGGGTGATGGTAGATGGCTCTCTGTCTTCCAACTTCTCCACTAATGCCGATGTCCTCCAGGGTTCAGTTATTTCCTCTTGTCTTATATCTCACAAAAAAGGATTCTTCTGCTCCTATGCTTATCTTTAGTGACACTCCAATTTCTAGGCAAAATAATATCTTTTTTGGGGATTACCCTGACTTCTAAGCTCTCTTGGCACAAGCACATTACAAATATTGCTTCCTCTGTATCTAAAAAACTTGGTTTTCTCTTTCGCTCTCTGCATTACTTTTCATCCAAACAGCTGTTCACTCTGTACCAATCGCAAATCCACCCTATCATGGAATATTCTTCACACATCTGGCGCGGTGCCCCCAAAACCTCTCTCAGGCTTCTAGATTCCATTCAGAAGAGGGCAGTTAAGTTAATTAATGACTCCTCTCTAACAGAGTCTCTCTATTCGCTGTCTCATAGACGTACTGTTTCTGCTGCATGCCTTTTCTACAGATACTTCCATGGGTACTGTTCTGAATTGGCTTCTATAATTCCTGATCTGTTTTTCAAAACAGTCCAAAGATGAGCCACCACCAGTCAACATCCATTTACTGTCCAACTTCAAACTCACAGAACCAACTTTTCATCTTCCTTGTTTATTCATTCAACTGCCGTTTTCTGGAACAACCTTCCTTCCTTCATACGTATTTCCTGAAAATTACAGTCTACAGAAATTAAAGTCTAATGTCAACAAATATCTTCTTTCATCTTCTCAACCTCCAACCCAAGCACAGTATGAAGTACTATAGGTTCCAATACCTCTTTGGCATTTTCATAAAAAAAAAAAATATATATACACAATCAGATCACCTCACATGTGCCTAGTCTCCAGATGCAGTAACTTACAGAACTCTCCCCGATCTTATTGCCTTTCTCTGTACTCATTCTATTAACTCTACATCCTTCCTAAAATGATATGCAGTACTCAAGATGTGGCCTGACCATTGCCTTATACAAGGGGATAATTACCTCCTTGCCTCTGCCAGCAAAATTCTTATATATCATTGACAAAACTCCATGCTCTGGCAGTCCATCTGCACGTATCAGAGAACTTAATATCTGATGTCACAAGATTATCTCCAGGTCTTTTTTCTTTTGCCACTTCCCTGTGCGTAATACCACACAGTTGGTACGTTTCTCTTGGGCTACTGCTACCCTTATGCATTTTTCAATGTTAAACTTTAGTTGCTTCTCACAGCCCATCTGCCTAACTTTTCTAGATCATTTCGGTCTTTACTGTCATTAACAACCTTGCCGACCTTTGTATCATTTGTAAACTTGAACATTAAGCCTGATATAACTTCATTAATATCGATAAATACACAAAACAACAATGGGCCCAGCACCGAACCCTAGGGGACTCCACTAATAACATAAGTCCATGTAGAGTAGTGTCCATTTATTGCCACTCTCTGCCCTCTCCCAAACAACCATCTCTTTATCCATTTCAGCAATTTGACCTCAATGTCACATGGTTCAATTTGTAAAGCAATCTTCCATGTGCAACAGTATCAAAAGCTTTCCTGAAGTCCAAGTATATGATATTCAGTTATTTTTTGCATACAGTTCCTTTGTGACCACATCATAGTATCCAATCAAGTGGTTAGGCAAGACTTCCCCTTAACAAACCCATGCTATGTCTGAACTATTACTGCAATCTTGTCTAGGTGACCCTGCATCACTTCTTTAATCAGTGACTCCATTATTTTCCACGGAACAGAAGTTAAACTAACAGGTCTATAATTATTTGTGTCACCCAGTTAACCCCCTCCCCTCTGTGAATTGCAGATACATTAGCACATCTCCAGTCCATGGGGACATCCCCCCTGAATCTAAGGATGCACATCTCCAGTCCATGGGGACATCCCCCCCTGAATCTAAGGATGCTCTCATAATTATGGCTAAGGGTTTGCTAACTTCCCTCACTGACTCCTTCAATATAACTGGATAGATTCCATCCACCCCAGGTACCTTTTTTATGTTTAACTTCAACAATTTCTCCTCCACTTTGATCTCTGTTATTTCAAACTCATTTAGCTCCCTGTTAGAGTTTAGTAAACTTCTGTCATCCTCTTCCTTACAGAATTCCTCATGTGTGAATGTAGATGCAAAATACTCATTCAGTATGTTAGCTATCTGAGCAGGATTATCAACAGTTGAACCACCAACATGAAGTGGAAAATCTTATTAAAGTAAAGTAAAGTGATTATAGTAAAGAAGCCTCTGTTGTTTTTCTTTGCATCCTTTGTGAAGGATTTCTTGTAATCAAGCCTTCGCTTGCCTAACGTCCTTTGTGACTTGATTACAGACTATCTTTTATCTGCCAGAGGCTTCTGTGTCACCTGACAATTTATATGCATCCCACACATTTTTCTTTTCTGCCACAAGCCTCATTAGTGTATCTGACATCCGTGTAGGTATAAATCTTGAACATAGTTCTTAGTTGGTATGAAAAGCCTAGTAATTTCGAAGATAATTCCTTGAAGGATTCTTATTTAGAATTCGCTGCTTTAAACATCAGTTGTTCCCACTATACGAAACTGAAAAACTGTCTGAGACCACTATAGTCACCTTTACAAAAACAAAAAAAAAAAAAACCCTTCCCTTTACTCTTGATGGTAGTTACATCTTTAAGTAAGATCCCACATCAGTACACTGTGATCACTGTCACCTAGTGGTTTCTTTATCTGCAAATTCTTAACACATGCCTCATCACTGCTGATAATCGGATGAAGAGTATTACTCCCTCTGGTTACCCTTTGAACATGTTGCTGTAGAAAACAATCCTGCAATAAATCCAGAAAAGTCTTGCTCCAGTGCGAGTGACCAATCTACAGGTTCCAGTCAATATCTGGAAAGTTAAATTCTTCCATTACAAGACATTCTGATTTACTGGCCCACTATTTCTCTGCACAATTGTTCGTTGTATTCATCAGAGTCCAGAGTCGGAACTAGGCAATCCTATGCCTGGGGCAAAAATGTTATAAGTATGCCCCCCATTATATGCAAGTAGTTAATCTTTCAGTAGCACAGCTAAGGCCATCGACGCCTGGGGCAACACGTCTTCCCAACGCCCCTGATTGTTATAGATAATTTCTTCAGTGTGCGACACTGAAATCGCCGCCCGGGGATAATTTTCCCTCTATTCACCCCCTTGCTACGCCTCTGCAATCTTTATGAATTTATAAAAATTACTATTGCAGCGGTCTACAATTTGCATATATTTATTAATAAAATAATTTAAATGATACAATGAACATAACACAACAAAAATATCAAAAAAAAAAAGAAACTTACAAACATCCATTTATATCTACAGATAATTTAATTCTATATAAACTACAAAGAAAGTATATATAACTACAAAGAAATTAGAAACCAGTTAGTTTGTATCTAGTATATAATCATATAAGCAAAATATTGCGAAACAGTATTTTTAACATAATAACAAACTAAAAATATGCAATGAAGGTGTATTATTTTAATGGATACTTTTTGTAAAAGCAGAGCAATACTTATAGTTCTGCATTTGCAGAAGTATCTTCAATATTAATTAAGACTTCATGAACTTTTGTTATTTTTAAGAACAAATATTTCATAGCTCGTTCTTTGGATGACCATCTTGTGTCTGTATGTCTTTTAAGTGAAATCTTCAAAAGTATTCATTAAAATTTCCCAGCAACCAGAAAAAAAGAAAATATTCTTTGAATGCAAAAAAATATCAATCCCAGACATTACTGATGCTGCATGTACACCAGCTAAATTAAGACTGTGTGCCCAACGTGGCACTAACATAGCAAATTATTCTCATTATTACCTGTACGCCTTCTATTTTCCCACCATATTTGTCCCATTATCGTATCCCTGCCCCATTACATTTTTAATGTCAAGCCCATCGTTTTTTTTTTTTCTTGGTAAGAATTTCTGTCGCCAATCCAATGGCAGCATTTTATTTACTTTCTATAAAATCAATGAAACCCATTTCTATTGATATTTTTCCATCAATATTTAAGCATATAAATTAATCTTGAATTTTATGCGATAAAAAATTCATAGATCCTTTATGATGATTTGAAATTTGTTCTGCTAGTTCTTTATTACAATGATTTATAAGTTCAATAATATTCCTGTTTCGGATTCCCAACTGTCTCATTTGAACCTCTTAATGCAAGACTATTTTTTTCACAAAATAATATTGAGTCCAGAATAATTTTTAAAATTCTTCTCCATTTTTCTTTCTCTATTAAAATTGCTTTTTGTAGACCATCATCAATAAGTCCAGAATTTTTTACTCTTTTCCATTGATTTACATTTTAGAAAGTGTTCATGGTGTTTTAAAGAATTTTTGTCATTTGGAATACATCTATATAAGTGTTTCCACGACGAAAACACTTTCTATTAATTGACTAGTGACGGAACATTGCCAGTATTTTTATTAGTTCTAAATAAAATGCATGGAAAACAATACAAAGATTTAGTTTCTTTGGAGTAAATCAGCCAATTTCTGTCTAAAATTCACCATTAGCAAGTTTTATTTCCAAACCATTCAATATAAAATCGACTTTTATCTTCGGATAAAGAATAATGAAATCCTCATCTTTCCCTCAATCCGTTCCGTTTTCAATTAAAAAGCATCTTATTTTGCCATAAATATTCAATGCAGGATTTAGTTCAGCATGATATGATTATTATTTTCATTTTTTATATAATCTAAGGGGACTCATACTCTGACTCAGTTTTCTGGTCATTTTCAGAATTATTATTATGTTATAACCTCTGTTTCACTACAATTTTCTTCAGGTTTCAAGAATGACTGAATTGCGGCTCACAGGTTTTTCTTTATTGTGATCAGTGATCTCCACTGCCACAAACCAATTTTGAAAATTATCTGACAATTTCTTTGACAATTGCTGCTTCTTCTTCTTCTTTCAAAATTTTGCTCCACTTCGTCATTTGGACATCTTACTCTTACTTATAAATTAAGAATTTTTAAAGATTTTTAATTTTAATTAAATTTGCAACACAGCCAAATAAATAGCATCATTTATTGTAGACATGTAGACTAGAATGAAACAATTTTTAAAAATTCTGTTTTTTAAAGAGCATCTTAAAAAATTGTTTCATTCAGGCATATGCACAAATTAAAATTAAAAAAAAAAAAAAGACAAACTCGATAATACATTATTTTAAATTGGTGTTTTTTTTTTTTTTTTCACAATCTGCACTTTTGTAGTATAAAAAAGTATTTTAACAAGGAAAATGTTCTGCTGAAAGAATTAACAAGGAAACTCTTTACTCAAGAAATTTTACAAGGAGAACTGCACCCTCCCAGTTCGATCTAAAACTCATTTTGGAAATGAGACAAAAATCGAATTCTAAAACATATTTTAAATAACTAATAATTACATATAATGGAATAACTTATAAAAATAAAATATATGGTTACAGTTCAACTAAAGGAAATCAAAATACAAAAGAAAGGTTTGTTAATAACAATTTATTAAACCTTACTTTTTTAATGTGCAGACGAAACAACTGAATAACAAAATTTGAATTACACTTTTATTTCTTTTAACCTGCAGTTACTCACACTGGAGCATTTGTTCATTTCAAGCAAAATACAACTGCCAACTCGCTAGCACTGGAGGGCAAACCAAAAAGCTCAGAGGTGTGAGGTCACAAAACGGACAGTTTATAGAAGTTTGTAATTGGAGTTTCTCTGTTATTTTTGAAATTTGTAAAACACTGTTCCTCCCTGATATTTTTTTCTGTAAGTGATTATAAATCCCAAATTTATCATTTTTTTCATTCTCACAAAAATTTATGGAATCATAGGTAGCACATACAAAGATAATGCAGTTTTTCTTTTAATAATAAAATTTTTATTTTTATTTTAAACTAAGAACAAAAGTTGAATAGAAGCTATTATCCGTGTCGAGTAGCTGCATAATGTTTTATGTTCCACTTACATTATGGAACGATAATCCCTTTAACCCTTAATTTGCACTTTCTAATAAATAATGCGAAAACAAAGCATACAAATTAAGTCTCTTGTAATCCATTCGTTATGTGGAATTTTTTTCTTCATTCTACAGAAACTTTTAAATGTAATTACCAAAAGTAATTTAAAAAATCTGCTATAAAGAAGTTCGTTAAACAAAGGTCCAACTGTGATTAAATCAAAAATGAAGCAATTTTAAAATATGTAACCGGTCGAATGCGCCCTTAAAATATTGCATCTGGGGTTGGTGCCCTGCTCGCCAAACCCAGATGCAATAATATAAGGGTGGGGGGCCCAATCAAGCTCTCAGCTGCCCAACTCAACACCAGAGCTCACACCTGTGAGGCAACAGAGGCAATCTCCAAGGCAGAATGTGCTAGTCCCATGAGAAGTAGTTATTGTTGGTGACTATTGTCAGAGAGACAGGGAATATATTACGCATAAAGGATAGAAACCCCTGGTCCTGTTCCAGGACCAGGGTTTGTCTGCCTGGGGCAAAAGTTGATGACGTTGTACGGCAGATATCTTTTACGGGCACAAAAGGTGATATCGTTGTACATGTTGGCACTAATGACCTTAAGAGTAAGAGATATGCAGATTTACTTTACAAGTACAAGCCAATGCTGAAAAAAAGTCGTGAGTTAGGGTTAAATTTGAAAGCGTCTGCAATTCTGTCCAGACATGATAGGAGGGAGTATATGATGAGAGTCTTGTCAATCAATTCAGCCCTAGAGAAATAGTGCAAGTCTCACGAGGTAGAACTTCGTTGTCTGTGTTTGCTAACAGGAGAGATTGCTTCTACAGGGATGGGATACACTTAAATAGAAAGGGTGCAAGAATAATTGCTGATGCTATCGAGGCAACATTAGGTGGGTCGGAAAACTGCTAGCTTGGGGGGGAATCGCAGACTAAAATATTAACAGTAACTGCAGGCAGAGGCAAAAGTGATTCTTGCACTTCTTCTATTGTAATGAGCAGCAGCCTAGAGAGCAAGTTGCTGGGGATTTCAAGAGCTGCTGGGAGTCATCATGGAACAAGTAAATACATGGACTGTGTTAGGGTAACTAAGAGTAAGAACAGGTGCATGTATACTTGCATGTACACCAATGCTAGAAATCATCATCATTCTCATCATTCTACTCTTCCATTTGGCTCAGGTTGAGTTTCTATTTAGATATCGTCCTACATTGTTGTCTATCTCTTGTATCTTGCATCATTTGTTGATAACTCTGAAAGCCTGTGTTTTCCTTTAGGCATTGGAGCCATTCTCTTTTATGTCTTCCTGGTGGTCTCTTATCTCCAATTCTTCCTGTCAATACTACATTAGGCAGCCTGTGTCGTTTCATCCGGTTCACATGTCCAAACAACTGAAGTTGTTTTTTGTAGATCTGCTCTATTATTCTGCATTCAAAATCTAGATCTCTCCTTACTTGTTCATTAGTTTTATTTTCTCTCCAATGTTTTATTGATTTTCCTTAGACATCTCATTTCAAATGCCATTATTTCTTGCCTTTCTTTCTTATTTATTCTCCAATTCACTGATCCATAAGTTGCTGTGGGTATGATGGCAGTTTCATAAAGTTTAATTTTTTGACTACTTGAGATTTTATTGCTCTTCCATATGTTTTTGAGGAAGAAGTATAGTAAATAAATGATGCTAGAAGTATAGTAAATAAATTTGATGAATCTAAAATTTTGATCAAGGCATCAAAGGCAAATATTGTTGGGTAATCAGAGACATGGTGTGACACAGATATAAGCAGTGCAGAATTGGAATTTGGGGAGTAGAATGTGTACAGCAAGGATAGACAGGGTAGGAAGGGAGGAGGGATTATGCTGTTATAACTTAAGAAACAAAATTTAAGGAAGTGCAACCAGTTGATATTAGCATTAGCAAAAGCACATGTACAAGAAAGCAAGCTTATATAGCATCAGCCGAAAAAAAAAAAAAAAAAAACCTTATTTCACCCATCCACTCGCTCCAAATGTTTGTCAAGTTCTGACTTGAATCATTTTAAGCTATCAACTTCTACAATGAAAGATGGAAGTTTATTCCAACAATCAACCACATCTATTCCAACTATTTATTCCAACAATCAACCACTTCCGCACATCAATCCAACAAACGTTTTTCTTCAATTTGAATTTATGCCCTCTCAGGCGATTATTCTGGGCAAGAGGAAGAATCCCATCAGCATTGAGCATGCTCAAACCATTCAAGGCTTTATACACCTCAATCAGATCAACTCACAGGTGCCTAGTCACCAGACACCGTAATTTCCAAAACTTAAGCTTTTCTTCGTAAGGGCAACTCTGTTCCATTCACTAATCTTGTTGCTCTTCTCTGTACTCATTCCAACAGCACTACATTCTTCTTAAAATGAGGCCTCCAGACCTGTATACAGTACTCAAGGTGTGGCCTGGCCATTGCCTTATACAAGGGGATAATCACCTCCTTATCCCTGATAGAAAAATTCTTGTATATCAGTGACAGACACCATGAGCTACTGTTGCAGACCGTCTGCACTGCTCAGAAAACTTCATATCTGCCTTTACAATTCCCCCCAGGTGCTTTTCATTCTCTACCACTGTCAGTGTGGTAGAGAATGAACCACAGAGTTGATACGTTACTCTGGGATTACTGCATATGTAGTACAATCAGTCCTCATATAACACGCGTTTACACTACATGAATTCGATCATACACGATTTATAAATAGGGGAGCGATATCGTATATAACACAAATCGAATTCGCTTATGCGCGATTCGTCTTTGTGTTCACAAGAAATGGCAGTCGAACACGGAATCACCCCAACTGAACGCAACACGAGAGGAATGAAGAGAAGATTCTGAAAATGTATTTATGCTTTTTATATCAGTGAAAGGGAAACACATTTCACCATAATAAGATAAAAATCCACACAATTCCAGCTATTGGCATAATCACAAATGCAATTAGATCGAGTTTATTATCAGTTTATAACAGATTCCATTAGCAGAAATGCAACTGAAAATTGTTTTTATTGTTTTATGGTAGTAATCCCCAGAAATGTGCTTTAATAAAATGTGAGGTGTTAATAGTGTATCTCTGCCTTTACGGTGTTGTTTATTCAGTTGCTACATGCACGCAGCTTTGTTTATGTGTATCAAGCGTGCCTCCTCATTTTGTAATTGTGCTTTATTCCCTAAAAATGAGTAAAATACTTAAAAGGTGTGAAAAGGAAGTGTCCTGGTGAAGACACCACAGATTCAGAGAGAAAAAGAAAAGCATTATCGATAAACAGAGGCGGACTGGGTCAAAAATTCTTACCCGGGAAAATTTGTAGTGGCCTCATACTAGCCTTTATGGCCAAAATCACACCAGCCTCCAGCCCACTGGGGTTTCCCCGGTAAGGCTTATGGCCAGTCCGCCTCTGTTGATAGAGAAAAAATATGAAATTGTGAAACACTTTGAGCAAAATGAAAGCCCATGTGATATTGCACGAGCTACAGGCCTAAATGAGCCGAGAATTAAAGAATGCAGAGAAAATAAAAACAACTTTCATAGCAGGTACAACTCAAAGTGCAATTAAAATCCATTAGATCAAGACACAAAGAATTGGAAGAGATGAAATGGTTGTCATCTGTTTGGATAGAAAATCAAACAAAAAACAAGTTTGCTTACGATAGAAGCAAAAGCATTAGCAATATTTTTTTTACGTAATAGTCGTAATAAAATACTTACGTATTTTATTACGATTATTTATTGTGTTTGGTAATGTTTTAGTTACAAATGAGTGTTCAATCTTGGGTGGTCAGCACCTAACCCTATTTTTCCCATAGGGCCTATTGTTCATATTGCACGAGGTTTCTAGGAACACAACTATTGTGCTATACGAGGACTGACTGTATTTTACATTTGTCAATTGTAAGATTTCTAAAACAGTGCTACGTATTTTGCTATTTAGTTTTATGTTAAACCTCAGGGTATGAAGTTCGGGATTTACATTACGCTATTCCATATCGTATATCCAAGAAATCCAAGTATATTTTATCCAAATTATTTTTTGCATCCAGTTCCTTTGTGACAACATCATGTTATTCAAATTGGTCAGACAAGACCTCCTTACACCTCCCTTTAACAAACCCATGCTATGTCTCAACTATTACTTTAGCCTTCCCTCGATGATCCTGCATTGCTTCTTTTACCAGTGACCCCATTATTTTCCCTGCAACAGAAATTAAAATAACAGGTTTGTAATTACTAATGTCACCCTTTGATACCCCCTTTGTGAATTGGAGATAGATCTGTACATCTCCAGTCCATGGGTACCTCCCCTGAATCCAAGGATGCTCTCATAATTATGGCTTCAGGTTTGCTTACTTCCTTCACTGCCTCCCTTAATATAACTGAATACGGTCAGTCCTCGTATAACACGTGTTTACACTACATAAATTCAATCATACATGATTTATAAATAGGGGAATGATATCTTATATAACACGAACCGAATTCGCTTATGCCCGATTCGCCTTTGTGTTTACAAGAAATGGCAGTCGAACGCAGAATCACCCCAACCGAACGCAACACGATAGGAATGAAGAGACGATTCTGAAAATGTATTTATGTTTTTTATATCATTGAAGGGGAAACACATTTCATCATAATAACGTAAAAACCAACACAATTCCAGATATCAGTATAATCACAAATGCAATTAGATCAAGTTTACTACCAGTTTATAACAGATTCCACTAGCAGAAACGCAACTGGAAATTTTTTTTGTTTTATGGTATTAACCCCTAGAAATGTGCTTTAGTAAAATGTGAGGTGTTAATAGTGTGTCTCTGCCTTTACAGTGTTGTTTATTCAGTTGCTACATGCACGCAGCTTTATGTGTATCAAGCGTGCCTCCTCTTTTTGTAATTGTGCTTTATTCCCTAAAAATGAGTAAAGTACTTAAAAGGTGTGAAAAGGAAGCATCCTGGTGAAGACACTGCAGATTCAGAGAGAAAAAGAAAAGCAATATCGATAAACAGAGGTGGACTGGGTCAAAAATTCTTACCCAGGAAAATTTGTACTGGTCTCATACTAGCATTTATGGCCAAAATCACACTGGCCTCTGACCCACCGTGGTTTCCCTGGTAAGGCTTATGGCCAGTCCGCCTCTGTCGATAGAGCTATTTGGGGTTCTTAGGTATGTTTCAAGAGTATCGGCTATTCTGTTAATGCCTTCAAGTATCATCTCAAAGCCCTTTGTTTCATGCCCTTCTCTGTGCAATATCAAATCCTCAATTTTCTCGAGACGTTGTACCCAGTTTTCTAGTTTTTTTCCATTGGCCGAGATATATATATATATTTTTTAATTATTTATCTGGCTAATACAAGTGGCATGCAGTTCTGAATTTTTTCTTTTTATATTTCTCTTTTTGCTACTGCGTTCAAAGATCGCAACAGATTGTGGTTTATGGTCTTCTGTGTGGGTTACTGCTCCGGGCACCCTCGGTTCAGGTATGCCGTCCGAATCAGGTGATCCAATAATTGTAATGTTATTTCGCGTATTCTTTGCTTTTCTAAGTGTTTTGTTCATTGTGGTTTTCCTGTACGGAAATATGAAAGTGCCGGTCGGGGAGTTATTCCTAGAAACGTTAGAGCTACATTTAGTTGGCTGAACACCGAAGGCACGTATTGGCCTGTCACTTAGACGTTTTAATTGTGCACATTCCTTTCATGGGCAGGTAGAGGATTTAGATTTCTTCATTGTTAGGCCAAATGGAAATTTCCAGACAATTGTTTACAAGCCCTAAGGATACTTGTAGGGTAGATCGATACTTGGACGGAGTAGGAATTCGAACTGGGGGAAAATTCCTCAAGGAATTGATTGGATTATCCCAACAGCAGGGTCGATACTAGCACTTTTGACCTTGGAAGCCTATTGTTTCAGAATTCTGGCAATCAGCAGTAACATTATTGGCCGTCTAATATTAATTTTAAAATTGCACTGTACCTGTTACTTGTGGAATTAAATGGAAAGGATTGACGTACAGCTTACACTTCCTGGATTCAGAAGATGCCAAATATGGATCAGTTTGGTAAAGCTAATACAAGAACATAGTAACTAAACTGGGAACACACAAACATGCGACCTGATGCTGGCAAGCAGTCTCTGTATTTTTGTGAAACACTTTGAGCGAAATGAAAGACCATGTGATATTGCACGTGATATAGGCCTAAATGAGGCAACGCCGAGAATTACAAAGAATGCAGAGAAAATAAAAACAACTTTCATAGCAGGAACAACTGAAAGTCAAATCAAAATCCATTAGATTAAGACACAAAGAATTGGAAGAGATGGAACAGCTGTCATCTGTTTGGATAGAAAATCAAACAAAAAACAAGTTTGCTTACGATAGAAGCAAAAGCATTAACAATATTTTATTACGTATTTTATTACGATAATTTATTGTGTTTGGTAATGTTTTGGTTACAAATGTGTGTTCAAACTTGGGTGGTCGGCACCTAACCCTATTTTTCCCCATAAGGCCCATTGTTTATATTGCACATTTTGCGTTGCACAAGGGTTTCTAGGAACACAACTATCGTGCTATACGAGGACTGATTATAGATACCATCCACCCCAGATGGCTTCCTTATGCTTAACTGCAACAATTTCCCTTCCACTTTTCTCTCAGTTATTCCAAAAATCATTTAGCTCCCTGTTAGTTTGATAAACTTCTGGTTTCCACTTCACCACAGAATTCCTTATGTGTGAATGTAGGTGCAAAATACTCAATTCAGTTTGTCAGCTACCTGAGCAGGATTATCAACAGTCGAACCATCCATATCAAGTGCACCAATCTAATTCATCCCCTTCCATACAAAGTCTACATAAGTAAAGAAGCCTTTGCTGTTTTTCTTTGCATCCTATCCCAAAGATATCTTGTAATCTGCCTTCGCTTGCCTAACCTCCTTTGTGACTTGACTGCAGACTAGCTTATATCAAATGTTATCCCAAACCACTTTTGAGCCAACATTCTGGGTTACAGAAGAGGTAAAACAGATCCATGATTCCCTTTGGTTCTAATGTTGGATATAGCATGCTTTGTCTCGTACATGTTTAAACTTTCTGTTGTGATATATTAGCAAAATATCCATCGTGCCTTGTTTTGTTTTCTTGCTGATGTGCATTCTGAATTCAACCGAAGGATTTGGAAATGGTGGAAACTGCGTAGATGTTTTTGGAATTGCAATACTGCTGCATGGATAATACCTTCTGTAATATACATAACTGGAGCACTGATGGGCTCCTAATTGACTCTCATTAGCATAGGCACATAATGCAAGAAAGCAAGCTTATATAGCATCAGCCAAAAAAAAACACATAAAAAACCTTATTTCACCATCCACTCGCTCCAAATGTTTGTCAAGTTCTGCCTTAAATCTATTTAAGCTATCAACTTCTACAATGATAGATGGAAGTTTGTTCCAGCAATCAACCACCCGCTGGCTAAAGGCAAACTTCCGCACATCTATCCTACAACAAGTGGTGAGCTATAGTGGGCTCGCGAGATCCCATTATTTTTTTTTTTTGAAAATTTGTCTTAATGTAAAATAAATCTTAACAATGGTTAAGATTTATTTTACAAACGAAATCCTGAATGCAATTATTGAGTATCCAGAACCGCAACTACGGTGGGGCGAGCGGGGCCCCATTCCCAGCATTTTAATGGCTCAATCGATCGGTTATGTATTTTACAATTGCTTCATTTTTGATTTAATTATAGTCAGACCTCTGTTTAATGAACTTCTTTATAGCGAATTTTTTTTGATTCCCCTTGGTAATTACATTTAAAATAGTTTCCGTTGAACAAAGAAAATTCTCATGTAACGAACGGATTAGAACTGTGTATGCATTGTTCTCACCTCTGGCCTTGAGGCAATTTAGGTAATTAGAAAGTGCGAATTAAGGGTGAAAGGGATTACTGTTTACACAGTTGTCTCTCTTAATCCGTTCGTTACATGAAAATTTTCTTTGTTCAACGGAAACTATTTAAATGTAATTACCAAGGGAATAAAAAAAAACTCGCTATAAAGAAGTTCGTCAAACAGAGGTCTGACTGTAATTAAATCAAAAATGAAGCAATTTTAAAATACATAACCGATCGATTGCACCATTAAAATGCTGGGAATGGGAAAAAATCTCTTCACATGAAAAATCAATTTTCGTCTCCAGGCTTTCTCCACAGACAACTGTTGAACAGATGTGGTCTTATCTGAATGAAGACTTAAGTATAGACACAGAAGTTACCAGGCTCACGACCAAACAACCATACTATGCATCATTCAAAATCACTATAGCAGAATCAAACTACAAACTACTCAGCCTTGCATTTTCTTGGCTTCAGGAGCACTAATGAAACACTTCTATACTACAAAGCATACCTCTACTTGGATGCAGTATCCCCAGCGGATTGAAACCACAAATAATGAAAGGAAAACCTGACTCAGACCCACCAAGTTTAAGTCTAAGTTTGGGGAGGAACATTCCGGTTATACTGAACAGGACCTTCTTAAAAGGTTTAAACACCCTCACAGAAGCTTGCCAGCAACGTGATCACCCACCACTAACGCCTGAGGGAAGACATATGAAGATTGAGGTGAGAACTACCTCCAGAACGAACCATAGACGGTTGATGAAGGCCATCAGAGCTCCAACAAGGGCATACATCCAAACTTCTTTAATGTGCACAATTTTCTATTAAAATACTAGAATTCTGAGAAATAAACTTCAGACAATGGAAATTCTTCTCTTGTCAAGGTTGTATGACATCATTTATATCACAGAGACATTGCTGTCCCCAATGAAGAAGACCTCGCATTCTCTCAACCCGCTTGCTTCTCGGGCATTTTTTCCTCCAGGGAATGGACGACTGGTGGTGGTGGTGTAGCCATTCTCTTCAACACACACACAAATTCTCACTGACTAGCTCAGCCACTCTAAAAACAGAACAGTTTGAAGCTGCAAGAGCCTCACTCAGCATTCAAGGCCACAGACGATGTGTGCACAGTCTAAATCTCCCCCTCCCACAGTAAAGAACACTTTACAAGAGATCTCCAACCGGATAATTAATCAATGCCACCCTAAAGCAACATTACTTGTGTGTGGAGACTTTAATATTAGCTAAGGCCAAAATAGTCTTCGCAGATTGTTATCTTCTTATCTGGCTGCAGTAGGTCTCACCCTCCAGAATTTTTCCCCTACCAGAGGCGCTAACCTGTTAGACATAATATTTGCAACAGACACCCTCACCATTGACAGCCAACCTGAAACAGCCTTCATGTCAGACCATCTACCAGTAGCCCTCATTCTTCCAATCACTTCCAGGACATCCCGGCAACATCAGGCACCAGTTAAGAAGACAGGGATTAGCCCCTCTCTCCTCAATCCAGAGAAATGCTGCTTTGCAGCATCCATTTTTCCTTGGGAAGCCCTAAACCAATGTCATCCACAGCTTGGGCTGCACTTTCTTACCTGCTGGCTGCAGTCTATTGAACGAACTGCAGCTTCAAAAACAGTTTTGATCTCCTCTCTCATGGTGGACCCAAGATCTCAGACTTAAATTTCAGAATAAACAAAGACTACATGCAAAATGGAAAGCAAAATCAGTCCCACTAGACAGAATTGCATACTCAAGAGCCCGTGCCCAGTTCAGTAGAAGCAAATCTGAAGCCATTAAAGCCTACATTGACAAAACAATCAAGATCGGGAAGTCACCGTTTAAGGCAAAGCATGATGAATTCCCTCAACAACTTAATCCAATCGAATGGCTAGACAACATCACAAGATTTAAGCCAAAATCAACATCAGATCTAAAGAGCATTCACAACAGTTGTCAGCGAGATGTCCTCTCTTCCATCATCATCACAAAAAGAGCTTATCCAGGCCATCAATGATATCCCACCAACGTCTTGCACTGGATATGATGGGGTCCCACAATTCATTCTTAAGAGCGTTAGTGTTTTCATCATTGATGCACTCCTAGGTATCTTTAATGGAATCCTCACGACGCTAAGTTTCCCAACAGCCTGGAATCAATATATTGTCTGACCAACCCCCAAAACACAAGGAGCGACATCAATTTCACAATTAAGGCCAATAACGAAAGCCTTATGTCTCCTCAAAGTCATGGAGAAGTGCCTTCTTCCCATCCTAACCAACCAGGAATCACCATACATTCACTATGCCTTGAAATGCAGGTCCACCATTACCAACCTACTGCAAACCACCAACACCATTCTGGGAGCTCTACAAGATAGGGCTGAGATGGCAATTGTTTATCTGGATATCCAGTCTGCATTCGACAGCATAGATATCCAGCCCCTCCTGCAACTTTGTGAGGATGGATACCAGATAAAAGGCAATATATATATATATATTGGAATTCTTGAAGTCGCTACTTACGACCAGGGTCCTTCGCTTGACTGTGAATAAAAAATCTTACACAAGGAAAGTTTGTGTAGGTGTACCCCAGGGTGGAGTTCTTTCAGGGCTCCACTTTACGGCTGCCATCCACCCATTCATGTGGCAGAAAACAAAAATGCAGACGACTTGAAGCTCCTCTATTGGATCAACGGGACCGCCCGACCTGATTCTGTTTCTGAAACCATTATCAACAGCCTTAAGAATCTGATTACATACTTGGCACAGTTTTCTCTTAAGATAAATCCAAAAAATCTGCACAAATGGTATTTTCACTCAAATCAAACCCAACGCAACTAAACCTGGAAATCCACGGAACCCCCATCACCCCAGTCATCAAGCACAAAGATCTCGGCATTATATTCGACCCTAAACTCAGTTTCAAACACCATGTTGCAGACATTCACAACAAGGTCTGCAGATCAAGATGGCTTGCCAAACAACACCTCCATGTCACAGAGCCTGAGTACACGCTCCAATACATATACAGGTTTTTGCAGCCAGTCATCACCTACAGTTCAAAAATCTGGGCGTCGGCAAAGAAAACCATGCTAAAAACCATTGCATCTGATGAGTACTGGCTTCTTCGGTGGGTCCTCTTCAAGCATAATCTGCCACCATTCACACACACTTCAGATATCACCCAACTTCTAAATTACAGAAAAGTCTCCAAACGGATATTCACCCTCCGCTTGCTTGTGTCAATTAAAATGATAGCGGGTGAAGTCAATATGCCAAATTTTTGGCAGATGTGCAATTGGCGGATCCCCCCCCCACAGAAACCCTCCCCTCTCTGCAGTCTGTGGCGTGGAGGCTCAGGATAGGGGATAGATTCCTGCCCGTGGAGAGGCTCCACAACGTCCAGGAGATAGAGATGTGGACTACAAAAAGTTCATAGAGAACAAATTGTACAGAAGACGCATCATCAGGGACAAGCTCTCGTCTTCAACCGAGTGACTGCCATCGTCTTTTCATCGCTTTTCACTTCACATTTTGCACATTAATTTTATGTGTAAAATATGTAATTATACGTTTTATGTCCTAATATATGTTTTATGTAATTTTTCTTGTATTAGTTATTTCTGTTAAACCCCTAGCATTGTCACTGTTGTGGGTATTATTGCATCAGGCAATCATGTATCCAATCAGTGCCTGCAATAAAGATTATTAACATTAACAATGTTAGTGGTGTCCATAAAACCTATGCAGTCACATACCGAGAAGTCGCACTAGTCAATATGCTTTCCATAGCCAGTCAGAAGATTAAGAAGATTCTCTACACGGATTATAGCCTCTGGTCAACCTGTGTTGTGGTTCCCTTTTACTCCTACAAAAAGTCATGATTTTGGGAGAAGTGAGTGATCCTTGCCTTCCAGTAAATGTCTCCTGTCTATGTTTACATGGTCACAGTAGCTGAATATCCGTGTGATTTAGATATTTTGCACAGTATTCAAAGAACTAGTGGGAGAGTAACATAGAGGAGGTGGGGGGAGGAATTGAGGCAACTGAGATATTATATAAACTTTACGAAGATGAAATGTTGGAAGATTTTGAAACTTTGTCGAGCCTTTCACTGTGTAGAAAATGTTCTAAAATATAATGGCATACAGGCAATAATTAAAAAAAAAAAAACTATCACCAATCTCCAAAAAACTAGCGCGAATTAAGGATGACTGCTAAAGAACTTGATGTGGAAACTATAAAGATCGGTTGTGTGTTCGGGCCAAGATGGGCAGCTTTTAGCTGGCGGACTGCAATTGTGGGTTGGAGAAATCATCCTGCTTTGTGCAAACATTTTGAATCGGAAGTTAAATATTGGGATTATTAAATCGACTTTTAAATTTGGAATTTCTTAACCATTTAGCACTAATGGTCAACATCCTGCAAGAGCTCTCTTACCTTTCAGAAGCTTTACAGAATTACAATGGTAAAAGGATATAAATTAATTCTTCAAACTATCAATGCTATTGCTAATTTGAAAAATTCCAAAGGAAATTATGAAGCTAAAATTGAGAGCACGTTGAGGTGGAAACAATTTGAAGGAATTAAAATTGAAAGTAAAAAAATTACATCGTGACAAGTTGTTAAATGCATTGTTTTATCCTTAAAGGATAACTTATTAATGGAACAGGATGATTTTAAATTAAATAAAGAAAATAACGATACCATTGAAAAAATTTTTAAACATATGCTACACGAAATCGTGAATTTGAAAAAAACTTTCATCTCGGTGGCAAGACAGTGAAAACCAAATAAGAAATTTAAGTTTTCTGATAAAATATGAAATAAAAATTAATGATCTTAGAGATTTTGTCGAAGACAGTTTATCTTTAAAATCGAGTGAAATTCCCTTTTCAATTAATAAAGCCAGAAATATCTTTGAAACCATTGCCATTAGCAGTGTTGAAGTTGAGCGAGCTTTCAGCGTAATGAATACTATTGAGTGAATGAATGAATGAATGAATGAATAATGTTGACAATTAAACACGTTGCAGATTATGATGACCATACATCTAAATGGAAAATCTTTGCTTCAATTTGATCCGGATCGTTACGTCAAATCATTCCTCTGTAATCATCGCTCAGCTAATGAGCAAAGCAGAAAATTAACAAATATTAATGGGCAATTTTTAGAAGAAAATTTTCTTGAATATTTGTGAAATAATTTTTTTTCGTGTAATCTGTGATTTTTTGTGTACTTTTTCTGAAAAGTTTGTTTATGTAATATTTGTTTTTATATTGTGGAATGCTTTGTGATAGTTTTTATGTTACAGGTGACTCCCGCTTAACGCTGATAATTCGTTCCGGAAAAACAGAGCGCTAAGTGAATCCACGCTAAGCAAGCGCCGCATTCTCATAAGGTAACATATGTATTTGTGGGTTGCAGTCGGTGCCATAGAATATTTCCTAATCAATAATAAACGGTAGTGAAAAGATGCACAAATGTCGGTCAAAATATTTAATATTCAAATATTTGTACATATAAAATATTCTGCATTACATGCATATATAATTATGTGGTAACTACTTACATATCAAAATTAAACTTAAAATTCCAATTAAAATCATGAATTTTATTGATCTAAATTGATTTAATTTAATTGATGAATTTAATCATGAAAAATGTGTCGATTTTGGGTTGAACTTTGGCCCTCTTCCAAATAAACTAAAAGGGGAATTAATTTTAAATCCCCCGCAGCGTTACCACCCAACAATAAAGTCAACTGATCCTTCTCCGCTTTGAAACCTGGCATGTTTTTTTCTTCTTTCAGTATGAAACTTCTTTTAGGCATTCGTTTCCATAAAAGTCCTGCTTCATCTATGTTAAAAACTTGTTGAGAAGTATAATACATAATACCCCTCTTCAATAATTTTAACAAGTTCTTTTTTGAAAGTATCAGCTCCTTGATCTGCACTTGCGGCTTCTCCCTGGATTTTAAATCTATTCAACCAGCTCTTACTAGTTTTAAATGGTTACACATTTTTTTTTTTTTTTTTTAGGTGAGTTTTCTTCAGATCATTATATTGGCTAATCTCTCTCTCATTTTTTATAATATTTAACTTAACTTAATCCTGTTGGATATTATCTTCAATAAAATTAGTTAGTCTTTCCATTTCAATCCTAATAGCTGGCCTAGGTCTAGTTGCATGCAATGGAACAGCTATCTTTCCCACTGCTAAAATTAATTCTTTATTTTTTTTTTTATAATTGTTCTTACAGTTAAACTTGTGAGTCCTAAATTATGGCACACATCTGCTTGTCTTTGACCGGAATCGATTCGCTTCAAAACGTCTAATTTAATTTTCAAATTCAGTCTTTTTCTTACATTTATAGTCTTCTTTTTTTTTTTTTTTTTTTTTTGGTAGTTATTGGCGCATCGGCTTCTGTGGCCATAGTGCACCTCCCAAGGTTTTTTGCAGTTCTTTGATCCAAGCCCGAGGCGGGATTCGAACCCATGACCTTTGGGTTGCCAGGCAGGCGCTTTACCCACCCGGCTAGCCCGGTCGGCTTATAGTCTTCGTACTGCACCCAGACGTCATTGCTTTTTCATTCTTATCGGCCATTATTAACTCTTCAAAAATGTAACTGCGTTGGTTGCATTAATTACGATACAATGTTCAAGTAAACTGTCCGTTACGCACAATGTCTAATACTGTACTGAGTGATGACTAGACTTTGGATAAATGCATACAACGCAAATATTACAAGCAATATACTTGATCGTTTTTTAAAATGTTGATCTCTGAACTATGTAACAAGTCACTGTACTGCAATTAAATTAGCGTGCGAGAAAATTTCACTGAGCGTGGGAAAATTTTTCAGATCGGCGTGGGATACGTTTTAATGCTGTTTTGGTATTCATTTTCAAGCTATCGACTACATCAAATGAAACGTTTTTGTTAAATATGCCAAAAATGCAATCTGTAAAAGAGCGTTATAGTGATCTGTGACAGCGTTATAGTCAGATACGGGTTATAATATATGAATAGCGTTATAGCGAATCAGCGTAAAGCGAACCGCATTATAACGGGGGCCTGCTGTATTTGTGATAGGGGAAATATTTCATGTTATTTTTTATTCGCAATATTAAAATTTTATCATGAAAAAAAATATATCCATTATATTTACCTAATTGTTAAAAAAAAGTCGAATAAAAAAGTTGCACATATGCCGAGCACGCACGGTAGATGTCCTTCGCGTTTCTTTTAGGCATTTTGATTTGTATATATCGATTACGAAATAAAAGAGCATTTTTATTGTAAACATTTTATTGATCATTCACAGATTTTCATAATTTCTGGAAGACAAGATACAATGGATTTATGATAACCAAAGTAAGAGATGTATACTTGCAAGTGCAACGTATCTAAATATCTCTGTAAAATAGCGCCGACTGATGTACTGATCTTGTAGTTGAAGCAACTTACGCAACTGTTAGGGACACCTAACAATGGAAGGTAACAAAAATTCGAGACGAAAAAAGAAATTGTTGACAAATATTTGTATAGTTGAAATCATACTTACTGCAGTAGTAACTTCTGGAAGCATGATTTTGACGTCATACTATTCAAAAATTCCAAAACGTTAGAACTCGAGACACCGTCATATCCAGTTATCATCGTAAGGCGAGCATGACGACCAGGTTTTTAAGTTTTTTTTTTTTTTTTTACGATAGACCTAGGAACATTTTACACATTCACTTATATGCATAGTTAAAAGGGTAATAAGCTGCAACTGTCCCCCCCTAAATTTCCCGACTCGAGATATCATACATGTCACGAAAAATGCGTCACGTGCTATAATCACAGTACTAGTGGTGCGAGCGTGGGAAGCGCCTCTAGTGCAAGCCGCAGATGACGTCACTTCCATCACTGATCAAATTTACTCGGTAGAAAGTCGGAAAAACTGCGAGCCCATTGTTAAAATATTCACAGTTCAACACTGCCTACAACTAGATGACTGTTATTTGTATCAACATGTCAGGGAAAGTACTAGAGAAAAGAATATCCTAGACCTCATCATCACACATGAATCAGATGACATAACAGGGCTGACAGTAGAGGAACCAGTAGCAGGAAGTGATCATGGAGTTCTACGGTGGATGATGACGAGAGAGGTAGCAGAAGTAAAAGGCAAAGGAATGGGTTTTAATTTCAGAAAAGGAAATTACGATGCCTTCAGGTACTACATGGCCTCTATTAACTGGGTAGATATCGCGCAGAGAATGAATACAATTGAACTGTGGTACGCTTTTAAAACATTAATCACAGATGCCTTGAATGCGTATATACCATTAAAAAAATACTCCACGAGGAGGGTTCCAAGTTGGATGACTAGTGAAGTTGCCGCATTACTTGAGCAGAAAAAGGTGGCATGGAAAGGTTACAGAACAATAAAAAGTACTGAAGCCTATAACAGCTACAAGGTGATGTGTAATAGAGCCACAGAAAAGGTTCGACAGGCAAAGGCAGTTTATGAGAAATCACTAGCAAACAGAGCAAAGAGGGGGGATAAAGAATTCTTCACATATATAAATGCCAAGAAGAGCAGGACAAACCAGATCGGACCTTTACGTAAGGGAAAGGGGATAGTAATAAATACACCAGCTGCCGTTGCAGATGAACTCAACAGTTATTTTGCATCAATATTTACAAATGAAAAGCCTTTTGTGGCAAAGGGAAATTGTGGGAGCGAAGTTAAAAAATATGTAATTAATGATATTGAAATTTCGCAAGATTATTTAATGAAAAAACTTTCGAGCCTACAGACCAGTAAGGCTCCTGGAGTTGATGGAATATACCCTATAATCTTAAGAGAGGCGGCAAGCGAGTGCATTGAACCATTGAGGCTAATTATGCGAGCATCATTAGACTCTGGGGAGATTCCCTTGGATTGGAAAAGTGCAAATGTATCTCCCATACATAAGGGTGGCTCTAAAAGTGAAGTTGGAAATTATCGACCTGTCAGTCTGACTTCAGTAGTAGGGAAAATCATGGAGGCAATGATCAAGGGTGGAATTCAGGATCATTTGGATCGAATTGAAATTCTCAAGGATACTCAGCATGGTTTCGTAAAGGGAAAATCATGTTTAACAAATCTGGTTCGCTATTTCGAAAGGGTCACTCACGAGCTGGATTTAGGGAATAATTTCGACATTGTTTATTTAGATTTAAGCAAAGCTTTTGACTCAGTCCCACATGAGCGGTTGCTTTATAAGCTGGAACAGGTTGGAATCACTGGGAAAATCCTTAGATGGATAGAAGGATGGCTTCAGGGCAGGAGGCAGAGGGTTGTGATAAATGGCTATTCCTCAGATTGGGTTGAGGTAAGAAGTGGGGTTCCCCAAGGATCAGTATTAGGACCACTGTTGTTTTTAATTTTCATAAACGACATTGATGAAGGGATAGAGGGCGTGATGTCTAAATTTGCAGATGATGTTAAAATTGGAAGAGTAGTTAATGATCACTGTCAAGCTGAGCTTCTTCAGAGAGACCTAGATAGACTTCAGGAATGGTCAGAAAAATGGCAGCTGTGCTTTAATCCAACAAAGTGTAAGGTATTACACCTGGGAAACAGTAATCCCAAAAAAACTTATTCACTTGGTGGAGTTCAACTAAACCCAGTACTGGAGGAAAGGGACTTGGGTGTTACGATACGGTCAGACATGAAATTCTCTGAGCATTGTAAACAGGTTGCAAGGAAGGCCCATGGTGTCCTATCGATGATCTATCGAACTTTTGCAAGTAGAGATAGGGACGTGATAATCCCATTATATAAGGCTTATGTTAGACCACACTTGGAATACTGTGTTCAAGTATGGAGACCGCACCTGAAGAAAGACATCGAGCTTCTTGAAAGGGTGCAAAGACGGGTAACTCGCCTGGTGAGATCGGCAAAAGGGCGTCCTTATGAAGAAAGACTTCGAATATGTGGGTTGCAGAGTTTGGAAACTAGACACCTTAGAGGAGATTTGATTGAGGTGTTTAAGGCTCTGAGAGGCATCAGTAAAATGAATGAGGACGAAATTTTCAAGTTTATAAATGATGCTAGAACTAGGGGACATAAATTCAAGTTACGGGGGGAAATGTTTAGATTGGACTGCAGGAAGTTCTATTTTAGCCAGCGAGTTATAAATTACTGGAATAAGTTGCCTTCATGGGTGGTAGAGGCCGACAGTTTGGGGAAATTCAAAGGTCATCTGGATAGTACGTTCGGGTAAGGGAAGCGCATAGGATGATAGGTTTAATTTCCTTTTTATTTATTTTTTATTTTATTATTATTTTTTTTATTTATTAATTATTATTATTTAGTTATTTATTTATTTATTTTTTGTTTTTATCATTGTTTTGTTCGGATTTTTTATTTATTTTATTTTATTTTATTTTTTTTTTTTTTTTTTGGCTGGTGCAGCATAAGCCATAGGCTTTCTTGCACCATGCGGCCGTTACTAATACTAATACAACCGTCTTTCCTCGATTTGAATTTATGCCCTCTCAGGCTTATTCAGGATTATTCTGAGCAAGAGGAAGAATCCCATCCGCATTGAGCATGCTCAAACCATTCCAGGCTTTATACACCTCAATCAGATCACCTCGCAGGTGCCTAGTCTCCAGACACTGTAATTTGCAAAACTTAATTTGATTATTTGGTTTTTTAGGAGCATTAGCAACTAAGGCCATATTGCTTCGAGGATATGTGGTGGTCATTCCCTGACCTTTCCGCATCCTCCGTATTTGGTGGTCACGGTCTCGAACCCCAGTCTAATCAAGAAGCGTGTGTTAACGGAAGAAAGTGCCTTTATTATGGGCAAGTTCTTTTTTACCCGACAAAAATATGGCTACGAATAACAAGGGAAATGTGAAAATATCAAGGAAGGTGATGACATTAGCGAATAAAATTGAGTTATTAGACAAAATTTCTAATGGTGAAAGTGTCTCTTCAGTGGCAAAACATTATAAAATCAATGAGTCAACGGTACGATCAATCAAAAAAATTGGAAGAAAAAATCCGCCGTAGTGTCTGTGAAAAACGCGCTAATTGCTTCAAAAATTTGCTCTGTAACTCATGATGTTAAATTAGAAAAAAATGGAAAAAGCTTTAAATCTGTGGATAGAAGACCGAACTCAAAATAAAATTCCATTAAGTTCACTTATCATTCGTGAAAAGGCAAAACTCCTTTATCAACACTTTAGCGAAACTGGTGATAGCACTGGCGGGATAAGTTTTTTAGCTAGCAAAGGTGCTGGAATGAAAGATTTGTTTGAAATTTCTAATAAATATTACATTTAATATTAAATTATTTCTTATTTTCATTTCGATGCCATATGCTTGCATTTCACTATGTACTGTCTATGTACAGTCATATTATGAAGGTACATATAATACATAGACAAAATTTTAGACTAGTGTTTCCTATATATTTCATACTTTGGAACGGAACCCCTTTATTACTATGGGAGCCATAACTCAGTATTCGCGTTTTCAGTATTCGCAACATTACTCAGGAACGTAACCCCCACGAATAGCGGGGGTTTACTGTACTGGTTCTAATAACTCTACATTCTTCATAAAAGGAGGCTTCAGACCTGTATGCAGTACTCAAGGCATAGCCTGACAATTGCCTTATACAGGATATAATTACTTCCTTTTCCCTACTAGCAAAATTCCTGTATATTATTCACAATACCTCATGACCTGCTCTGCACAATTACCCGTGGGACTTTTTCATTCTCTACTTCCCTAAGTGTAGTACCACACAGGTGGTACGTTTCCCTGGGGGTTACTTCTACCCATATGCAGAACTTTGAATTTGTCAATGTTAAACATCAGTTGCCACTTCTCGTCTGATCTGCCCAAATTTTCTAGATCCAGTTGCAGTAGCGCACTGCCATTAGTCATTACCAACAACCCTGCCAACAACAACCCAGCAAATATTCTTGCCACCTCTATTTAAGTGCATCTGATAATGATATCAGTGCACTGGTTTGTGCAACAAGGTCTGTCTGAGAGATATTGATCCCAGGTGGAAAATACACTGAACATATTGGTAGAAGAACCCGCTACAAAGGGCAAATGCCTCGGTGTTTGTTTTAAGGGCTATACTAGACGAGCGCTTGATGTGCGGCATTAGCGATGCCTTCCAACACCCAGTTTTAAACAAAGCAGAGGGTAAAGGCATGCAAACTAGACGGGCACTTCGAACGGTGCATAGGACAACGTAAGCTGGCGTAAAATGCCTGGCAACGCCTTCAGATACATTACAAGCGCATACGCCTTGGCATTGGCCAAGGCGTATGCGCTTGGCCTGAGGAGACATTTTCCCAGTGATTGGGGTGGTTGCCCTTAATTGGTTTGTTCATTATACTTTGGGGAAGACGATGTTTGACACAGAGGACTTTATTTGTGAGGTGGAAAGGAGGTCTCCCTTGTACAACATGTTTTTTTGTTATTTGGTTTTTAGGAGCATTGGCAAATAAGACCATATTGCTCCGGGGATATGCGGTGGTCATTCCCTGACCTTTCCGCATCCTCCGTATGTACAACATGTCATTAGAAGACTATTTCAACAAAGAAATAAAGGCAAAGCATTGTATTGAAATTGGAAAAGAAGTGTTTCCGAACTGGGATAAAACTCCTGGTATTACGATTATGTAATGATGAGAAGTATCAGAAAGCTCAGTTCTGAACTTATACTTATTGTAAATATTACTTCTATTTTAGTACTGTTTCATTACTTAACAAAATACAAGTTTGTTCGCTTGCAGAGACAATTTATTGGTAAATTCTGGGTTATCTGTATACAGTATCATGAATATACATAATTTAAGTTAATAAAGAACCCAATTATTATTAAATAAGATGAAAACAGTAGTCGTAAAACTGCTGAAGAATATCCACTGCAACAGTACAACTAATGTCGACGTTAACAAATGAGAATCATGTGCAGTCTCTGTCTTCTTCCAAAACAAATTTTGAACCTTTTGTTTCAAACATAACTTCGGCGTCTTTCTTTTTTGAAAAGTATTGTGAAAGCAATGAGAGCATGCAGTAAGCTGCCAAGTACAGTGACGTTGCCAGCATGATACAGGGAAAAAAATAATAATAAAATAATGCACGCAACTGTTTCTTGGCATAAAAAACATGACTGAAAAAATTGCAACAGATTGTTTTTGAAAAACAAAAAGATCATACTTCCTTTCTGCAATGTGTATTTCATCTATTAACACAAAATCAAGGAAATTCATCTATTGGAAGCCACACTGAAAACAGGAAAAACTGATAACACTGCAATGCACATTTGATTAAAAAAAAAAAAGTTTGCTTTATTGTAATTGTTTTTAGATAGTGGGTATAAATAAAATAATTTTACAAACAAAGAAAACATTTCATAAAAATTTCAATTAGTGGGAGCTGATCTGTCAGTACAGTGCATAAAGCAACAATGTAAACATCGCTATTGATTTCTGCATCAGGGTATCAGATTTTGTATTTTTTTCCACTAATTAACATTAGAAGTTCATCAAAACTTTGCATCGACAGTCTGTAAAATAAAAATTCTCAGGAGACTTCCTGTGTTTCAAACATAATATACAGTAAAACATTCTTTTTTTTTTTTTTTTTTTTATAACCTATTTGAATTTGCTGGATGAATCCACCATCGTCGTTTTCTCTTTCTACTTGCAATCAACACTACATAAATACACAATACATCCAACTCGAACAACATCCATCTTGAAACTGGAAATAGAAAAAATGAGCCGCTGGTGATATCCAATGAAATGTTAGAAGTGCCCCATCTAGTTTGAAATAATCTGACATTAGGAGTACTACATGTAGTTTGCTGTTTTGGAGGCATTCACAATGCCAGCTTACACTCACACTTCAAGTGCTCTTCTAGTATAGCCCAAAGAGGGATTACTTTGAATGCAGTATGGCAGCTACTAGGATAGTGACTCCACCATCAGCAGGTCCATCCCCTTCTTCTTTATGTATTATGCTGACATTAAGATATTTCCTGCAGACAGCGACACACTGGTTTATGCTTATGGAGTAGGGCCTTGATGTCAACTATATTCCATCGGAACCCACAGCAATTCCATTGTATAAATTTGGCCATTATTTAGGCTTTGTAGAATTGTTGGAAGGATTCCACAAAGGTCTTAGAACTCAGACTTTTCAGTCTTGGATTTTATCTTTTTTGGAGAAGTATGGATGCTGTCCATTTCTTGCTCTGCAAAGAGCTCCAAGCCTGAATCATCTGCTGCCACCTTTAAGTTGATGTCCATGTTTTCCTGTGTTACACCACGTACTTCAGGTTGTTTGATTTCACTCTCTCTCCCTCACTTTTTGTTACCGGTGGAGCATTAGAAGGTACAGATATAAGAGTGGAACTGACTCGTCCTTTCGGTGGGTTTTTTCAAGCTTACTAAATAGCAGGTGATGGGAATGGTCATCTCCATTTGTATCCCTACCATATACTTCCCAGGAACCTTCTGGCCATATGATGGCCTGCTACTATCACTGGATTCATCTGCTACTATTGGTCTCCTGCTAAGAAATGTTCAGATGTTCTGTTTTTAGAATTTCTTCTCTTCCTTCCACCTCTAGCATGCTTGAGAGTATATTTTTGGATTTTACAGCGAGCATAGGCACGGTTACCACAACAGGATGTTAGAGAGTGGCGTCCTGTGATGCCCACTTTTAAATTTTCTTCATATGTGTATATAAGTTTTTAGGCACCCCTTGAATGTTAGCACCTGGGTCCACCCCTTGCACTCTAGGGAATGGGCTGCCCATGGCTGTACTTTTGCCACTTAAGATACCTCAGCAGATTTAGTATGTCAATCCTCACTGAGCAGTTTAAGTAGCCTGCCTTGGTGGAAATTAGACCATGGAGTGTCACATGTTAGGATCAGAACTCACGTAGGAATGAGATTCCAGTCCTTTTGAATTGATATTCTCTTGACAGCTGTCACTCCTTGGTCTTTCAATTCAGAGCCAATCTCTTCTTCAGAGACATGAAGAAGATTCCACTCTGATACGTCACCATGTGAATTCTTCAAGTAGTGTCATTTTTATTTGGGTGGCTCTCAGAATTTACTGGTCGTGTTTTTGATGTGAAGCTTCAACTAGGTCTCCAGAATGCTTTTTAACAAAATTTGGAGATCTGCCAACTCTTCTAATCCATTCTGGATGAAGAAGAGTGATATTTTCCTGGGTGTCTGCTCTCCGGTAGAATGGAGAATGAGGAAAAGTAGAGTCAGTGACGTTGGTGCTATATCCCCAGTTTTGGATTGTTTTATTGAAGTGTTATTAGTATCATTTGATCAATGAAGTAGGGCCTTGTTGGGCCCAAAAAGAAGGATTTAAATTACTCATGAGAGTAAAAAATATATATTTGATGCCTAAAGTACAGAATTTGGAGTAGATACAGCATATACAAATGGGGCCAAAGTTGGCTTAGAGCATCACACCTATATTTCCGATAAACCTTGACCCCATCCCATGACCAAAGGCGTATTGGAATGTAGCTGATCCTAGCAGTAGGACCACAACTGATCAAGTCGGGCAAGTCTGGGGTCTCCCATCTTGTTGAAGCAGGGGCTAAAGTGGTGTGTTTGAACTGGACAACTTACCCACCAGGATCATCCTTTCTGAGTTTCCATGGAATCTGTTGCTGCACATGGCTGTACACAACAGATTCCATTGATGTAACCCTGGAACAAGGGTATGGGCAATGGATACTAGTAATGGTAATCTGAAAGGCCAGCAGCATCACTGGGAGGTCTGCTCACCACATAACTGCCCACATCAAGGGGTCAACCAAGAGTAATAATAATAATAATAGTAACCAGACACAACCAACTACCACATGCATTTGGTACCAATACCTGTCACAGGGTGGGAACAAAATGCCATAAGAAGAAAATAGTTATAATAATAATAACAACAAATTCATATTGTATCATTTAATATAAATTTTTAAAATTTTGTGAGATGTATAAGAAATAAAATTAAAAGTAAAGTGGAAGAGAAGAACTTGTTTTAAGGTGGTCGACCTGGCACAGATTTCTTAAAGGGTTATTTGGTCTGATCAATATGAAAAAACAGCAAATTAGGCCCTTGAAACCTAAATTCACCCTGCCCACAGATTTGGCTTTCTTTTTTTGGGTCAGATACTGCATTCTAGTATCTCCAACACAATAAGTTCATTCATCACTAGCTGCCATGTAATTTTATTGTCCTACCATTTGTATCCCCAATTCACAGATGGATCAAAGGGTAACAAGGATGATTACAGTACTGTTATCTTGACTTCAGTTCCACAGAAAACAAAGGAGTCACTAGTTAGCATTAGCATAGGCATTGGATGCAAGAAAGCAAGCTTATGCGGCATCAGCCAAAAAAAAAAAAAAACCCACTTCCACTTCACCCCTCTGTTCGTTCCAAATACCTGTCCAGCTGAGCCTTAAACTTATTTAGGCTATCAACCTCCACCACAAGGGATGGAAGTCTGTTCCACCAACCAACCACCCGCTGGCTAAAGGCAAATTTCCTCACATCTATCCTACATCTGTCTTTCTTCAATTTGAATTTATGCCCTCTCAGGTGATTTTTCTGAGCTAGAGGAAGAATCCCATCAGCATTGAGCATGCTTAAACCATTCAAGGCTTTATACACCTCTATCAGATCACCTCGCTGGTGCCTAGTCTCCAGACACTGTAATTTGCAAAACTTAAGCCTTTCTTCGTAAGAGCACCCCTTTGTTCCATTCACTAATCTTGTTGCCCTTCTCTGTACTCGTTCCAGCAGCTCTACATCCTTCTTGAAATGAGGCCTCCAGACCTGTATACAGTACTCTAGGTGTGGCCTGACCATTGCCTTATACAACGGAATAATCACCTCCTTATCCCTGCTGGAAAAATTCCTGTATATCATTGACAATACTCCATGAGCTACTCTTGCAGCCCGTCTGCACTGCTCAGAGAACTTCATATCTGCCTGCACAACCACCCCCAAGTCCCTTTCATTCTCTACCACTGTCAGTGTAGTACCACAGAGTTGATACGTTACTCTGGGGTTGCTGTTTACCATGTGTAGTACTTTACATTTGTCAATGTTAAGCCACCTCTCAGCCCATCTGCTCAACCTTTCCAGATCCTGTTGCAGCAGCATAGTGTCAGTAGTGTCCTTGACAACCCTGCCAACCTTTGTACCATCTGCAAACTTGGACATTAAGCTTGATATACCATCATCAACATCATTTATAAATACAGAAAACAATAATGGACCCAACACTGAGCCCTGAGGGACTCCACTAATAACATTAGTCCACGATGAGCAGTGTCCATTGATTACCACTCTCTGTCTTCTCCTCCTCAACCACCCCTTTATCCATAGCAGCAATTTGCCTCCAATGTCACACTGCTCCAATTTGTGTAGCAGTCTTCCATGTGCAACAGTATCAAAAGCCTTTCTAAGATCCAAGTATATAATATCAAAGTTATTCCCTGCATCCAGTTCTTTTGTGACTGCATCATAATATCCAATCAAGTTGGTCAGGCAAGACTTCCCCTTAACAAAACCATGCTGTGTCTGAGCTATAACTGAAGTCTTGTCTAAATGATCCTGCAGTGCTTCTTTAACCAGTGCCTCCATTAATTTTCCTGGAACAGAAGTTAAGCTCACAGGTCTATAATTACTTGTGTCAGCCTTTGATCCTCCTTTGTGAATTGGGGTCACATTTGCACATTTCCAGTCTATGGGTACCTCCCCTAAGTCCAAGGAAGCTCTCATAATTATGGCTAAGGGTTTGCTTACTTCCTTTGCTGCCTCCTCTAATATAACTGGATAGATCCCATCCACCCCGGGTGCCTTTCTTGTGTTTATCTTCAACAGTTTCTCCTCCACTTTACTCCCAGTTATTTCAAGATTCTGTAGCTTACTGCTAGAGTTGAATACACCTCTGGCATTCCCCTTGCTGAATAACTCCTCATGTGTGAATGTCGATGCAAAATATTCATTTAGTTTGTTAGCTACCTGAGCAGGATCATCAACAGTTGACCCATCAATATCAAGTGGACCAATCTGATTTATCCCCTTCCTTCTAGAGTTAACATAAGTAAAGAACTCTTTGCTGTTTTTCTTTGCATCCCTTGCCAAGGATTTCTCGTAATCTGCCTTTGCCTGCCTAACCTCCTTTGTAACTTGGTTGCATATCAACTTGTATCTATCATAGGCTTCTGTGTCATGTGTTAATTTGTAAGTATCCCATGCATTTTTCTTCTCTGCCATATGCCTCATTAGTTCATCTGACATCCATTTTGGCCTAAAACTTGAACAATATTTCTTAGTTGGTATGTAAAGCCTAGTAGCTTCCAAGATAAGTTCTTTGAATGCTTCCCATTTTGAATTTGCTGTTAGTAACATCATCAGTTGGTCCCACTGTATAGAATTTAAATACTGTCTCAGTCCATCGTAGTCGCCTTTACGGAAGCAATAACCCTTCCCTTTACCCCTAATGGTAGTTACCTCTTTGAGTAAATCCCACTTCAGCACACTGTGATCACTGCCACCTAGTGGTTCGTTTATCTGCAGATTCTTAATGCATGAAGAATCACTGCTGATAATCAAATCAAGAGTATTACTCCCTCTAGTTGCCTCCCGAACATGCTGATGTAGAAAACAATCATCCAATAAATCCACAAAAGCCCTGCTAGTGTGTGAGTGACCAATCCACAAATTCCAGTCATTATCTGGGAAATTAAAATCCCCCATTATAAGACTCTCATTTACTGGCCCACTCTATTTTCCTGTACAGTTTCTTATTATACTCATCAGAGTCATTAGGCCTATAGCACACTCCTACTCTCAATTTTGATCTCCCAATGCTTATGTCACACCAAACTGACTCAACACTGCACTGTCCGGCGATGTCGACTGGCTTCACTTCCTTGGTTTTTATGTGTTTCTTAACTAATAGCATAACCCTTCCCCCCTTCCTATCCTGTCTATCCTTTCTGTAGACGTACTCCCCAAATTGCAGTTCTGCATCCCTTATATCTGTGTGACACCACGTCTCTGATATCCCAACAATATCTGCCTTTGATGTTTTGAGCAATACCTCAAATTCATCAAATTTATTTACTAAACTCCTAGCATTGGTGTACACGCAAGTATACCTGCACTTGTTTCTATTCTTGGCTACCCTAACACAACCCATGTGTTTACTTGTACCGCAATGGCTCCCAGCAGTCTCTGAAATACCATGCATCTTGTTTTCCAGGCTTCTGCTCATTCTAATAGAAGCAGTGCAAGAATCTCTTTCACCTCTGCCAGTGGCTACTGTCAATCTATTGGTCTTTGTCTCCCCCCAAGCTAGCAGTTTTCCGACCCACCTAACACTGCCTCGATAGCATCAGCAAATATTCTTGCACCCTTTCTATTTAAGTGTATCCCATCCCTGTAGAAGCAATCTCACTTGTTAACAAGTACAGTCCAGTCTGAAAAAAATTCTACCCCTTGAGCCTTGCACAATCTTTCCAGGGCCGAATTGATCGACAAGGCTCTCATCATATACTCCCTCCTATCGTGTCTGGGCAGAATTGCAGACACTTTCAAATTCAACCCTAATTCTCGGCTTTTGTTCAACAGTGACCTGTACTTGTTAAGTAATTCTGCCGGTCTCCTACTCTTAATATTATTAGTGCCATCGTGTACAACTATATCACCTTTTGTGACCTTAAAAGATGATATTCGCTCTACAACGTCATCAACCTTTGCCCCTGGTAGACATACCCTGGTCCTGTCCCACCTATCTTTTTTACAAAGCATGTTCCCCGTTTCCCTGACAATAGAGTCGCCAACAACTACTAGTTCCTTCGGGACCAGCGCATTCTGCCTTGGGGGTTGTCTCTGTGTCACGCGATGCCCAAGTGCAAGCTCTGGCGTTGATGTGGGCAGCTGAGAGCTTGATGGGCCCCTCAATTTAGTTTCTTCGAGGGCATTCACCCTGTCCTTCAAGCTCTCATATAGGCCCACAAGAACGCCGAGTTGTTGCTTGATATCGATACACTCCTTGCATCGCGCACACACAAAGACATCCCCCTTGGCCGTATCATGTCCCGTACCCGATTGCTCTGCAAACATCAAGCAAACAGTGCATTTTATAAGACTGTGAGTCAGAGGACAACTGCCCCCCTCAGTTCTGCTCTGAGCCACAGCACTTCCATTAGCTTGAGCCTTTTGCTTTGCCGCTCTGGTCTGAGTCATGATTCTATTAATTAATTTATTAATTTATTATAATTATGTTATGTTATTAATTATGTTAAATATAATTAATTAAATTACGTTTGTAATCTAAGCAGTTATATGTATTTATTTAAACGTACAATTTAACTGCTAACGAAGTTCAACTAATGCTATCTAGTACGGTATATAACTATCGTATCACAAAGGCGGGAAAATTACGAACGGTACCGGAGTTGAAGCACGTGGAAACCTTTACCGATACTTTTATGCAATTACAAGGCCAAGTAAAGAATAAATACACCAAATTAATCAGAAAATCACAAAATAATAGGAGACCGGCGGAATTACTTAGCAAGTACAGGTCACTGCTGAAAAAAAGCCGTGAATTAGGGTTGAACTTGAAAGTGTCTGCAATTCTGCCCAGACACGATAGGAGGGAGTATATGATGCTCCTTGTCGATCAATTCGGCCCTGGAGGGATTGTGCAAGGCTCAAGGGGTAGAATTTTTTTCAGCCTGGACTGTACTTGTTAACAGGAGAGATTGCTTCTACAGGGATGGGATACACTTAAATAGAAAGGGTGCAAGAATTTTTGCTGATGCTGTCGAGGCAGTGTTAGGTGGGTCGGAAAACTGCTAGTTGGGGGGGATACAAGGACTAATAGATTAACAGTAGCCACTGGCAGAGGTGGAAGTGATTCTTGCACTGCTTCTATTGAAATGAGCAGAAGTCTGAAAAACAAGATGCAGGATATTTCAGAGACTGCTGGTAGTCATTGCGTTACAAGTAAACACATGGGTTGTGTTAGGGTAGCTAAGAATAGAAACAGGTGCATGTATACCTGCGTGTACACCAATGCTAGGAGTTTGGTAAATAAATTTGATGAATTTGAGGTATTGCTCAAAACATCAAAGGCAGATATTGTTGGGATATCAGAGACGTGGTGTCACACAGATATAAGTAATGCGGAACTGGAATTTGGGGAATACAATGTGTATAGAAAGGATAGACAGGACAGGAGGGGAGGAGGGGTTATGCTATTAATTAAGAAACACATAAAGTCCAAGGAAGTGAAGCCAGTCGACATCGATGGACAGGGCAGTGCCGAATCAGTTTGGTGTGACATAAGCATAGGGAAATCAAAATTGAGAGTAGGAGTGTGCTATAGGCCTAATGACTCTGATGAGTATAATAAGATATTGTACAGGGAAATAGAGTGGGCCAGTAAATCAGAGAGTCTTATAATGGGGGATTTTAATTTCCCAGATATTGACTGGAATTTGTGGGTTGGTCACTCGCACACTAGCAAGGCTTTTGTGGATTTATTGGATGATTGTTTTCTACACCAGCATGTTCGTGAGGCAACAAGAGGGAGCAATACTCTTGATCTGATTATCAGTAGTGACTCTTCATGCATTAAGAACCTGCAGATAAATGAACCACTAGGTGGCAGTGATCACAGTGTGTTGAAGTGGGATTTACTCAAGGAGGTAACTACCATCAGAGGAAAAGGGAAGGGTTTTTGTTTTCGTAAAGGCGACTATGATGGTCTGAGACAGTATTTAAATTCTATACAGTGGGACCAACTGATGAAGTTACCAACAGCAAACTCAAAATGGGAAGCATTCAAGGAACTAATCTTGGAGGCTACCAGGCTTTACATACCAACTAAGAAATATTGTTCAAGGTTTAGGCCTAAATGGTTGTCAGATGAACTAATGAGACATGTGGCAGAGAAGAAAAATGCATGGGATACATATAAATTAATGGGTGACATGGAAGCCTATGATAGATATAAGTTGGTCTGTAACCAAGTCACAAAGGAGATTAGGCAGGCAAAGGCAGACTACGAAAAATCCTTGGCAAAGGATGCAAAGAAAAACAGAAAAGAGTTCTTTACATACTTGAACTCGAGAAGGAAAGGGATGAATCAGATTGGTCCACTGGATATTGATGGTTCAACAGTTGAGGATCCTGCTCAGGTGGCTAACAATCTAAACGAGTATTTTGCATCTACATTCACGCATGAGGAGTTATTCAGGAAGGAGAATGATGTAGGTAAAGTAAACATTGGCAGTGAGCTGGATGATTTTGTAATAACTGAGAGAAAAGTGGAGGAGAGATTGTTGAGGATAAACATAAAAAAGGCACCTGGGGTGGATGGGATCTATCCAGTTATATTAAAGGAGGCAGCAAAGGAAGTATGCAAACCCCTAGCCATAATTATGAGAGCTTCTTTGGACTCAGGGGAGGTACCCATAGACTGGAGATGTGCAAATGTAACCCCAATTCACAAAGGAGGATCAAAGGCTGACACAAGTAATTATAGACCTGTTAGTTTAACTTCTGTTCCAGGTAAATTAATGGAGGCACTGGTTAAAGAAGCACTGCAGGATCATCTAGACAAGAATTCAGTTATAGCTCAGACGCAGCATGGTTTTGTTAAGGGCAGGTCTTGCCTGACCAATTTGATTGGATACTATGATGTAGTCACAAAAGAACTGGATGCAGGGAATAACTTTGATATTATATATTTGGATCTTAGAAAGGCTTTTGATACTGTTGCACATGGAAGACTGCTGCACAAATTGGAGCAGTGTGGCATTGGAGGCAAATTGCTGCTATGGATAAGGGGATGGTTGAGTGGCAGAAGACAGAGAGTGGTAATCAATGGACACTGCTCAACGTGGACTAATGTTATTAGTGGAGTTCCTCAAGGTTCAGTGTTGGGTCCGTTGTTGTTTTCGGTGTTTATGAATGATATTGATGATGGGATATCAAGTTTAATGTCCAAGTTTGCAGATGATACAAAGGTTGGCAGGGTCGTTAAGGACAATACTGACGCTATGCTGCTGCAACAGGATCTGGAAAGGTTGAACAGATGGGCTGAGAGGTGGCAAATGAGGTTTAACATCGACAAATGTAAAGTGCTGCATATGGGAAACAGTAACCCCAGAGCAACGTATCAACTCTGCGGTACTACACTGACAGTGGTGGAGAATGAAAAAGACCTGGGGGTAATTGTGCAGGGAGATATGAAGTTCTCTGAGCAGTGCAGACGAGCTGCAAGAGTAGCTCATGGTGTCTTGTCAATGATATACAGGAATTTTTCTAGCAGGGATAAGGAGGTGATTATTCCCTTGTATAAGGCAATGGTTAGGCCACATCTTGAGTACTGTATACAGGTCTGGAGGCCTCATTTCAAGAAGGATGTAGAGCTGCTGGAACGGGTACAGAGAAGGGCAACAAGATTAGTAAATGGAACAAAGGGTTGCTCTTACGAAGAAAGGCTTAAGTTTTGCAAATTACAGAGTCTGGAGACTAGGCACCGGCGAGGTGATCTGATAGAGGTGTATAAGGCCTTGAATGGTTTGAGCATGCTCAATCCCAATGGGATTCTTCATCTTTCTCAGAATAATCACCTCAGAGGGCATAAATTCAAATTGAGGAAGGACGGATGTCGGATAGATGTGCGGAAATTTGCCTTTGGCCAGCGGGTGGTTGGTTGGTGGAACCGACTTCCATCACTTGTTGTTGAAGTTGATAGCCTAAACAAATTTAAAGCTCAACTGGACAGGTATTTCGAACGAACGGAGGGGTGAAATGGGAGAGGTTTTTTTTTTTTTTTTCTTTTTGGGCTGATGCTGAATAAGCTTGCTTTCTTGCATCGTATGCCTCTACTAATGCTAATGCTATACTACTAAATTTAAATCAAAAGTTTTAGAAAAACAATAATTTCAAATCAATAAATAAGAAAAATCCACTTAGCGGCTTTGAACACGACCGTCTCTAGTAGCCTCGTCAGCAGATAAAGCTTTAGTTAAAGAACTAAAGCACCACCTAAACAGGAATGCAGTTATACTGCAGTTGGTGCACAGATTTCTTAAAGGGCAATCTAGTCTGACCAAGATGAATCAAAATTATGACACATTAACAGTGCTTCTATTGGAATGAGCAGAAGCCTGAAAAACAAGATGCAGGATATTTCAGAGACTACCGGGAGTCCTTGCGGTACAAGTAAACACAACCCATGTGTTTACTTGTACCGCAATGACTCCCGGTATGTGTTAGGGTAGCTAAGAATAGAAACAAGTGCAGGTATACTTGCGTGTACACCAATGCTAGGAGTCTAGTAAATAAATTTGATGAATTTGAGGTATTGCTCAAAACATCAAAGGCAGATATTGTTGGGATATCAGAGACGTGGTGTCACACAGATATAAGGGATGCAGAACTGCAATTTGGGGAGTATGTCTACAGAAAGGATAGACAGGATAGGAAGGGGGGAGGGGTTATGCTATTAGTTAAGAAACACATAAAAACCAAGGAAGTGAAGCCAGTCGACATCACCGGACAGTACAGTGTTGAGTCAGTTTGGTGTGACATAAGCATTGGGAGATCAAAATTGAGAGTAGGAGTGTGCTATAGGCCTAATGACTCTGATGAGTATAATAAGATACTGTACAGGGAAATAGAGTGGGCCAGTAAATCAGAGAGTCTTATAATGGGAGATTTTAATTTCCCAGATATTGACTGGAATTTGGGGGCTGGTCACTCATGTTCAGGAGGCAACTGGAGGGAAGAATACTCTTGATTTGATTACCAGCAGTGATTCTTCATGCAATAAGAATCTGCAGATAAATGAACCACTAGGTGGCAGTGATCACAGTGTGCTGAAGTGGGATTTACTCAAAGAGGTAACTACCATTAGGGGTAAAGGGAAGGGTTATTGCTTTCGTAAAGGCGACTACGATGGACTGAGACAGTATTTAAATTCTATACAGTGGGACCAACTGATGATGTTACCAACAGCAAATGCAAAATGGGAAGCATTCAAAGAACTTATCTTGGAAGCTACTAGGCTATACATACCAACTAAGAAATATTGTTCAAGGTTTAGGCCTAAATGGATGTCAGATGAACTGATGAGGCATATGGCAGAGAAGAAACATTCATGGGATACATACAAATTAACACATGACACAGAAGCCTATGATAGATACAAGTTGATCTGTAACCAAGTTACAAAGGAGGTTAGGCAGGCAAAGGCAGATTACAAGAAATCTTTGGCAAGGGATGCAAAGAAAAACAGCAAAGAGTTCTGTACTTATGTAAACTCTAGAAGGAAGGGGATGAATCAGATTGGTCCACTTGATATCGATGGGTCAACTGTTGATGATCCTGCTCAGATAGCTAACAAACTAAATGAATATTTTGCATCGACATTCAGTTATTTAGCGAGGGGAAAGCCAGAGGTGTATTCAACTCTAGCAGTAAGCTAGAGAATCTTGTAATAACTGAGAGTAAAGTGGAGGAGAAATTGTTGAAGATAAACACAAGAAAGGCACCCGGGGTGGATGGGATCTATCCGGTTATATTAAAGGAAGTAAGCAAACCCTTAGCCATAATTATGAGAGCTTCCTTGGACTCAGGGGAGGTACACACAGACTGGAGATGTGCAAATGTCACCCCAATTCACAAAGGAGGATCAAAGGCTGACACAAGTAATTATAGACCTGTGAGTTTAACTTCTGTTCCAGGAAAATTAATGGAGGCACTAGCTAAAGAAGCACTGCAGGATCATTTAGACAAGACTTCAGCTATAGCTCGCACACAGCATGGTTTTGTTAAGGGGAAGTCTTGCCTGACCAGTTTGATTGGATACTATGATGCAGTCACAAAGGAACTGAATACAGGGAATAACTTTGATATTATATACTTGGATCTTAGAAAGACTTTTGATACTGTTGCACATGGAAGACTGCTGCACAAATTGGAGCAGTGTGGCATTGGAGGCAAATTGCTGCTGTGGATAAAGGGGTGGCTGAGGTGGTAATCAATGGACACTGCTCGTCGTGGACTAACAGGAACTGAATTAAAAAAATAAATTTGACATTGTATAGTTGAATTTGAGGAAGCTTTTGATACTGTTACATATAAATGACTGATGTACAAACTAGAGCAGTGTGGTGTTAAGAGCAAGTTATTGCTATGGATAACAGGGTGGCTGAGTGGGAGAAGACAGAGTAGTTATCAATGGACACTGCTCTTCGCAAACTAATGTCATTAGTGAAGACCAAAAGGATTTTGTTTTTATTAATTATACTGATAAAAGAGTATCAAGTTCGATGTCTGCACACAATAAGGTTGGTAGCATGGTTAATCACAATAATCAGGATATGCCAATGCAACAATATCTAGAAAAATTAGGCAGATTGACTGAGAAGTGGCAATTAAAGTTTAATACTGACAAATGCAAGGTACTTCATACTACAAGCAATAATCCCAGATTAATTCGCCATGTCATATGGTTAGGAAACACTCAGGTTAGAAAACAATGAAAAAAAGAGGTGGGGTTAATTGTGCAAATCAGATATGAAGTTCTCTGAGCAGTGCAAACACTCAAAGAACAAGATTAATAAGAAACAAAAGGATTCACTTACCAGGAAAGGCTTCAGTTCTGCAAATTGCAGCAAGATCTGTTCGAGGTCTTTTAAGGGTTTAAATGAATTGGGTATGATCAATGCTGTTGGAATCCTTCCTCTCGCTCAGGCCACACATGACTGGTCATAAATTAAAACCAAGGAAGGATGGCTGCAGGATCAATTTGGAGAAATTTGCCTTCACACAGCAAGCAGTTGATTATTGGGGGAAAAACTTTCATCTGGTATTGTAAATGTGAGTAGTCTGAATAAATTCAATTAAGAACTTGACAAATTATTTAAAAGGATGAGCAAGAGGTATGTAAAGTGTTATTTTATTTATTTATTTTTTTTTTTTGCTAATACTGTATAAGCTTGCTTTCTTGCTTGGTTGGTTGCCATTATTAATACTAATATTCATAGGATGCTTACATATTGTTGCAGATATGTTTTATGCATAATACAACTTGACTGATAAATTTTGTTATATAAAGGAAGGGATTAAAAAAAAAAAAAAAAAAAAAAAGGTTGAACAGCAGGTGGGCACATTTGAATATGAATTACAGGATATTTTAATATTCATATTTGAATATGAATTACTTCTCAAACCAGCATATAACATTATCTATACAGATTCTGTTCTATGAATCCATTCAAAATGAAACACACAATTACCATGCTCTGAAACAAATCAGATCCAGCTACAGGCCAAACAACATACAGTAGCATTCTGCTGGATCCCAGCTCATTCTGGAACACTTGAAAATGTAAACCAGGGCAGAGCAAAACAACCAATAAATTCAGATGTGATGGGCATGAAGATCCCTGTTCATGACTATAAATGCATTAACCTATAGGCAACTATAACCTTATGGAAATTAAGACTAGGCCATACTTCTGGGGTTCCAGCAGCAAGAAAGTAAGACGTTTTTTGGAAGAGCATGCACTGGACACTATCATATAACTCTTCTTCAATGCCATAATGTTCTTAAAGTGAAACATATTTTACTTGACTTTCTTATCAGTAAGAAAGGCTAGAAACATTTCTATCTCTCAGAAGTTCAGTGGAACCTATCACAATGAAGCACATTATTATCATTATCAGCCATATGGTGCAAGGAAGCCTGAGGCTTATGCGGCCAAAAAGAAAAAAAAAAAAAATGTACATGTTACCGTGAGAGGGAGGTAGAAAGGAATTACAAAGAAAGAGAAGAATGTTGATATCCAGCTCAGGACCCTGGGTGTGCCAAACCCATACTCACCATGTTGTGAGCCCCTGGGGTTTCTTAGAGAATGAGCAAAACTAGGTGAATTCTACTTTCTAAAGAAGATAAGGAAGTTCTCTTCCTCTAAGAGGAAAGTTCGGCTAAAAACTTACAAACTTGAAACTTTTATATCAATAACTTGAGAGGAACAATATAGCCGATCTTCAAATAGGCCTCTGGGATTGGGAATATTCATATTCATAATAACTGTTATTAAAATAAAATAACGGTATTAATATTACATTTATTTATTTTATAACGGGTGATGTAGGCCTGTGCAATTATTATGAATACAATATAGCCGATGTTGCAGTTGTATCAATACATTGTAACATTAACAACAAAAACGTTGGAAATAACCGAATTTAAAAAGCATACATATACAAACATTGAAAAAGGAAAATTACCATAGCCATGCAAATTATCTCGTGATTTCCAATCTTTTTTCATAATTGTATCATTTCTGCGATTCATACAATTTCTGCGAATTCCGTATCGAGAATCGTAAATTCAGACGTAATTTTTATTTCGTTCGTACTTTTCAAAACCCCATCAATTTCTTCTATCACGAATTATCGAATGCTCAAAATTAAGTTTATTTATACAAAAATAACTTGATATTAAAAAATGCGAAAATAATCACTTAGAAGGAGCTGCGAGAGATCCATTTGAAATTCTCCTATTGGCTATAAAAAAATTCGCCAACTTCCCGCAAACCACAGGTAATAAGATATATCTTGCTACTCGGTGCGCTGAACTAACCTTCATTTCAAAAAATGACTGTCCATAACACTGTTCAACAAAAAAATTCTTTGCATTTGTTTCCTTTCTTAAAATAGGCAAACCTTACTAATTTTAGGTCGAGAAAAATGAACATGACTTCAGAAATTTTTTATTAGCTCTAGTTTTTGAGATACACTACTTTCGCTATTGTCTAAGAATATAGTGATTTCTGTAGTAGTCGGAGTGAAAAGTAATACAGGCAACTCCATTATAACACGATACTTCTACAACACGGTTGTTCGCTCTAACACGATTGATAAATTGCAGAAATCCTCGCACAACACGGTACTGATGTAACACGGTACGAAATTCTCTAACACGGTTAGAGAATTTCGGTAAATATCGCATAACAAAAAAAAAAAATTATGATATTAGGGTTCCCTGTAAATGATTACATCTACCCATATATTTATTTTGTCTGTAAATCGCGTGTGTTCTCTGGTCGATTTGCCTGTTTGCTGGACGAAAAAACCCAGTTTCTGGGTGAGAAAAAACCTTGCTATCTACTCTTGAGAGAGACTAACTCAACCACGGAGTGAGAAAAGCCCACTGAAGTTCCTCGCCTCATCGACGGGATTCGAACTCCGTCCTCCCAGTTTGTGGGGAAGGCAGTAACGATATCACTGTGCTACTTGCGCAGACAAATCCCGAATAACAGGATATTTTTGAGTTTTTATGCGGGAGAAACCCTGCTATTACGTTGGATGCAATTTTTCAAAATTTACACTCTTTTTAAATCCCAATTGTTGACTCGCTAGTCAAAAAAAAAAAAAAATCATAAATCTTTGTATTTTATTTGGTGGAAATCCCCGTGTTACGTTCTGTGCTATTAAACTTGCGGTAAAATCTAGATTTCAAAGTTTCATTGCTATGGACAGCACACCAGGCTACCAAACACTTCCTACACAAATATACGTGGTCTCAGTTCTAATCTCAACGATGTCCATTTCCACTTGCATTCTGCCAAACCCTATGTACTTTTTCTGACAGAATCTCACTTATCGGTTGATTCAACTACTGTCCATCTCGCTTTCCCAAATTATTCGCTGTATGATTCCTTTCGCCTCAAAGGTGGTACTTGTGCATACGTCCTTTCCGATATTCCCTGTTACAGACTTGGTAATATGGAATCTCCTCTTTTCGATCTTCTCTGACTTAAAATCTCTCTACCTCATTGTGTCAAATTCATCTGTTGTCTCTACCGTTCTCCCAACTCCACTAATCACTTGGAGCCCTTCGATTTCCTTTCTTTGCAACTTGACTTTCTCCAGTCCAACTTTCCTAACAGTGAGGTAATTTTCCTTGGTGATTTTAATGTTCACACCTCCAGCTGGCTTCCATTTTCTAGTCACACCGACCCAGCTGGTCGAGATGCTGAGGCTTTTACAATTACTAATGACATTGCACAGATCGTTCATTTACCTATAAGAATACCAGACAATCCTGCAAGCATCCAAAAGGTTTAATTAGTCGCCCAAACATTGAGGTTTTGTTCCTACCACCACAGTTGTACGAGGTTAATACAACTTCTTTCATTCAGCCATTAGATCAAAGCATTATATCCATCTTTAAAACTCATTCCATCAGAAAATCGTTACAATGGATTTGGAAAAAAAAATTGATTCCGAATCTATCGAAGTAATGGAAGAATGGAAACGTTTCTCAATTATGGACTGTATCAGAATCATAGCTTTGTCGCTGAAAGAAGTAAAACCGTCAACAGGTGCGTGTTGGAAGTATGGCCAGAGTCAGTTCATTCAGGAAAAAAAGTATGGTCGAACCGGCAGAAAAGGGAATCCGTACGATAGTAGAGCTTGCTACTTCGGTAGGAGGGGAAGGTTTGATGATATGACTACTGAAGTCTTCATGGGTAGCACAGTTGATAGAATCGCCCTCCTATTCGAATCACGTCGATGACGGGAGGAATTTTCATAGTTCTTTTTTCACAACGTGGCTGAGTTAGTCAGGCTCAGGCGAGAGTAGCAGGTTTTTTCTCCAGGAATATCGGGTTTTTCGTCCAAAAAAACAGAAAATCGACCTCTGGACACATGCAATTTATAGACAATTTACACAGAGTAACATGGCTTAGTCACCTATGCTCCTAAAAAATTTAAAAAAAAGATATGATTACTGAAAATATTCAAGAATTACTGGTAGAAAAAGTGATTGGCGAAGCGGATTTGGTGGAAATGGCATCGGAGGTAAAACCAAATCAAATTTGGTTTTTTACACTAAATTTTACACTAAAATTTTACACTAAAAAGCGTACGGGGAGGCATAAAATTAGCCAAGAAATTAGAATCTTATTTTTTGAATGCAGATTCTTGAATGAAAGGAACCAAAAGTTCAAAAGGGAGTTTCAAAAAATCCTTATTTCCATACGATGAAATTACAAAGATCTATCAAACAACAGCAAACAAACCCAGATTACTGATTTTTAAAGAGAGAGACTGACTGGTGTATTTTTATTAGTTTTGTTAACATTTTGTTAAGGAAATAGTGCATTTTTTTAGCTTTTGGAACGTAACCCCCCCCCCTTTTTGTATTTTTTCTTAGTCCCTTAAGAAACCTGACTACCGTATTCTACGATGTATTAAAACGATCTTGTATTTACATTTCCTTGATACAACAAAAATCACCTTTTTTTAATTAAAACATAAAAAAAAAAACAGGAACACAAGAAAACTGCACAGGGACCGAAAGTAATTTCGCAAAATGTGGCCTATTCATGACAGTGCCTTCTTTTCGCTTGTCGTTTGTATTCCCCTTCTGGGCCATCTCTTTTTACTATTCAACAGGAGTCAGCAAGCATAGAAGCGTTCCACCTACTCTGATATCTTCTTTACATTGCTGAAATGCCTTGGTGGAATCGCTAACCGTGCTGGTCACTCACTGCACCACAGTTGTCAAGGAAGAAGTCCAGATGACAGTCGAGAAAGTGGATTTTCAGTGACATGTTGCAACCTAATTGAGGATATTTTTCTATAAGGTTGTTCACAGTCTCAACATACTTTCTAGCTCTTTGGTTCCCCAGGAAGTCATGCACAATACTTTTAAAGGCTTCTCAACTTGAGTGCTCATTATCCAGGAGGAATCTCCCAAAGTCTTCATCCTTTTAAAGTTCACGAATTTGCGGACCAAGAAAGATTGCTTCCTAAACCTTAGCATCACTCAACAGTGGAAATTGTCCTCTCACTTACTTGAAAGCTTCTTCATCCTGGTTCATCCCCTTAACAAAGTTCTTCATGAGTTCCAGTTTGTGTGTAAAGGGAGCAGAAGAATTTTGCTTCGATCAACCAGAGGACTGTGGTGGACATTTTTTTTTCTCTGGGGCACGGTTTTCCTTTATAGGCCAGACTTTTCTCTTTTAGTGTGACGACCTAGCTTGACTATTCCACTCATACAGCAGTATTTCGTGTATCCCAACTGTTTGCTCAGCAGTATTCCAATCACTTTCGGGTCCCCATAGATCTGCCATTGGTGGTCATTTTACTTCATTGCTTCCAGAATTAATTTCATATTTTCATATGTCTCCTTCATGTGGACATTGGATTATAATACGGCCGCCAGATTACCCAATTTGCCCTTCATGTGGACAAATGTAGGTCCTTGACGTTGTCACAGATATTCTCTAAGATTTGCCAGACAAGCTGCACTTGCTACCTGGGAGTCTAAAACTCTGATGGAACTGATATTCGGGTGACACTCAAGTCAAGTGGACCGAATTTCGGCGAAGTCCGGACGGTCTGTGAGAGCCAAATCCTCTGCTTGCACCTTCACGATGGTGGGACTGTTAGTAATCCTGGGTATAACCTCCATGCACAAGTACATGGTGAGTAACCACCCAGGTGTGAATCAACGTAAGCAGGGGTCGAGGTATGGTGCCACACCACATGGAGGAAAGACGCCCCTCTATATTACCAGGCAGTACTAGGTTCTAGATGACTCTCATCAACCGGTGCTATACCACCACTTTGCTTATTGGAGGCTTGAAATGGTGGAACCCATGTTTAGTCGCTAGAGCTAAGTTCCGGTCAACCCTTCCCTATCTCTTCCATCATGCAATATGATTGATGACTTTTGAGGTTAGGATGAACATCGTGGGGAGATCCAATATTCCTTACATTTCGAGGGTACAGCTCTAAAACAGTGTTCGCAGGTCGGCCGCTAGTTAGTACACCGGACCGCACCTATTGGTAACTCTCTAGGAGGCGTCCGGATCAGCTAGTGTATAATCTTGTTACATCTACTCTGCCAGATAGTGACTGGAGGGAGCCCGAGTAGTGTGTACGCTGGGAGCATTGTGGACGCCACGTTATGTTAAGGATCTGTGTATATTCTTACCCTATGTACGCCATATACAAAAATTTCCTTACTTCATACAGCATGTCCCACTCACTTTTTCTTACTATTGAATACACCATGAATTGTCAAACTAATAGAACAAGCGTCAAATTCATCTGTTGTCTCTACCGTTTTCCTAATTCCACTAATCACTTCGAGCTCTTTGACTTCCTCTCTTTGCAACTTGACTTTCTCCAGTCCAACTTTCCTAATAGTGAGGTAATTTTCCTTGGTGATTTTAATGTTCACAACTCCAGCTGGCTTCCGTTTTCTAGCCAAACCGACCCAGCTGGTCGAGATGCTGAGGCTTTTGCAATTACTAATGACCTTGCACAGATTGTTCATTTACCTACAAGAATACCGGTTAATCCTAATCATACAGCCAATACGCTTGATCTTTTTCTCACAAACAACCCTTGTAAGTACAAGGTCGAAGTGAGAGGTCCTTTAGGCACTTCAGATCACAACTTGGTGATTGTCTCTTCTCCAATAGAACCTTTATCTCATGGTTATTCCCAACCTCGTGTTGTTTGGCATTACAAGAATGCAAAATGGGATGACCTGCGAGATTTCTTTTCTTCTTTTCCTTGGTCAGATTACTGTTTCAAAATTTCTGATGTCAACGTTTGCTCAGATCTTGTCAGTGAAATTATTCTTGCAGGAATGGAATCCTTTATCCCACACTCAACTTTAAAATCTCGTCTTTTAATTAAACCTTAGTTTTCAATAAATGTGCAAAGGCTGTTCAAGAGAAGAATATTGCATATCGTAATTGGCTTGTTTCTAATTCTCCAGTTTCATTTTCTGCCTACACCAAAGCTCGCAACAATTGTAAAGCAGTTATTAATCAGTCCAAACTAGAGTTTGAACAGGCTAGGAGTAGAAAACTTGCTTCTTGCCCTAATGGTAGCCGAGCATTCTGGTCTCCTGCCAAAGCTATTGGCCGCAACTTTTGCCCATCTCTGCTCCCACCTCTCTCCAAACCAGATGGTTCTGTTGCCACTTCAGCCAAAGATAAAGCTGACCTGCTAGCATCCCATTTTTCTAACAACTCATGTATTAATGATCTTGGTAAAACTCCTCCCACCATTCTCAACACGCTCCATTCAATGCCTCCTGTGGTCTTCCGTCAAAAGGATGTCAGAAAGATTTTGACGAATCTTGATGCTAAGAAAGCTCCAGGTCCCGATGGTATTTCTCCAGTTGTTCTCAAAACCTGTACTCGTGAACTTACTCCTATTCTTTGCCGCCTTTTTTCACTTTCTTATTCCAAAGGTGTTTTTCCTGCTGCTTGGAAATTTGCTCATATCCAGCCAGTTCCTAAAAAGGAAGACAAATCCCTCCCATCCAAATATCGTCCAATTGCAATTACTTATACTCTTTCTAAAGTAATGGAGAAATCAATTAAACGCCAACTCTTAAACTACCTATAAACCTTCCGTCTGATCAACGATCGCCAGTATGGATTCCATCAGTTTCGACCCACTGGTGATATTCTTGCTTATCTTGGTTGTCAGATGAACTAATGAGACATGTGGCAGAGAAGTAAAATGCATGGGATACATACAAATTAATGGGTGACATGGAAGCCTATGGTAGATATAAGTTGGTCTGTAACCAAGTCACAAAGGAGATTAGGCAGGCAAAGGCAGACTACGAAAAATCCTTGGCAAAGGATGCAAAGAAAAACAGAAAAGAGTTCTTTACATATTTAAACTCGAGAAGGAAAGGGATGAATCAGATTGGTCCACTGGATAATGATGGTTCAACAGTTGAGGATCCTGCTCAGGTGGCTAACAATCTCAACGAGTATTTTGCATCTACATTCACGCATGAGGAGTTATTCAGGAAGGAGAATGATGTAGGTAAAGTAAACATTGGCAGTGAGCTGGATGATTTTGTAATAAATGAGAGGAAAGTGGAGGAGAGATTGTTGAGGATAAACATAAAAAAGGCACCTGGGGTGGATGGGATCTATCCAGTTATATTAAAGGAGGCAGCAAAGGAAGTATGCAAACCCCTAGCCATAATTATGAGAGCTTCTTTGGACTCAGGGGAGGTACCCATAGACTGGAGATGTGCAAATGTAACCCCAATTCACAAAGGAGGATCAAAGGCTGACACAAGTAATTATAGACCTGTTAGTTTAACTTCTGTTCCAGGTAAATTAATGGAGGCACTGGTTAAAGAAGCATTGCAGGATCATCTAGACAAGAATTCAGTTATAGCTCAGACGCAGCATGGTTTTGTTAAGGGCAGGTCTTGCCTGACCAATTTGATTGGATACTATGATATAGTCACAAAAGAACTGGATGCAGGGAATAACTTTGATATTATATATTTGGATCTTAGAAAGGCTTTTGATACTGTTGCACATGGAAGACTGCTGCACAAATTGGAGCAGTGTGCATTGGAGGCAAATTGCTGCTATGGATAAGGGGATGGTTGAGTGGCAGAAGACAGAGAGTGGTAATCAATGGACACTGCTCAACGTGGACTAATGTTATTAGTGGAGTTCCTCAAGGTTCAGTGTTGGGTCCATTGTTGTTTTCGGTGTTTATGAATGATATTGATGATGGGATATCAAGTTTAATGTCTGAGTTTGCCGATGATACAAAGGTTGGCAGGGTCGTTAAGGACACTACTGACGCTATGCTGCTGCAACAGGATCTGGAAAGGTTGAACAGATGGGCTGAGAGGTGGCAAATGAAGTTTAACATTGACAAATGTAAAGTACTACATATGGGTAACAGTAACCCCAGAGCAATGTATCAACTCTGCGGTACTACACTGACAGTGGTGGAGAATGAAAAGGACCTGGGGGTAATTGTGCAGGCAGATATGAAGTTCTCTGAGCAGTGCAGACGAGCTGCAAGAGTAGCTCATGGTGTCTTGTCAATGATATACAGGAATTTTCTAGCAGCGATAAGGAGGTGATTATTCCATTGTATAAGGCAATGGTTAGGCCACATCTTGAGTACTGTATACAGGTCTGGAGGCCTCATTTCAAGAAGGATGTAGAGCTGCTGGAACGGGTACAGAGAAGGGCAACAAGATTAGTAAATGGAACAAAGGGTTGCTCTTACGAAGAAAGGCTTAAGTTTTGCAAATTACAGAGTCTGGAGACTAGGCACCGGCGAGGTGATCTGATAGAGGTGTATAAGGCTTTAAATGGTTTGAGCATGCTCAATGCCAATGGGATTCTTCATCTTTCTCAGAATAATCACCTCAGAGGGCATAAATTCAAATTGAGGAAGGACGGATGTCGGATAGATGTGCGGAAATTTGCCTTTGGCCAGCGGGTGGTTGGTTGGTGGAACCGACTTCCATCATTTGTTGTTGAAGTTGATAGCCTAAACAAATTTAAAGCTCAACTGGACAGGTATTTCGAACGAACGGAGGGGTGAAATGGGAGAGGGTTTTTTTTTTTTTTTTTTGGCTGAGGACGAACGGAGGGGTGAAATGGGAGAGGGTTTTTTTTTTTTTTTTTTTTTTTTTTGGCTGATGCTGAATAAGCTTGCTTTCTTGCATCATATGCCTCTACTAATGCTAATGCTAATGCTAATGTTATGTTACCCATTTATGCATTAATTCAATGGAACGGTTGGGGGAAACACAAGCAGTTGCTCTTGAAATCTCAAAGGCTTTCGATCGTGTTTGGCCTAAAGGTCTTCTAAACAAGCTTCCATCTTATGGTTTGCCAAATGTTTTTAGTAATTGGTTATCCAGTTTTCTCTGTAATCGCTCACTGAGGGTGCTGGTAGATGGCTCTCTGTCTTCTAACTTCTCCAGTAATGCCGGTGTCCCCCAAGGTTCAGTTCTTTTCCCCACTCTTTTACTCTTGTATATTAATGACCTTCTTGCATTGACTGGAAATCCTATCCATAGTGTTGCTGATGATAGCACATTGCATTCTACTTTCCAATTTGAAAAACCTTGTCCTGCTGAATCAGCTTCAATTTCTCGAAAATCTGCTACCAATTCCTTAAATGCCTATCTTCAGGTAATTCTCCATTGGGCAAAGACAACTTAGTTGATTTCAACCCTTTTAAAACTCAGTCTTGTTTTATATCTCGCAAAAAGGATTCTTCTGCTCCTATGGTTATCTTTAGTGAAATTCCGATTTCTAGGAAAAATTATATATCTTTTTTGGGGATTACCATGACTTCTAATCTCTCTTGGCACAAGTACATTACAAATATTACTTCCTCCGCATCTAAAAAACTTGGTTTTCTCTTTCGTTCTCGGCGTTACTTTTCTTCCAAACAGCTGCTCACTCTGTATAAATCGCAAATCCGCCCTGCCATGAAATATTGTTCCCACATCTGGGGTGGTGCCGCCAAAACCTCTCTCAGGCTTCTTCATTCCATTCAGAAGAGGGCATTTAGGTTAATTAATGATTCATCTCTAACAGAATCTCTTCACTCGCTCTCTCAGAGGCGTACTTTTGCTGTACGCAGCAACAGTACGCTTCTGAGAGAGGCGTACCTTTGGAAGAGGCGTACTGTTTCTGCGTACAGCAACAGTACGCCTCTTCCAAAGATACTTCCCTGGGCACTGTTCTTTTGAATTGGCTTCTATAATTCCCGCTCTCTCTTTCAAAACGGTCCAAACACGTGCCGCAACCAGCCAACATCCATTTACTCTCCAACTTCAAACTCACAGAACCAACTTTTCATCTTGCTCGTTTATTCAGTCAGCTGCCGTTTTCTGGAACAACCTTCCTTCATACGTATTTCCTGAAAATTACAGTCTACAGAAGTTCAAGTCCAATATCAAGAAATATCTTCTTTCGTCTTCTCAACCTCCAACCCAAGCACGGTACTAAGTACTATAGGTTCTAATACCTCTCGTGTTTGGGGTTTACATAAAAAAAAAAAAAATCTAGGGCAGTGCCCCCAAAACCTCTCTTAGGCTTCTAGATTCCATTCAGAAGAGGGCAGTTAGGTTAATTAATGACTCCTCTCTAACAGAGTCTCTCCAATCACTGTCTCAGACGTACTGTTTCTGCTGCATGCCTTTTCTGCAGATACTTCTACGCACTGTTCTTCTGAATTGGCTTCTATAATTCCCTCTCTCTTTCTTTCAAATCAGTCCGAGCACGTGCCGCCACCAGCAAACATCCATTTACTGTCCCACTTAAAACTCACAGAACCAACTTGTCATCTTCCTTTTTTATTCATTCAACTGCCGTTTTCTGGAAAAAACCTTCCTTCTTACGTATTTTCTGAAAATAACAGTCTACAGAAGCTCAAGTCTAATGATAACAAATATCTTCTTTCATCTTCTCAACCTCCAACCCAAGCATGGTACTAAGTACTATAGGTTCTAATACCTCTCGTGTTTGGGGTTTTTATAAAAAAAAAAAAAAAAGAAGCAAATTCAAATTATTATTTTAGAGCCACCCGTACAAGTGCTCATATGTGTATTATGACTGTAAATTACGTGTGTTCTCTGGTCGATTTGCATGTTTTGCTGGACGAAAAATCCCCAGTTTCTGGGTAAAGAAACCTTGCTATCTATGCCTGAGACCGACTAACTCAGCCACGGAGTTAAAAAAGCTCATTAAAGTTGCTTGCGTCATCGAGGGGATTCGAACCCGGGCCTTTTCCACCTGGTGCGGGGAGAACGGTGATAATAGGACTGTGCCACCCGGGCAGTCTTCATATGGACATTTCCATTCCATTTCATTTATTTGTACACACAATTATTATGTATATATATAAATAGATAAGGGCTGCACCTGGCAACATCCACAGCCCTCTCTCCCTCGGCCCTGACCTCACCTGAGATTGATTGCATAATATCGATACCTTCATGATATGGATATTATGCAATCAAGCAGGATATGTGTCACAGCATCATCAATTAAATTATGTTATCTGATGGTGGCAAGTGTTTCCTTGTGGAGTTTCACAGGGCTGATGCAGGTGGTTTATTATCAGTCAAAAATGTCAATTAAGTGACGCAATGGAATTCCAGATAGGTTTGAGCTGCTAGTTTTATTATTATTATTATTATTATTAGCCATATGGTGCAAGGAGGCCTGAGGCTTATGCTGCACCAGCCAAAGAAAATTCTGAGTTACCCTGAGAGAGAGAGAGAGAGAGAGAGAGAGAGAGAGAGAGAGAGAGAGAGAGAGAGAGAGAGAGAGAGAGTAGAAGAAAATCACCAAGAAAGAGAAGAATGATGATATCCAGCTCAGGACCCTGGGTGTGCCAAGCCCATACTCACCAGATGTGAGCCCCTGGGGTTTGAGGAACTGACATTAGTCAATCAAAGAAGGGGAGCGGGATTATGTCACAGCACATATTTCTGTATCAGATATTGGACCACCACCCTATTTTCTCCACCGAGGTACGGCAAGATGCTTTTGTATTTGACCTTTAAAGCAAGTCTGTTTTTTCCTTGTGGGAACTTGGCACTAGACTTGGAGAAAACTTTTAAAACTATTTGGCCACATTCTGGGACATTGCCTGGCTTAAATTCATACATGGGTGATATCGTCTGGGTACAGCAGGATGCTTTGGTATTTGAATATATATACAGGGTGATTCACTACCAGTGCGACAAACTTGCAGGAGGTGTAGGAGGCACAAAGACAAATCGGAATCACATAGCATTGCAGGGTCCGAAATGCCTTCGTCATGCGGTAGAGGACGTTGAACGGGAGGTCGCGTGAACAGCAATCCCGCTGGAAGTCAGCATTTGCGAACCGATCCTCGGGGCAGTAGGGTGGACGAGTATTCAAACGTTGAACTGGCCGACATGCATCGCTCGTATGGAGCTGCGGACTGTAACGGGCACGCTGTTCTGCGCTTGTACCAGGAACGTTTCACGCACAGGCGTGCTCCTCATCATACGATTTTCGCACGTGTGCACAGAAGGTTACGTGAGACTGGTTGTTTCACGAGAGGTACCATGAATCGAGAGCGAACGACAAGGACGCCAGACAATGAGGAGAATGTCCTACGTCTTGCAGAAGGCAATCCGAGTACGAGTACTCGAGCGATAGGCCAACGATTGTGTTTTCCCAATCCACTGTATGGAGGATACTGTCAACAAACCAAATGAGTTCATACCATCTGCAACGCGTCCAATCATTGGAGCCTGCGGATCATCCACTCCGGAGGACTTTTGCTACTTCGTTTCTTCAACAGAAACGGTTCACAAATGCTGACTTCCAGCGGGATCGCTGTTCACGCGACCTCCCGTTCAACGTCCTCTACCGCATGACGAAGGCATTTCGGACCCTGCAATGCTATGTGATTCCGTTTCGTCTTTGTGCCCCCTACACCTCCTGCAAGTTTGTCGCACTAGTAGTGAATCACCTTGAATATATTTTTGTAATCGATACACATTCGATATACTTTGAGAGTGCATTTTTTATTTAGTGACTTGAGTTTGTTTTCGCTATGTCTCGTGTAAGTTTGCAGTTTGTGTTGTCAAGAGGAATTTGATCCATGTTTCCCTTGACTTGTTTACAACAAAGCTATGAGGAAATTTGTTGACTATTGGCTAGACCCTACAGTCTGATTTCTGCACTTGAATTATTTTTTGCAATGAACAACACGGAATTGATTACACAAAGCCAATTTTTTTTCATTATATATACTGTGTTTAAACTATTTCAGCGTCGGTTTGTAATGAATGAACGACTGTACAGCGCTTATTACACCCCGCAAAGCAAGGGAGCTTTGCGGGACAACCTGCCTTTCAGAATTCCGTTGGCATCAGCCCTTCTACCTGTGACTCATCGTTTCAAACGAGTACGAGCGGTTGTGCATTGCCACTAGTTTTGAGGGAGTGTAGCATTTCAGGGGTAACTAATGATTTCTACCGGAAATTAATCACTTCTCAAAGATGGGTTTAATAACATAACCCATCTGTTTTTGGCTATGCGTTATCTTCAACGAACTCAATTAATAGCGGTTTGGTATGGGTAGTTTGTGTTCAAAATGTCAGATACTCAATTTTTTTTTGAAATTTATTATTATTTATTTTTTTTTTTTGTAACTATTTGCTACTGATGCAGTAGCTGTTGCCATCTCTCGGTGTAATCGAAATGAGAAAAATAGACACTGAAATTCATACAGAAAGAGTGCAAATTTTTATTAAAATCAATATTTTATGATTACAAGTCCAGATTGTTTATAAAGAATTGTTTATACTAGCATCAAAAAAAAATAAGTAAAAAGAAATTCATTGAAAAATATCTTGGTATTTCCGGCGTCTACCTCCTTTCTGGTTGCGGACTTTTTGCTTAATGGCTTTTACCACTTCGGATGCTCGATTTATAAATGCTCGTCTGTCTTAGTTTCAAAACTTGGGAAACTGTGAACACTTCACGGCTCCAGTTACCCCAGATTCCTTTGTGAAAGAGATGAGAACCACTCCGAAGCACGACACGATCTCCGACTTTAAATTTAGGAATCTGTTCTTTGTTCTGAATTTGGTCTTTTTCAAATATAATTTTCGATAAACGTCTTCGTTAAACAATGTGACGTCTGCAGGGCGCACCCCGATAGTGCGATGCGTTGTTCGATTATAAGTATCGACAATGTCAAGAAGCACATGAACATATTTCTTACTTTTAGAATAAGTTATCCATTTGAATATTTTTTCTTTCAGGGTTCTGATGGATCGTCCGATCTAGTCGTATAGGAATTAATATTAAGAGACTTAAATAAAGCCTATACCTCTTTATTTGTAAACTCCTTTCCTTGGTCTGTGTTGATATCGAAAGGCGTTTCTTCTTTGAAAATAGACTTGAATGCCATTTGTTGTGAAGTTTTATTTTTAAGTGTTCTCACCCAAACGTATCTTGAAAGGCATCGATACAAATGAGAAAATAGGATATACCTCCGTTTCTTTAGACAGATTGGAAACGTCTGCAAACTCACACTGAAATGTATGATGAAGTCCTGGAACTACTATCTTCTTCCTCAGAAAATTAAGTCTTTGCGGCATAACTCGGCTGACTTGCCAAGTACTCTTTCACGATACGATTGGGTAACCCCGGGGGCTCACATCTGGGAGTATGGGCTTGGCAAACCCAGGGTCCTGAGCTGGATATCATCATTCTTCTCTTTCTTGGTGATACCTCTCTCTCTCTCTCTCTCTCTCTCTCACACACACACACACACACACACACACACACACACACACACACACACACACACACACACACACACACACACACACACACACACAGGGGGGTAACTCGGGAATTTTTTTTTTGGCTGGTGCAGCATAAGCCTCAGGCTTCCTTGTACCATATGGCTAATAATAATAATAATAATAATAATAAACTGTGTATGTTTTTGCAACGCCTTAACACCACTGAAACTACCTACAACGCTAGGGTTGTTGTAATCGTCTAACATCTTTTTGTTCTTTTCCAGATAGAGGAATCATAAGAAGAAAACTCACAGGAGTGTTGGTGGTACTTATATCAATGGTGTTGGGAGCCTTGTATGACCTGCTACTGATGGAGATGTTACAGAGAAGCGTGAACGAAACAAAATAAAAAAAAATGGAAAAAATATGTCAATTCCTCCCTCACTGTAATTTTATTCTTTATTTTATTTTCAACCAATAAAAATTATTCTTTTTTGCCAATATTGCCTCTGTGATTCCTTTAGTATTAGAGAGAAAAATAACCTTTTAGGAGTTAAATTTTAAATCTTAAATAGATTTCACCCATCAAGTATACACAGAGGTTAGAGAAAATTAACAATCATTGCCGATTAAATTGATAAGACTTCAAACAAACACACAGTTTTAATTTTTCAGCTTTTCAAGAACAGGTAATAATCTTTTATCAACAGTTTAATGTTACTATGGAATATATTTTACAAACCAACATTGCAAATAAACTCACAAGACTTCAAGTAAACACACAAGGTTTAATTTTTCAGTTTTTCAAGAACAGATGGATCTTTGGAAGGAAAAACGTTAAGAATACTGATTTTATTTTCAGGTCTCAGCAACAGTTGGAAACAACAAGGAATTTATCTTTCAAAAAAAAAAAAAGAAAAGTTTTTCATCCCGCACACAAGGTGCCGCGTCTACAACGCAGACGCGGGCGGCGGCGGCCCCCAATTCCACATCATAAACATCCCCAAAATACACCTTCCCAATTAACACCCACAATTCATTACCACAAAATTAACGCTAAAAATATTCACAAAAATTCACTATGACATCACAATCGATACATTCAAAACCAACATCTAACCCAACTCTAACGGGGATACCGAGCAACAGTCACCAGGTAAGATGCCCACTCGCCACCCATGACGATCGGCGATCGGAGAACTCGCCCCGAAAAATAAAAATAATATTAAATTCTGAAATTACAACTACCACCATCTATCGAGAGAAAAACAAAACCAATGCCAGAAAAATATAAACCGATTTTTCCACTCCCACATGTGTACCCCACCCCTTCGCAAAGAATTCTGGGTCAAATCGGTTCATACCCATTACTACTACTGCTATATCGTGGAACCGAGGGCGAACTAAAGTTTTAAATGTTATATTCGTTTTTCTCATGCTGAAATTAAGAATTGACTATTTTCAAGCCAAAAGCATTTTGGTGTTGACCAGTGTAACTAATTTTATTATGTTTTTATCAAGTCACGAAGGGGATCAAAGGGGTTAAAGCTAATGCAGATTATGAGAAGTCTCTGGCAATGAATGAAAAGAAAAAGCAAAGACATCTATGCTTATATTAACAGTAGAAGGAAGGGGATGAATCACATTGGGCCCATTGATGTCTATGACTTACCTGTTGATGACCCTGCTCAGGTTGCGACAAACTAAATAAGTATTTTGTACCTACATTCACACATGAAGAATTCTTTAGGGAACAAGATGTCAGAAGTTTATCAAACTAACGAGGAACGAAATTGCTTTATGATAACTGAAAGGAAAGTGGCAGAGGAATTGTTGAGGATGGACTAAAAAAGGCACCTGGGGCGGATGGAATATGTCCAATTATGTTAAGGAGGCAGGATAGGAGGTAAGCAATCCATAAACCATAACTATGAGAATATTCTTGGATTCAGGAAAGATTCCCTATGGACTGGAGAAGTGCCAATACACCCCCAGTTCATAAAGGGGATCAAAATCCGACATGTGTAATTACAGACTTGTTAGTTAAACGTCTCTTCGAGGGAAAATAATGGAATCACTGGTTGGAGAAGTAATGTAGGACGATCTGCACAGGCATGCAATTATAATGGAATCACAATGGATTTTTCAAGCAGTGGTCTTGTCTAACCAATCTGATAGGTTACTAAATGCAGTGACTAATGATTCAGGTGTATAAAGCCTTGAATAGTTTGAGCATGCTCAATGCTGATGGAATTCTTCCTCTTGTTCAGAATAATCGCCTGAGAGGGCATAAATTCAAATTGAGGAAAGACAGTTGTAGAATAGATGTGCGGAAGTTTGTCTTTAGCTAGCGGGTGGTTGATTGCTGGAACAAACTTCCATCTGTCGTTATAGAAGTTGATAGCTTAAATAGATTCAAGGCAGAACTAGAAAAACATTTGGAGAAAATGGATGGGTGAAATGAGAAGGGTTTTTTTTTTTTTTTGGCTAATGCTGTATGAGCTTGCTTTCTTGCATTATTTTCCATTAACACTAATAATAATACTCTATATATAAAATTAAGTGCATGGCGAAAATACTAATAATTGTATCCAAATAATTTTGTAATTGTGCAGTCTCCCTCAGCTCAGTACATTATGGATAGTTCTCACCATTGGGTTGCTAAGGTTGTTATTGACTTCTACTCGCAGATGAGACAAATAGAATCGAAATTCCGGACTGGGCAGTGGGAAACACTTTAAATAAAAACAGCCATATATGTACTTCTCCAACGGTGCATATATATTCCTATTTTCCGAATACTTCTAATCACTGGGTTGCTAAGAGCTTGCTTCACATTGCTGAGTCCCCAGCAAAGAGAGTCATCAGAGGCAAAATCGAGGTATGATTTTACGTGTTAACTTGTAGCTGAAACTAGATGATGAGTTTTGTGGTTGTGAGTTCAGATATATTTACATCAAAATGGTCGAAACTGGATTCTAGGATGTGGCAAACACTTTAAATAAAACGGTAATATACCTCCAGGAAGGTAAGCAATATGAAAATCTCCATTGAAGCAAAGCGTTATGTTTAAAGTAGTGCAACACCAAGGGAACACGTGGCTAAGGTGCTGCCATAATATGAGATCAGTTTATTACGTAGCAAACTTGTATAGCTGATGCTGTATAAGCTTCCTTTCTTGCATCATATTCCTCTACTAATGCTAACAGTTTGCTCAAGTTATGTAAGGTAATAGCTTTAGCTAAAGCTATTACCTTACATACATAACTTACATAACTTACATACTATAAATTGAATTAAATAATATCGCACAATAACACTGTGTGTGTGCGCGTGCGTGTGAATGGATATGTGCATGCAAGTCTTAAACATAGAACCATATTCATAAAAATGGTTCCGTGTTTTCTCAATGTGATTTTCCAATTGAAAACTTTGGATGAAAAATGGACAAGTGTTATCTAAATGTAAGGCACCTTCTAAAACTGAACTTCTTTAATTAACCGTTGAAGTCCTTCATTCTACCTGTCAAGAAGGGTTTACTCGTAAATGCCAATGAGAAGTGTGTAAATTTGAATTTTTCCATGTATGAATGAGAAGCTTCTTCATAGTATCCCAAATCGATGTATGATAGTCATCAAAGCTAAAGACTGGCCAACTGTACAGTAGAACGTCAAGAGGAAGCAGTGTTCTTCATTTCACTATCAGCATGTGTAGAGGAGAAGTTATGGGTTATTAAAGTGTTGGGGGACCCCTGTTGTACTATGCCCCTCTGGGGAGGAAGGCCCAAACTGTATGTATGGATGTGGCCCCTGTTTAACCAAGGAGCTCCCAATACCTTTCCCTCTCAGAGTAGTTATGACGTTTATGGCCTCGTTGGTTAACCTGTGTCCATCTAGTGATTAGTAGGACCGAATCTAGTATACTCTCAGGTTTTTGCGGGATAAAAAACCTGCAGTTTGGAATCGAGCGTTGTGTATAAACATCAACAAAATCTATAAATCTGATCTATAGACCCCGTTGATGTCGCAATAAATCTTTTAAATTACTACTTTTCATTATATAAGTTACTTTCTGGTGACTAAGAATTTTGGCAGAAAGAGGAAAGAGACTTTCTAAAAAAATTCAACATTATTTACTAACAGGACAAATATGTATATAATACATTTACACCACACACATTATTAATATTATTGCCATATATTTGATATATCATCCATTTTCTGACATTATTGAGCATAAGGATATTTAATCATGAGACCAACAATATATACTAAGTCCAGAAATATTAGGGAACACAAATATTAGGGTTTACTGAGAAAATATGCCTTTCTCAGTAAACAACATTATTACAACTTAAACTCTTGTAACCCTATATTCCTGGACCCCTTCATTAGGTTATAAGTATACCAAATTGAGAAACCCAACATATATTATCTTTCCAATATATCAGAGTAAAAGACATTCAAAGTGTAACCCTTTCATTATGATATTAGCTTTACTTCAACTTTTATATATAAATTTCCTTAACTGAAATATGAACTGCACAAACATTAAGTATTAAGACAATTTAGCATTTAACATACTTAAACAGGAAATCCCTTTACACGCTTAATCATTTTAAGATTTAACAAGAAACACTAGCATTTAACAAGAAATAATGTGCACACATTTAGATTAACTAGGGCAAAACCATTTTCTGTCTAATTCAATAACGACCTGGCATACAAGAACTTTCATTCTTATAATATATACGAGATCACTTACCAGCCTATGATCTGCTGCTTCTTCTGAAATCATCCTTGAACTTCCTTTTGTCAAGAAGGGCGGTGGCCGACTCGATTCTCTTGGACAGCTGAACCATCATCATGTTGTCCTGTCCTCTCACTGACTGGGACTCTCCTCTCCTCGCTGACTCCCAATGTTCCGCACTGAACAGCAACAACCCTTAACCAAACCTTTTTATTTCTGACATCCACCTACACTGTTCTATAACTGGGATGTCCGAATTGAACATCTGGTGTCCACTTTATCCTTTTATGGAAATTGCAACGCGATAGCGCATAGGCATGAAGTCACTGCTTTCTCAGACCGAAAACATCTTACATCAGAGAGAGCTGGTGTCTTCTCCGCTGCTTCTCTGAATGCACAAAATAAATCCTACCCACATACATGCTTTTGTTGTCCTTTGCTGACCTGCGAGCGGAACTCGCAGTTCTTCGATTACCAGTGGGTTTCTACAACTGTTGCTATAGCTCCATTACAGTGAGATTTTTCCAATACCTAAGCCCTACGCATAACTTGTTTAAAAAAGGGCTTCGAAAATGAAAATGGTCGGTTATCCCTAGATTAATCAGGGTCTATTAATTTGGATAAATCTAATTAAATGAGAAGCACAAAATTCCACTGTGACTTCCTCCTCGACTTTCCCGCAGAACTTGAGACTGCGTGATGAAAAATCTGCTTTCTGAAATTCTGCTCAAGAGCTATGCAAATTAATGATAGTTTTCTTGAAATTAGTTTCCTCCTTTTACAGATCATAACTTTCTTAAACGAACCTTAACATCTACAATATTTAAAAGATAACATCAACATTTTGAAAAGATAACATAACATCAACATGGACATCGTGAACGTAATCATTTGAGTGTATTTGACTTGTATTTAAATAAGACAGAGCTTAATACCCATTATAACACATTTAACAAACAATAGTAATAAAATGATCAAGAACTGTTCTTCCACTATCTATAGTTTACTATTCTCATACATCCACGAGCAATGATAGATGAAGCACACAAAATTCATCATATCTCACTTTTCTCCTTAGTATTGTTCCTCTTAGTGTTCTGGCATCTGTTTCTGTTCGTACCACATCTTTGGCAGATACCGTGTTCCTTTTGCATACCTTAATCAAAACTATTTAGATCATCTTTTTCAGGTGCTGCAATAACTTTCCTTCCTTATTATCTTTAGGGTTCTTGTCACTAACACTATTTTCCCATATTATCTTTAACATTACTCCAGGGACAGTTCATATAATAACAAAGATAATTATTCTATATATACTGAAACATACAGATATCAAAGTTTCAAAAATAGAACTTAAAATCATATGATAAAAGTTAATAGATAACAAAACCAGAATTAATATATTTCTATAGATCACATATTTCCATAGAATCCACTGTGTTACCCAAAATCCACTTATAATTACATAAAACATCAATTCACACAAAACATCAACTTGACAAAGATAATATACATAAGTTTGCACACATGTATGTTGAATGTATTATAGGTCAACTACAGTTCTGTTCCACTGATAGCCTTCTTCCTTCTATAAGAAGGATCGTTCTGAAGGATAGTTTCTCAGAGACATTCACAACTGAAGATCAATGAAAATAGGAACTGTCGCTGCACTACACAATCTTCAGATCATAGGGGTTGGGGCACTTCATTAATTTGAGTCATGTCACTTTCTTTCACACTAATGGAGTTGACCAAAAGTGATGGCCTTTGCTAGAAGTCAAAGCAGGCTCCTATTTTTTCCTAAGTGTATGTCCTCGTGAAGTAGGCGCACGTTGTGATTCCAAATTCGTACTGATTTTTTTCACATCTCTGTTGATGAAATAGATTAATCAGTTTTTTTTTTCTCTCTCTCTTACTCTGGCTTTAAAATTAAATTATTATTGACAGCTTTAAAGGCATTGTTCTTCCTTGATCTTGGCATTGGCAAATAAAGAAACTTTTCCTCTCTCTATCTACTTTCATTCTCTTGCTTGGGAAAATAGGCACAGATTACCTTAATTAGTATAATGTTTTAAACAGCACTCTGAAATTTTGGAAGCACGAGCACGAAAATAATTCTTCAGCAGTTTTTTTTTCTTTCCACATTGCAGTGATAGCAACTATGTGTTTGTTCTGTATCTACATTAATGCAATATCAATAACTCCCTTGATTTCATACATGATAGAGTTCTAATTAGTAGACAAACATCCACTTGAGACTCATTTGGGGAACTATGAATCTGATTCATACTGTTCAAAAAAAAAAATCCTTATTTGAGATTAAACTGAGTTATTATTATTTTTTTTCCTTTATTTTAAAGAGCACAAGAAGAAGATCCCTTATCTTGTCCTTGAAATCTAGATGTTACCTCTTTTCACTTAAATCCTTTCTTTGGTAAAGTGAGAGAAAAACAAGAAGTGACTAGGAGGAACCAGCCTTTCCCAGGTTAATTGCTTCTCTTCTTCAATATCCAAAAAAACTGAATATAATATTTTTCTTTCTTTTTCCACTCTGGATCCTCTCTCTCTCTTGATTTTGAATTTTTACATGTAATGAGAGAGAGAGAGAGAGAGAGAGAGAGAGAGAGAGAGAGAGAGAGAGAGAGAGAGAACAACGAGTAACTAGGGGATCTGGACATTCCTTAGACTAGGTACGTCCTTCCTCTTTCCATTTAATCCTGCATAATTTAAGGAATATCTTGTGAGAAAAAGTAATAGTATCTGTTCAATAATAGTATTTGCTCAATGTCATATTTAATCAAAAGTTCTGGCACTGCTTCTTTTTTTCTTTTAGATTCCTGAAAATAACTTGTGCTTTTGCATGAAATTGATAAAGTTGAGATAAATTCATTTCTCTTTCCTTTGTTTTTACCTATGCCATTTAATAACGTGTGCTCGTTGAGCCATCCAATAACACAATTGCCGATAAAACATAATGATAGAGTCTAACGAAATCTATCCTTTCTTTACATCTTAAGGTCCATATCTCCATAGGCCTGATCCTGCAATTAATCGGTAGCTTATTTTAATGCATCTGTTAGCCTTACGATCAAATCATATCCAGTGTTAGCCAAATTTCGTTCCGAGGTCTCCTGCTGTGTTTGTTCGTTATCAGGAGCCGTAACCCAACTCGCAAATTGATCCAATAATCTGAGGTTATCTGAGGGTGGCGTTGTTGTTTCTGCTCCCTCTTCTGTGCAGGTTTGTGATGGTGAAGGTTGTGGTTCAGCATCTGCACTGACAGCAGGGATATTCTGTTCTGTATCTTCATCAGGAATTTGAACGTCTTCGGGAAAAACTGGCTCGGTCGGTGATTAAGGAATTATTGTCACTTCATCGTTCCTAGGAAGTGGTACAGAGACCTGAGGTTCTCGACTTCTGCTGTGTAGGTTATACTGATGCATAGGCTGAGAGCGACCTTACTCTACCCTTCCACTTTGTGGAACTGCCTGTTGATCATGTTTCACTACTGATTGTTCTTTCACACCTCTGTTTGGCAGGTAGGCCAGAGGAATAAACATGGGTAAGATGGAACCGTGGTTGTTGGTACGATTGCATCAAACCATTCCTCCTCTTCTTCTTCTGGCTCTTGATAAACCACTCTTGGCTTAGTGTGTTCCAAGGATGGTTCAGGGGATGTATCAGTCTCCAGAAGCTCGAGACATAATTCTGGAAATGGTGTACGGTCTACCACTTTGGTTAGCCTATCAACAGGAACCAGTTGTTCGTCTCTAGGCCGGTAGATATGTTGTATTTGGAAGTTAACTGGAGAGGTCTGAGCTATGACTCTATAAGGTCCAATACTTTGGGTAAGTGTTTGAGTACGTGTTTGAAAACATCTTTGTATCTATTCAATAGCTTAACCAGTTCTTGGCATTCATTAACAGTCAAATAGCTCAGTTCGAAATCTTCCATTGACACTGGAGATGATTTCTTATCACTCCTTTCACTCATTATTACATACAAAATGAATCTTTCATGAATTAATACATTCTATTTTTGCTAGCGCCATTTCCACTATGAGTGTAGGGGCTCAGAACATATTTGCTACCACAACTGCAACCTTCCTGTCTCTGGACAACTTATCTAAAGAGTTTCCAACTGCCAACTTATTACTACCCAGGAATAATGTGTTTTAAAGTCAGTTTTCCAACACAGGGTTTTGGTCCCCCATAATTCGTCCTCTCACCCCTACTTCTCTTATGCAAATCCCAAGTGGTACAGATTTTAAAATTCTTTTCCCCGAGTCTCAACCTATCTAAAGGCATAAAAGCATCAACTGTGAATGCTTTTCCATCTAAATTTAACTTTACAGTGATTTTTGTGTCTAGAGGTACTATCTGTCCAGAGATCCCACAAACTGTAACGTTGGGAGGCCTCTACTTTAAAGATTTATCATATTTAATTTTGTCAAAACTTTCTGCACCAAAGAGAGTGATTGATGCCCCACTATCAACAAGAAACCTTGTTTTTATTCCTTGTATTAACCCTTCTACCAATGGTAAGTGTGTGTCGTTATCTGCTGTGAATACATGTTCTGCTCTATTCCCTCTCATACCTTGTTGAGAAAACTTGTCAGCTTGACCTACCCCTAAACTGCCAATGTGAAGAGATCCCCATGTGATTTACCTGTCTCTGATTTGTCCCCCTAGGTTATCTATATTCTGAATTTTTGTCATATAATACTTCCTTAGGTCTTATGTTGAAAGTATGTGCATTTACTCTAGCTGGAACATGATTTATAACCATACTAGGAAAGGTGGTGTACATGTTTCTGTGTGCTGGTCGCCACCAACAAAAAGGCTCCTGAAACAGCTTGGAAAAACTCGGTCTCTCGGCAAAATTATTTCTCCTCTCCCTACGCTGAGGTGTTTTAAATTATGCTTCTCCCCTACTGTTGATGAAGTCATCAGTTCTCCCCCTGGTCGCTAATGTGCACGCATTGCTTATAAATAGTTCTTACCTCGGAGTCACAAACGGGGTCTGACTTAGCTCTCCCTGTTCATTAGATAAGCAGTGCGAACTGTTTAAGATTATTTCTGATCTCTTCTAACTGACAATTAATTTCTAACGCATATTTTTGGAGTTGATCATTTAGCAGGCTATTTGGCTGAATATGTCTCAATATATATTTAGCTGAATATGTCTTTCCAGACTATTTATCTTAATGTTATTTGTTAATACCGTTTGTTTATCATTATGAGTGATACTGTTATCTACGTTTATCTGGACTTTCTGCCCGTAACTCGAGTGAATGTGAATAAAATTCTGTGGCTGCCCCCCCCTAAGTTTTGACTTAATTATGATTAATTTCTCTGTGCCTGACCAATTTTGCAATTTGAGCTACTTCTTCCACTGATTCAGAGAACTGGGAAATTGGAATTTCTTCTTCCGACCCATCAAACATTGGTATCAAATTGATATAACCCGCCAGCGGAGCTGAATTGGCCCTTAAATGTTGAGGAGATGACTCTAGTTGTGTTCGGATTAATGTTTCGGAAATGGCTAAACTCGCCCCGTCTAAATTCTGACCTTCTATTCTCTGTGCAATGTTGTTATTTTACTGTTATTTGTTCAAATGATAACCCTAAATCTAAAATCTGAAATATAGTCCTTCCCACTTAAATAGAGCGCTTGTATATTTCAATGCATAAAGACGAGTATTTCAAACCATAATAGTAACATTTTTGGACTATAGACCTATCTTTCGAAGTTCTCAAAACATATATACCTACACTCAAAACATTTAAAGGACATAATAAAAAATACTTTTGTTAGCACCAAGCAGCAACCTAAAATTCACCTACCTTTTATCTTTTGGTCAATGGTGCCTAAACTGTGCTATTAGGTCAGTGAGAAAAATTGCTACTTCTTGCTGTGTGTGCACTCACAATAATAATAATGATAATGCCAACAATACATTGTTATTGAATATAGAAAATATAGAAATAATGTAACATTTCACTCTGCCAACTTCTCAAAACACCAGCAACCATTTTTTTTCTCTCTTCATATATTTCTACTTTCTGCACTTTAAACTTTTATTTTACCTTAGGTCAGAGAAACCAAATGTTAAGCATACCCATTTCTCATTCTGATCACGGAAACCAAATGTTGGGAGGGCCTTCTTGTACTATGCTCCTCTGGGGAGGAAGGCCCACACTGTGTGTATAGGTGTGGCCCCTGTTTAACCAAGTAGCTTCCAATACTTTTCCCCCCTCAGAGTAGTTATGATGTTTTTGGCCTCGTTGGTTAACCTATGTCCGTCCAGTGATTAGTAGGACTGAATCTCGTATATATTCAAGGATTTTTCGGGATGAAAAACCTGCAGGTTGGAATCGAGCTCTGTGTATAAACATCAACAAAATCTATAAATGGGATCTATAGACCCCATCTATGTTGCAATAACCCTTTTAAATTGCTATTTATCATTACATAAGTTACTTTCTGGTGACTAAGAATTTTGGCAGAAAGGGGAAATAGACTTTCTAAAAAAACTCGACATTATTTATTAACAGGACAAATATACATATAATACATTTACACTACACACATTATTCATATTTTTACCTAGATAGTATGAATCAGAGCTGTACTACTCAATATGTTCTACGTTGATAATAATATTAGTAAAATAAAAAGAGGAGTTTACCTCAATATAGTGCGTAGAACACTTCCGCCTTCCTCCTCTTAGAACACTTCCGTGTTCCTCCTCTTATTATTTTAATAATATCATATTTTTACCATACATTTTTATAACATCCATTCCCTGACATTATTTAGCATAAGGATATTTAAGTATGAGACCAGGGTAATAACCGACTTCGGCTCTATAAATTTGCCAGTTGTTTCCGTTCGGTTGCTGCTGCCGAGGTTGTCTGTTTTGCGACGATGGTTTTCGAGCGAGCACCAGCGAGGCTTAGCTGTTGATTCGATTGTGAGGCTTAGCTGTTGGGCCGGGAGGAAATAATTATTTTATTTTAGTTCTTATTTCGCTCGCTAGATGGCACCACGTATTCCCTATTTTTATTTATTTAAATTTTTTTTCCGAGGCCCAAACCCATGTCATCGTTACTGGGGGGTCTGGTGCTTATCCCCACAGTTATTCAGTTTCAGTTATAAGAATATGTGTAAATGTGCCTGTTATAGTTAAGTGTGTGTGTGACATCAAGAGCACTATATTTTGCATACGAGCTTTGTTCTGATTGGTGGGGGGATATGAACGAGTGTGCTGATTGGTTGGGGGGTATAAACTGACTTCGGCTCTATGAATTTGCCGGTGGTTTCTGGTTAGTTGCTGCCATAGAAATCGTCTGTTTTTTGCCGCGTTGACTTTCATGCGAGCGTCGGTGGGTGCGCAATGAATTGTGGGTTTTCCTTTCAAGACGGGGATATTAGCATTAGCATTAGCATTAGCATTAGCATTAGTAGAGGCATTTGATGCAAGAAAGCAAGCTTATGCAGCATCAGCCAAAAAAAAAAAAAAAAAAAAAAGTAACATAAATAAATAAAAATAACCACTTCCACTTCACCCCTCTGTTCGTTCGAAATACCTGTCCAGCTGAGCCTTAAACTTATTTATGCTATCAACTTCCACGACAAGGGATGGAAGTCTGTTCCACCCACCAACCACCCGCTGGCTAAAGGCAAATTTCCGCACATCTATCCTACATCTGTCTTTCCTCAATTTGAATTTATGCCCTCTCAGGTGATTTTTCTGAGCTAGAGGAAGAATCCCATCAGCATTGAGCATGCTCAAACCATTCAAGGCTTTGTACACCTCTATCAGATCACCCCGCTGGTGCCTAGTTTCCAGACACTGTAATTTGCAAAACTTAAGCCTTTCTTCGTAAGAGAACCCCTTTGTCCCATTCACCAATCGAGTTGCCCTTCTCTGTACTCGTTCCAGCAGCTCTACATCCTTCCTGAAATGAAGCCTCCACGCCTGTATGCAGTACTCTAGGTGTGGCCTGACCATTGCCTTATACAAGGGAATAATCACCTCCTTATCCCTGCTAGAAAAATTCCTATATATCATTGACAATACACCATGAGCTACTCTTGCAGCTCGTCTGCACTGCTCAGAGAACTTCATATCTGCCTGCACCACCACCCCCAGGTCCCTTTCATTCTCTACCACTGTCAGTGTAGTACCACAGAGTTGATACGTTGCTCTGGGGTTGCTGTTTCCCATATGTAGTACTTTACATTTGTCAATGTTAAACTTCATTTGCCACCTCGAAGCCCATCTGCTCAACCTTTCCAAATCCTGTTGCAGCAGCATAGTGTCAGTAGTGTCCTTGACAACCCTGCCAACCTTCGTATCGTCTGCAAACTTGGACATTAAGCCTGATATACCATCATCAATATCATTTATAAATACAGAAAACAATAAAGGCCCCAATACTGAACCCTGAGGGACTCCACTAATAACATTAGTCCACGATGAGCAGTGTCCATTGATTACCACTCTGTCTTCTCCCCCTCAACCACCCTTTTATCCATAGCAGCAACTTGCCTCCAATGCCACACTGCTCCAATTTGTGCAGCAGTCTTCCATGTGCAACAGTATCAAAAGCCTTTCTAAGATCCAAGTATATAATATCAAAGTTATTCCCTGCATCCAGTTCTTTTGTGACTGCATCATAGTATCCAATCAAATTGGTCAGGCAAGACTTCCCCTTAACAAAACCATGCTGTGTCCTAGCTATAACTGAAGTCTTGTCTAGATGATCCTGCAGTGCTTCTTTCACCAGTGCCTCCATTAATTTTCCGGGAACAGAAGTTAAACTCACAGGTCTATAATTACTTGTGTCAGCCTTTGATCCCCCTTTGTGAATTGGGGTCACATTTGCACATCTCCAGTCAATGGGTACCTCCCCTGAGTCCAAGGAAGCTCTCATAATTATGGCTAAGGGTTTGCTTACCTCCTTTGCTGCCTCCTTTAATATAACTGGATAGATCCCATCCACCCTAGGTGCCTTTCTTGTGTTTATCTTCAACAATTTCTCCTCCACTTTGCTCTCAGTTATTACAAGATTCTCTAGCTTACTGCTAGAGTTGAATACACCTCTGGCATTCCCCTCGCTGAATAACTCCTCATGTGTGAATGTCGATGCAAAATATTCATTTAGTTTGTTAGCTACCCGAGCAGGGTCATCAACAGTTGACCCATCGATCTCAAGTGGACCAATCTGATTCATCCCCTTCCTTCTAGAGTTTACATAAGTAAAGAACTCTTTGCTGTTTTTCTTCGCATCCCTTGCCAAGGATCTCTCGTAATCTGCCTTCGCCTGCCTAACCTCCTTTGTAACTTGGTTACAGATCAACTTGTATCTATCATAGGCGTCCGTGTCACGTGTTAATTTGTATGTATCCCATGCATTTTTCTTCTCTGCCATATGCCTCATTAGTTCATCTGACAACCATTTAGGCCTAAACCTTGAACAATATTTCTTAGTTGGTATGTAAAGCCTAGTAGCTTCCACGATAAGTTCTTTGAATGCTTCCCATTTTGAATTTGCTGTTGGCAATATCATCAGTTGATCCCACTGTATAGAATTTAAATACTGTCTCAGTCCATTGTAGTCGCCTTTACGAAAGCAATACCCCTTCCCTTTACCCCTAATGGTAGTTACCTCTTTGAGTAACTCCCACTTCAACACACTGTGATCACTGCCACCAAGTGGTTCATTTATCTGCAGATTCTTAATGCATGAAGAATCACTACTGATAATCAAATCAAGAGTATTACTCCCTCTAGTTGCCTCCCGAACATGCTGATGTAGAAAACAATCATCCAATAAATCCACAAAAGCCTTGTTACTGTGTGAGTGACCAGCCCCCAAATTCCAGTCAATATCTGGGAAATTAAAATCCCCCATTATAAGACTCTCTGATTTACTGGCCCACTCTATTTCTCCGAACAGTTTCTTATTATACTCATCAGAGTCATTAGGCCTATAGCACACTCCTACTCTCAATTTTGATCTCCCAATACTTATGTCACACCAAACTGACTCGACACTGCACTGTCCAGCGATGTCGACTGGCTTCACTTCCTTGGATTTTATGTGTTTTTTAACTAATAGCATAACCCCTCCTCCCTTCCTATCCTGTCTATCCTTTCTGTAGACATTGTACTCCCCAAATTCCAGTTCTGCATTTCTTATATCTGTGTGACACCACGTGCCTGAAATCCCCACAATATCTGCCTTTGATGTTTTGAGCAATACCTCAAATTCATCAAATTTATTTACTAAACTCCTAGCATTGGTGTACACACAAGTATACATGCACCTGTTCTTTTTCTTAGCTACCCTAACACAACCCATGTGTTTACTTGTACCCCAATGATTCCCAGCAGTCTCTGAAATATCCTGCATCTTATTTTCCAGGCTGCGGCTCATTCCAATAGAAGCAGTGCAAGAATCACTTTCACCTCTGCCAGTGGCTACTGTTAATCTATTAGTCCTTGTATCCCCCCAATCTAGCAGTTTTCCGACCCACCTAACATTGCCTCGATAGCATCAGCAAACATTCTTGCACCCTTTCTATTTAAGTGTATTCCATCCCTGTAGAAGCAGTCTCTCCTGTTAACAAGTACAGACCAGGCTGAAAAAAATTCTACCCCTTGAGCCCTGCACAATCTTTCCAGGGCCGAATTGATTGACAGGACTCTCATATGAACGAGCATCTGTGTGGGGGTCCCCCCTTCAAGACTGGTATATAAACCGACTTCGGCTCTTTGAGCGTGCCGGTGGTTTCCGGTTGGTTGCTGCCATAGAAATCGTCTGTTTTTTGCCATGTTGGTTTTCAAGCAAGTGTCGGCTGGGGTCCCCTTCAAGACTGGGATATAAATGAGCTTTGTTCTGATTGGTTGAGGGGTACGAGCAAGCACTCTTTTAATTTTATGTGTTTTTTGATGATTAAATGTATATTTTGGGCCTATGTGGTGCCATCTATCGATCCTTTCTGTAAGTTTAAAAGTGAGAATCTGAAATTAAGGATATTTTTATTTTATTAAATTTGATATGCTTTGAGGGTTATATATATATATATATATGTGTGTGTGTGTATATTTCCCACTAACTAAGCATGTTATTGTGGCTCCTCTGTTGGTCCTATGTGCAAACTGAAAAGTGAGAATCTGAAATTAATGATTTTATTTAATTTTATGTGTTTTGATGATTAAATATATATTTTTTACCCATAGCCATGTATGGTAGTATGGTGGCTCCATCTGGTGGTGCTATCTGCAAGTTGAAAAGTTAGAATCTGAAATTAGGGATTTTATTTAATTTTATGTGTTTTAATGCTTTAATATATATATATATATATATTTTTTTTTTTCCATAGATATGTATGATGGCTTCATATACCTGTCCTTTCTGCAAGTTGAATTTGCCTCCTAATGTTTAGAGATACATTTTGTCTCTGAATACCTGAAAAGTAAATGCTTTGATGTGTATATTTATTTATTTAGCGTCATCGTGAAACGCTGGCACCATCTATTGGTCCAATTTGCAACTTGAATTTTTACTCTATATTTGATATAATTTAATGCCTTTTACTTTTCTAAAAGTAACTTCCCAAAAAAAAAAAAAAAAAAAATTTAAGGTTATTGATTAATGGAAAAATTAAAAACTTATTTTCTAGTATCTAAGAAAAAAAGACAGACAATATTTTTACAAATAGATATATTTTTATTTCCAAATAAAAAAAATATACACACAAAAATTACAATGTGGGGATTATTGTTTTGTTTTCCCCAGTAACAAAACCTTCAACGTGGGTTGTCAATCCCACTTCTTCTTTTGACAGCAACATCAGCAGCTCACATAAGGTGCAGAGAAAAACCATTATAAATGCCACCAGTACTCCTGGGCATCTTGTAAGTAAAGTATCTCCGTCTGGAAAAGAACAACAACAAAAAAAATCTTAGAAGATTACAGCGATCCTCATGTCGTGGGAAGTTTCAGTGGTGTTAATGCATCACAAAAACATACAAAACTACCCAGGCGTGTCGTGAAAGAGTACTTGTCGTCTCAGCCTGCTTATGTGAGACACAAACCTCAAAGAGTTGATTTTCCTAGAAACCAAATAATAGTTCCAACACTACACCATACCTTTCAGTGTGACTTAGCAGAAGTTTCCAATCTGTCTAAAGATAATGGAGGAGTGTGTTATTTGCTCGTTTGTATAGATGCATTTTCAAGATATGCCTGGGTGAGAACACTTAGAAATAAAACATCAAAGCCAATGGTAAAGGCATTCAAATCAATTTTCAAGGAAGAAATGCCATTCAGTCTTAACAGTGACCAAGGCAAAGAATTTACAAATAAGGAAGTGAGAGCATTATTTAAGTTTCTTAACATTAATTTCTATACTACTAGATCAGAAAAAAAGGCTGCCATAGCTGAATGTTTCATCCGAACTCTGAAAGAAAAAATATTTAAATGGATAACTTATTCTGAAAGTAAGAAAAAAGTACACATTCTTCCCGACGTTGTAGCTACTTATAATCGAAAGCCACATCGAACCATAGGGATGCCACCAGCCAATGTCACTTAGCATAATGAAGAAGACGTCTACAGGAAATTGTACTTGAAAAAACCCAAAGAACAGATTCCTAAATTTAAACTAGGGGATCATGTCATTCTAAGCACAGGTTCTCATCTTTTCCGCAAAGATTTCTGGGGTAGTTGGAGTCGAGAGATTTTTACTATATCCCAAGTATTGAAATGAAGACAACCAGTTGTGTACAGAGTCAAAGACAAGGCATGTGAAACGATTGAAGGCACCTTTTATGAGGAACAACTACAACTTGTTAACATCCATGACACACTGCCTGCCGACGTCTATCTTATTGAAAAAGTACTTAAGGAACGACGTGTGGGTGGAGAGCATCAATTACGTGTTAAGTGATTAAGATATCCAGCGGCCTACAACAGTTGGGTTTTGGCTAAAGATGTTCTTCTTAACCTACCAAGTAACGTGTGCATGGATTTCCATCCCCAGAATACACAGTATAATTTTACTATAGTCTTACCCAATACTATTGCTCTCAAAGGCAAGTGGTAAGTTGCACTGGCTGAAATACATGTTCCTAAGTCCTGGGGCAATATTTCTGAAGGCTGGGCTGAGTTTGCAACTCTGCAGAAAGAACAGCCAGCCACTAACCCAGAGGTTTACATATTGGACAGCGAGTACAAAAATTCGACTAAATTGATTGACCATATGTGTAGTCTTAATGCCAATTTAGAGCTTAAAGTAGTAGAGACAGAATTCGGGGAGAGATTCACAATTAACGTTAAGAATGGCAGTGAGTTGCGTGTGGCTTTCCAAACTGCCGAAATTCTAGGGCTGACCCCTAAAGCTAAAGCCAGGAGCCATGTTGTTGTTATTGACAAACATAGAACTTTCAAAGGCGAGTACACCGGAAAGTGGATACATAAAGGTAAAATTATGTTATCCCCAATAAAGACTAACAGTGTTGATAGGAGGGTTTCATTCACAGGACCATCAACTCGTGATGTTCGTGAGTATAAAATTCCTTATGGTCATTACAATAGCGTCTCCGAAATCCTACAGCCTATGACAGAAATTTCCCCCAAAATTAAGGGATTGTAAATACCCATGGCTTTATTTCTTTCGAAATAGTAAGCAGTGTGTGTCTTCATTTTCCTGAGACAGGACTAGGCGAACTGCTCGGTTTTGACCATCTGCACGGTGATTTCGAAGGAACTGTGAGCTCGAGATTTCCGTGTGATATAAATAGGGGTGTCAGTTCTTACTTCGTTTATAGTAACGTGATCGAAGATCAGATCGTGGGTGATATCAAAGCACCTCTTTTGCGAGTAGTACCGTTCAGAAGCAGAGGTGGATTCTCACATTTGGATTATTACCCTGTGCTTCTCTCAAGCATTCATTCCATAACTATTCAAATTCGCACAGACAGCAGTCAGATATTTCCATTCAGAGGAGGGAAAATTCTAATTAAGCTGCATTTTCAACCCCAATGAATGCTTATGTGGAATACTACACCGTGCAGGTTGGGGGGGGGGGGAGTTCCTACTTTGCAGGAGCAGCAACCAGAGAGGTCAGGGGTTAGGCAGTATATTCAGATCTGCATTTGCATTTCTCTCTCCACTTCTGAAGCCTGCTGCTAAGTTCATCAGTCACCAAGTGCTGTCCGCAGGTTGTAATATGATCGATGATGTCATTTCGGGAGCACCCGTGAAACGATAATTTATAAATCGAGCTTCCGAAGTGGGACAGGCCATAAAGCAAAAGGTTCGTAGACAGAATGGAGGCAAATGTCGAAAAAATATCAGAACATCTTTCAATGATGCAGATGATGATGTCAGAATTAGATTTATTTGCACAGCTTGCTACTAATCTGTGCGTCGAGCGATCTTCCTACATTACTTTCTTGCTTTTAGCTTCTGTGGACACACCAGGGCCAACAGAATTTTCCATTCCGGGAACGTCGAAAGAATATCTGGACCTGGGAAAAACTTATTTACGACTCAAAGTACAGTTAACCCAAAGTGATGGTAAAGAACTGCAGTCGAATTTGGGTGTTGTCAACAACTCTTTCCACTCCATGTTTAAGTATGTTGATCTTTTCGTTCAAGTTAAACTAATCAATCCGAGCAGTGCCACCTACGCCTATAGAGCTTATTTAGAAACGCTTTTGAATTTTGACCACAGAGCTAAAAGATCCCAACTCAGTACAGAACTGTTCGTAAAAGACAATGTTTGCGATGTGTCGCTTGTTTGTTTGTTTGTTATTTGGTTTTTAGGAGCATTAGCAACTAAGGCCATATTGCTCCGGGAATATATGGTGGTCATTCCCTGACCTTTCCGCATCCTCCGTATTTGGTGGTGATGGGCTCGAACCCCAGTCTAATCAAGAAGCGTGTGCTACGCACTGCTGCTCCTTCCCACCTGGCTACAGAGGCACCCCACGATGTGTCGCAAATGTTTTCTCAACCCGACAGCGGTATGAGTCAACGTATGAAGTTCTTTTTGAAAACCAAAACTGTGGAATTTCTGGGTTGTCTCAGACTAGATTTCTGCCACCAGCAGAGGCGGATTTCATGGTGGGCGCACCGGGAACGTGCCCTTGGCCCCGACTTCTGAAGGGCCCATGCAAAACCCAAACAAATTAGTTGAACATATTAGTTCAAAACTTTGTGATTATTATTATGCTATTATTAATTATATTATACATATATTATATTCAAATTTTATTGGAAATAAAACATTAATAGTACATAATATTTTTTATTTACTTAAAAAATTGGTTAACATGTATTTTTATTTTTGCTGTCTCTCTTTTTTTTAAGGGCCCAGTATTTTCTTCTGTGTCCGGGGCCTCAACCGACCTTAATCTGCTCCTGGCCACCAGGCCAAATATATTATTAACAACATATCACTCCGTCTGAGAATGGTACGCAGCTCACCCAAGTCCTGTCTGTTGTCTCTTGACAATACAGCGAAGGTTCACATATGTGAAGCCTGTCTTTTTGTGCTAAAGTTAAACTTAATCCCAACATACAGCTAGCCCACATGAGTGTTCTTGAAGAGCACCCATTTGTTTACCCCATTAACAGAGCTAACGTTACTTATTTCTCATTTCCCAAAGGTATGTCTGACTCTACCAGAGACAATATATATATCTAGGCTAGATCCCAGCCCGTATAATCGTCGGTATTGTGTCCAGTGATAGTTTCAATGGCTCCTTCAAAACCAACCCATTTAATTTTACCCACTACAACCTGTACTATTTACTTCTGACAGCTGACGGGGTGCAGTGTCCTTCCATACCGCTCACACCAATTATAAGAATGGACATTATACCAGATCCTACCTGTCGCTTTTTACATCCCTAAACAAGTGGAATTCAGACTGTGGAAACAACATATCACTCTTGGATTATTCAGAAACCAATGTGCTTTACGCCTTCGATTTAACCTCGCATCAAAATGCAGTAGCTCAACACGTCGAGGCGGGTTCACCTTGAAATGAAATTCACAGAACCTATTCCCGAAAACATACAGTGATCTTGTATGCCGAAATCGAAAACATTCTTTCTGTGACTAAAGACAATGCAGTTCTCATAGACTATGAACACTGAACAGATTTTGAAAGTTTTAGAAGCAGACAGTGAATCGGGAAAACTTTTGATCGGTGTCTGTGCACGAGATGAATTACCGTCAAGAATACAGAGAAAACCGGCACTACTCGTCATCAATACTGATTATGCACACTCACCAGGCACCAATTGGGTGTGTATTTACCTGGGAAAAACGAAAGTCAATATTTTGACAGCTTTGCAAGACCGCCGACACCGGACATTGCAGCCTTCCTTAACCAGAAGAGTAGGAAATGGACTTATAACAAAGTCCATTTCTTACTCTTCTGGTTAAGGTTCCACACGCTATAGATTCAGCATCCAGAATCTATAGCATGTGGACTACACTGTATTTTTTTCCTAACTCATAGATGTAGAGGCATTTCAATATTTGTTTACAATAATATTTGTAAACAAATATTATTGTAAAGATTTGTGGGCTAATGATGTAATTGCCACATTAACGTGGCAATTACATTAATTCCTTAACCAGAAGAGTAGGAAATGGACTTATAACAAAGTCCATTTCTTACTCTTCTGGTTAAGGTTCCACACGCTATAGATTCAGCATCCAGAATCTATAGCATGTGGACTACACTGTACTTTTTTCCTAACTCATAGATGTAGAGGCATTTCAATATTTGTTTACAATAATATTTGTAAACAAATATTATTGTAAAGATTTGTGGGCTAATGATGTAATTGCCACATTAGATGTAATTCAACATTTACTTCCAAATTAAATTTATTTATTTTTTAAAAAGTATCTGTTTTATTGACAAAAAAAATTCACCATAATGATATCCACCTGTGTTTGTGCCTGAAACGTCGAGGAGAAATCAAGGTTGTATAACTTCGTTTGACTAGTTTGTGATGTTTTATGACTCTACACTAGGGCTATTGTTGCTGCGCTTCAGAGGGAATGCTGGGTAATGACGCTGTTGAGTTTCGTACGGTGGCCTTGCTATCGCTTGATGCCGTAGAAGTCGATTGTTTTGCCGGGTTAGTTTTCAAGCCTAAATATGACTGCAAAATCTGAAGATACATTTTAACTTTAGACTCAGGCGGCAAATCCTGCCTTTTTAAGATTGCAGATATTTGCTCGTGTAAAGATTCTAGCTGTTTTTGTTCTGGTGGTGCAGATACAAACAAAAATTTGTGGAAAGATTCACTCATCTTCTGATCAAACTTGTAATCAGCGGTGTGATGATACTTGCTAACAGGGGGAACAAGGTGCTTCCTTGTTGATGGATTAATTTCCGCCTTGTTTTAAACGCTACTTTTTTATCAGCTAGTGTTCTAAACAGGCGTTTTTTGCACTGTAACCTGGTTTTCACTGTCTGTCAAAGGAATGTTGACTCTGATCACGTTTTTTCAGATCTCACAGAGTGAATTGATTTGGGTGGGGTTTAAGGCTTTCAAAATGGCAGTGGCCTGTTTTGATCGAAGTCCCGACAGATACTTTATGAAGTTAGCATTGCATTTTAGACGTCCAGCCATTTGGGTACATAAATGACAGTAGATCCCTCGTTTGGCAGCAGGTGTGTGTGCAGTCTCAGTCTATCATCAGTATCCTGAGAAAAATCAAACATTAGATATGAATGCCGATCGCGTGTGGCATCATTATATATGTCAACGAGAACACGTGACCTACCGGGGAACCTTGACTTGCTAGATGTGAGATTTGTCTCGAGTCTCAGGGGTTTTTAAAAACAATCAGATAGTGTGAATTCAAACTAATAGTGCGGAACTGAGTACCTTGAGAGAACAAGTTTTGCATTAATAAAATAGCACTCAGATTTCTGTGGTGTGATCCCTTTATATTTTCCACACTACAGCACTGTCTTTCACCTGGTTAATGAGATCACCTAAAACAAGTAAATTGTTTACTCTTGGATCAAATTTGGGGATGTTTAAGCCCTCTACGAACTTGATTTGCGGGTAACACCAAAACTTATCTTGAGTCTCTGAATAGTAATAGACGATTCTTTGAGTTAGTGGCAAAATTAAATTTTCACTATTTTCTAACAGTGATAATACAAACGTTGTCTTTCCACTCTGTGTTGCTCCTCAGACTATAGCTGTAAAGGGGTGTTTCATCATTGTGTAAGTGATCGTGCACAAGTCTGGACCTTGTATTTATGTGTGTTCACGTGCATGTGTACAGATGCGAGACGCAGGACTAGCAATGGTAAAGATAGAAGGTGATGTCTCCAGAAAAAAGATGCATTGTCCCCTTTAAAAAAAAAAAGCTGTGAGAATTTTACTATGAAAAATATGCTTTTGGAAACTGTCTTTCCAAAGAGCTCAATCGTGACAACACAAAAAAATGGGTTGTGTGTGCATTTCCCCACATCTAAGCCCGCCTGTCACTTCGTGATGGATGGTGGGGGTGCCGCAATCCCCCCGTGTGCCCGCCCATAACAACGTGATGGGTGGGAGGGTGCCGTGATACCCCCCCGAGTGCCATCACGAATGTGACGTCAGAGGGAATAGGATGGGGAAGTGCGTGCCCGATCGACCTTGCAAACATTCTGACAAAAGGAGATGCCACCAGGGGTACCCACTTAAAACTGCTTAGTGTCAAAAACATGGGGATTTCACTGGGATTTTTCTAATGTTGACAGTTTGATGTCTAGATGGTTAGCTTTCACTCTGTGTCTTGGAAATATCCATAAGGGTAAGCGCGTGTGTCGCGCTTACCCTTATGGATATTTCTGTCTCCTACCACATGTGTGTCTTCTACCACATGTTTAGCGAAAGTAAATCCAAACCTTTTTGTGACTGAGGACTCAAGGAGATGAGAAGTAAGTTTGTCACTCTGGACAGAAAACGGTACTTCGACAGAAACATCAACATGTTGGCCTTTTGTGGCAGCTGTCATAAGGTCCGGTTGACTATCTTCGCGTTTTTTGCATTTGGTCACCGTTTTACCCACTCGGGTGCAGAAGGAGTAAGATTTGGGACCCGTCGAGGTGAACTCGACAATATGATCTCCAGACAATTCGCCTGTGAGCTGTCCCAACGAGTGACCAATAGGTGGACGTTCATCGCCAGGTTTCTGGGTGTACACTATACTATCTGTATCGCAATAAAGAGGTGATGGCGTAGAGGGGTCATAGCCTTGTAGAGCTTCATTTTGTCATAGGAAGCGACGAAAGAGCCAATGACTGCATTCCCCCGACGGTAGGGTTCCTCCGTTCCCTCAATCAGAGAGAATGCAACTTGCATTACTTCCTCCGACACTAACATGGCATCATGTATGATTTTTGTATCATCCATGAATAGCTCTACAATGCTTTCGTAAGTGTTACATATTTTTGTACACACCCTATTGGTTCTCATTGCGACTGTCCCCACAGAGAATTCATACACAGCTTTCTAAGTGCGTGTTTTGCGGGTTCGCCTTTATTTTATGCCTATCCATAGAGATACCTTGCCTATCCATAGAAATTGGAGATGTACACATCGGATTCAACCCTTTCGGGCCAGCCAGATGCCTCCTGTTTGATTTTTAAGGTAGCCACCAAATAACGACTTACGGCTCTCTTTGAAATGCCAAACTTCGTGGATGTTATTAATTTTATAAAATTAATATATTATATATTAATTTTATATACAGGGTGTTTCAGTTAAACGTTTCAGAACTTCTAAGAGGTGTAGGGTACATCCTGACAACTCGAAATCATATAGTAATGTTGGGTCAGAAATGCTTTCCTGAAGCGGTGTTGTACACAGAAGCACCATAAAAAGAAAAGAGACCGTAAGTGAGAAATCGTTTTAATAATACATGAAAAGAAGCAAAAGGTACATGGATTAAAGTAAGTGTTCGAAGTTTCTTCCACGGGCTACAATGCATGCCTCACATCTCCGACGCATGGACATCCGAACATTCTGGAATACTCCAGGCGAATTTCGAATTTCATCGGCAGCTACTGCGATTCTTGTAACCAGCTCCTCAGCATTGTCAACAGGGGTGTCATAAACTAGCGATTTCATATGACCCCAGAAATAAAAATCAAGACATGATAGGTCGGGTGACCGAGCAGGCCAACGCACGGGACCACCACGTCCGATCCACTGTTGACCAAATGTGACATCCAGGTAGTTACGAACATCTCCGCTATAATGGGCAGGGGCTCCATCGTGTTGGAACCACATTGTCTGTTGCGTCGATGCAGAAATCTGTTCATCTCTCAAAAGTTGTGGCAATACTTGCTGCAGAAAGATCAAGTAGATAGGTCCGGTTAGAGGACACGGTAAAGGTAAGGTCCGATGAGGTGATCTCCCATAATACCGGCCCATACATTGACCGAAAATCGAATCTGTGCTGCACGACGTCGTATTGCATGCGGGTTCTCGACCGCCCAGATATGGTCGTTATGCGTGTTGAAAATTCCTTCCCTTGTGAAGGATGCCTCATCGGAAAACAACACTTCAGCAGGAAAAAGGGGATTTGTTGCACATTTTCCAAGGTGCCACTGTGCGAAAGCAATACGAGGTTGAAGAAACTTCGAACACTTACTTTAATCCATGTACCTTTTGCTTCTTTTCATGTATTATTAAAACGATTTCTCACTTACGGTCTCTTTTCTTTATGGTGCTTCTGTGTACAACACCGCTTCAGGAAAGCATTTCCGACCCCACATTGCTATATGATTTCGAGTTGTCAGGATGTACCCTACCCCTCTTAGAAGTTCTGAAACGTTTAACTGAAACACCCTGTATAATAACCACGGCCAGCGGTTATAAATTTTAGGGCGGCTAACGACCGCTCTAAAACTTGGGCGTGCACTAGACCCCCCCACCCCAAAAAGCTCTGATCCTCATGATTACAAATAGGCGACATCTGCTCAGCACAAGAACCGCATAGTGGGAACACTAGCTTGCCATTGGAGCTTATTGGGAGGATGGGTAAGAACTCCTTTTCGAGCCCGGTCACTGTTGCATGGATGTTACCAAAGTATGCATTGTGACTATAGTCAAAGTCACTAAGAATGACTTTAGGGTGATCATGGGGAAATACGCCGTATTTCCAAACCCATGGATACAAAGAACAGCAATCCACATAGTAAATCTCCTCATTACCCACCACCTGGTGGTAAAGCTTAAAAAAATCAACTGAGAGGTGATCAACTCTACCACCTCTGAGAGCACTACGTGGAGTAATCGACTCGTGCGTTATGAACGCTGCAATAAAATCTTTCATGGCTTGGTCGTTTTTCTGTTGGGTGTCAAACTGGCATTCCCATATGGAAACCACAACATATCCTTAAGACCTAATGAAAGCCTCGTGGTCCATGGTTTCAGTGTATAGCATTAGCATTAGCATTAGTAGAGGGATTTGATGCAAGAAAGCAAGTTTATGCAGCATCAGCCAAAAAAAAAAAAAAAAAAAACCACTTCCACTTCACCCCCTCTGTTCGTTCAAAATACCTGTCCAGCTGAGCCTTAAACTTATTTGGGCTATCAACTTCCATGACAAGGGATGGAAGTCTCTTCCACCAACCAACCACCCGCTGCCTAAAGGCAAATTTCCGCACGTCTAGCCTACATCTGTCTTTCCTCAATTTGAATTTATGCCCTCTCAGGTGATTTTTCTGAGCTAGAGGAAGAATGCCATCAGCATTGAGCATGCTCAAACCATTCAAGGCTTTATACACCTCTATCAGATCACCTCGCTGGTGCCTAGTCTCCAGACACTGTAATTTGCAAAACTTAAGCCTTTCTTCGTAAGAGCACCCGTTTGTTCCATTCACTAATCTTGTTGCCCTTCTCTGTACTCGTTCCAGCAGCTCTACATCCTTCTTGAAATGAGGCCTCCAGACCTGTATGGAGTACTCTAGGTGTGGCCTGACCATTGCCTTATACAAGGGAATAATCACCTCCTTATCCCTGCTAGAAAAATTCCTATATATCATTGACAATACACCATGAGCTACTCTTGCAGCCCGTCTGCACTGCTCAGAGAACTTCATATCTGCCTTCACAACCACCCCCAGGTCCTTTTGTTCTCTACCACTGTCAGTGTAGTACCACAGAGTTGATACGTTGCTCTGGGGTTACTGTTTCCCATGTGTAGTACTTTACATTTGTCAATGTTAAACTTCATTTGCCACCTCTCAGCCCATCTGCTCGACCTTTCCAGATCCTGTTGCAGCAGCATAGTGTCAGTAGTGTCCTTGACAACCCTGCCTACCTTTGTATCGTCTGCAAACTTGGACATTAAGCTTGATATACCATCATCAATATCATTTATAAATACAGAAAACAATAATGGACCCAACACTGAGCCCTGAGGGACTCCACTAATAACATTAGCCCATGACAAGCAGTGTCCATTGATTACCACTCTCTGTCTTCTCCCCCTCAGCCACCTCTTTATCCACAGCAGCAATTTGCCTCCAATGTCACACTGTTCCGATTTGTGCAGCAGTATCAAAAGCCTTTCTAAGATCCAAGTATATAATATCAAAGTTATTCCCTGCATCCAGTTCCTTTGTGACTGCATCATAGTATCCAATCAAATTGGTCAGGCAAGACTTCCTCTTAACAAAACCATGCTGTGTCTGAGCTATATCTGAAGTCTTGTCTAAATGATCCTGCAGTGCTTCTTTAACCAGTGCCTCCATTAATTTTCCTGGAACAGAAGTTAAACTCACAGGTCAATAATTACTTGTGTCAGCCTTGATCCTCCATTTTGAATTGGGGTCACATTTGCACATCTCCAGTCTGTGGGTACCGCCCCTGAGTCCAAGGAAGCTCTCATAATTATGGCTAAGGCTTTGCTTACTTCCTCTGTATAGGGCGCCCATAGTCTTGTTTTCTGCGTCTGTATAGTGTTAGACCAAAAACACTTTTTGCACCTGTGATATTAGCTAACATGTGTTATCGGTGTTAGCATCTGTGATATTAGCACAAACCTCATCTAATAAAAAAGGACCTACTCTAACTTTCCCACCACGTGATCGAGCGTGTTGAATTTTAATGTTGTTCTGTTGTTTCAGCCACGAAAGCCAAGCCAACCCCTTCCTTCTCTGTGTTTTGCTCCCTATCCTGCCGCCAGATGGCAGGATAGCCATTGTGTTTGGTTCTAAAAAGTTTCTGGCAAAGATCCTGCTACATGCACCAGCGATAGTGATGTCTTGACAAAAAGGATCAACTTGAGAGACTGCTATGAAGAGAGAACGGAACTTATTGCAGGAATCTCACAATAACCTCACATCATCCAAGGCATAAGCCAAAGGCGCGCACTTCAGGTTGTAGGTCTCTCATGACTTCTCTCAGTAGCATAACACGAATTCTGTATGGGTTTCTTCACTCATGAATTCCGGTTTAAAATATTTTTGGTCGAGCAAAGCTCCCACATAATCTAATGTATCTATCTGGTGGAATTCGTGAGGGAAGAAGCCCTTATGGACCTCAGGCAGCTCGGACATCCATGGCAGCTTTCAGAGCGGAACTGCTAGAAATGAATGAGTACAAGAAGAGTATGTTTAACGCGGACAGAAAGATGCCCAAAATCTTCGACACATCATAGATAGTATGAGGAACTATTTGTTTCGCAAAAATATAAGATTGCACGAAGTAGCCGTCTAAACCACAAAGGCTGTTGGCGACTACTTGCACATTCTTATATTTTGGCTTGGTGTGTCGAAGTTTTCGGCCATCACTGCCTCGTTTAAATGTCTCTGGGGACTCCTAAAAGCTCATCCAAAAACTCCACCATGCAATTTTTGGCCCCAGTAAACGCGCTCCTGGTCGCCAAAAGAAGCAACACAGAGCACAGCCATATGCTCGCCATTTAGCAAGACTGTTTCTGTGTCAAAGTAAACAACAGAAACATCGTGCTTCGGGTCCTGAGGGTTTTGAACAAAACGATGTAGTGTTTTGTGCAAAGCCTTACAGTGGCTACAGAAGTCGGGATCGATGCATTTGTGTGCTGTACTAGTAAGAAAAGTGCACAAAAAATGGGACAGAGATGCACTTCCGAGCAAGTATTGTTTGCCCTGTGTGAGTTAATGCATTGTTCGCTTTGGAAATAACGACTGCAAAAAGTTCACGAGAGAAGGTTGCTTTCATTATGAATGGCGACTGCTTCGCATCTATTGCACTTGATGAAAGATCAATTGTGAGTGTTCAGTCTCTCGCGATTAGGTAAAACTTTAAGGCAGAGTGGACAATAGTAATCCTGCCAAACAAAGCTTTCAAATATCGCACAAGATCATAATGTCCGTCGTGATTGAGAAAAAAAATATCTGTTTATCAGCAGCGGGGCCCCAATATGCAACTTCAGAACCGCACAATGCAGAAATGACTACAAGTTGGTAATTGAGGATCGCAGGCTGAAACAGTTCAACTTAATTGAAACCACAACTTTCTAAAACAACCCCTGCGATTCCATGTAAATTAGCAGCCCTGATAGTTTGCATATTACGTTTATCCTCTCGTACTTGTCTGTAAGTTTTAGCACCGTCCTGATGGGCAGAAATACCGGAACACCTCCGTTCAAAAGCCAGTGTCAGTCTAGTTATTTTGTGCTCCTACATTTACTTAAAATTCAAGTATAATTAAACAACGAAGTATAAAGTATTTGGGGTATTCTGAAAGCTAAAGATGTCATCTACACAACAGAGACAACTATTGGACCCGAATCTTTGAGGTAAATTTACTTTTGATAACTTTAGATTGACATAGTTATATGCTTTAGCAGTAGTGATCGGTAGCACTTGGAACATACCACTTAAAGTGAATACCAACCTAAAGCAGCTAAGTGGTTAATCCCTGCCTCGAGCAACGAGGCACCGACTCTCTGCCTATTGTTCTCTGAGAAGAGAAAGTAGTTACAGTCGTTTACTGTATACTTGTTCGAGTTTCACAAGGTCAAGCTAAATGGCATTGTCCACGCATACAATATGGAAATCTATTTACAGAGCGCTCTCAAATTCACCCCACTTGATCAGTGTTCATATAATTTTCGAAAACATTTAAGACAGCCTGCAAAGTAAACAAAATCTTCTGCGATTCTCTAAAAGACTATAGTTGTGAAATCCTGAAAAATTGTATTGCCCTTTTTTCTGGAATTTTGCGCTGAACTAAAACCATGTCAGATTCCGACGTTGAATATATGAACAGAGACCGCGCAGACGCTGGCAGACGCACTAGAAATGCTAATCTCCTTCATGAGAACGATGAAGCTATGAGAGAACTAAAGAGGCAAAAAAGCACGTGGAAAGCTAGAAGGACAAGACATAGATCTGGCACAGAGTCCCCCCCCCTGTAAGGGATATACCTGGGGACCCAGGTAGGGATACATACAGCGGATCGGATACAGATAACACTGATGATAAGGAAGAACCACTACAGGGGACCCCAATTGACCAATTCTTAAAACTGCGCGACATCCTTGAGAAATATATGGCCAAGAAGACCAACAGAATCACTGCTGTCACTCGCACAGGCATTATTAGAATATGGTCGAAAATGGAGGGCATTGTTTACCATCTGCATACAGATAACGAGAAAATGTCGGCCAAATTAGACCTACTCACACAAGAACGGGAAAACAAAATGCTACAACGCCCCCGTTCTTTTGCCGAGGCGTTGAGGAATGGCACTTCATCGCTCAACGAAGAGGTCCCTGTGCAAAAAAATACTATCAGGAAATCTGACAAAAGAACAGCTAAATCGCATGTTATCCTGATGAAACCCACACAGGATACGCAACTAACAACTAGCGACGCAGTTAAGGATGTCTTAACTAGCAACCTCAAGGAGCACATGAAAACCCTAAAGATCAAAAGCATAAGAAAAACCAGGATGCCTGGTGTTATCATTGAAACGGATACTAGGAAGGAGGCACTAACTATACTAAAGAGTTCAGAAATCTCCAACATAGGATTGAAGGCGGAAACGCCAAAACGAAAAGGACCGTCCATTATCCTCTTCGGTCTGGACAAGAGTACTACTCCTCAAGAGCTAAAGGAGGAAATATACTACAAAAACCTTAGCGCGCATACAGCAGAGGACGACGTTGATGCTGACATTATACCAAAACATATCACGAAGTCTAAGTCAGCTGCTACAGTAAACTGGGTAGTCGAACTTTCCCCCAGAGCGTGGAAGGTTATTAGCCAACATGAGAGAATCGACGTTGGATAGGGCAGCCGCCGATTCAAGGAGTACGTTCCAGTTCCCAAATGTTTCAGGTGTCTGCAATTTGGGCACACATCGCACACCTGCAACCAACGGGTCCCAACGTGTGGTCACTGTACCCAGCAGGGACATGAGTTCAAAGACTGCCCTAAAAGGGAGGAACCAGCAGCTTGTGCAAACTGCAAACGGTCTAAATTACCCCACCTGCACTCCGTCAGGGATGCAAACTGCCCTGTATATATAAAATTTAAGGGAATATACCAAGACAACCAATTATGGATAGACGGTCCACCCAACCACCAACACAGAAGAAGCTGAATTTCTTGCAGATTAATGCACAGCATGCCAGAGCAGTGGTTGAACAAATTAAATTAAAAACAGAGGAAGAAAATATTGACATAATTATGCTCCAGGAGCCTTATGCCTACAAGGGTAAGGTCACAGGTTATCCAGCTTCATACAAAATCATTCAAGGTACTACAGATGCACCACGGGCCGCAATCCTAGTCAGTAACACTGAAATCTCTGTAACTAAAGTAGCTCCACTTTGTACATCCTTTAGTGCCTGTGCTCAAGTTCTTACTGCCATGGGATCCTTACATCTGCTCTCACTCTATAGCAGACCTGGTGAAGACATCTCAATTGCGATCGCCATAATACAAACAGCACTTGATCTTCTCCCAGGGGGTAAGCTACTCATAGCCATGAACGCGAATTGTCACTCCCCCTGTGGCATAGTCAAACACCTGATCGTACGGTCACTCGAAATGGGGAGGAACTTGAAAACTTCATCCTTGCCTCCAGACTACAAGTACTCAACCAGCCTGGAAATCTCCCCACATACAGTAGCACCCTCTGGGAAAGTACCATCGACATCACCCTGACCACGCCGACTATTTCTGGAAAGTTCAGCAAGTGGAAGGTTAATGAAGCATGGACCACTTCTGATCACAGAGCAATCACCTATTCTCTTGGCCGCTCCGTGGATCGTATTCCCCCAATACCAAGGAATGTAGTGCGATTCTGCACAAAGAAAGCTGACTGGCCACGCTTTCAAGCCGAACTTGTAAGAAGACTTCATGAAGATTCTTCACAACTGAATCACATCACCTCTGAGGACTGTGCAGTTTCCCTCTCCAAGACCATCAAAGAGGCCTGTGCTATGGCAATCCCCAAGAGAAGGCCCTTCAGAAACGCAGTCCCTTGGTGGAATGCTGAACTACAGGATATGAGGAAGAGAGTCCACCAAGCTCGTAAAACTTTTCAGAGAGCCCGTGCTCACCTCCCACCCTTGGAGGTTGAAGCCGCAAAAGACAGTTACCGATTCTTAAGGAACAGTTACACTACCATGATTAGATGCTGCAAAAAAGCTTCATGGCAGAATCTGGTCTCGATCACAGGAAATGATAACCCCTGGGGAGTTGTCTATCGTATCGTTGTGAACAAACTCCCTAGAGGTCAAGTCCTCAGTACAACTGTAAAGCCTGATGGTTCTTCCACCTTCACGTGGGAGGACTCTGCCCATAACATGCTAAATGCCCTATTTCCAACAGATGATGCACAGCTAACTGAAGAGCAACTACAGATTGTTACCACTAACGAATCTTACACAACAGAAAATACTGAAGAACCATTTACAAATGACGATCTAAAAGCTGCACTGGACAAAACTAAAGAAAATAAAACTCCTGGCAATGACCTCCTGGAGGTGGATATTATCAAGAAATTTGCAACCTACTTCCCAAACACCATGCTCGCAACTTTCAACAGATGCCTAATGGAAGGCCACTTTCCTACTATCTGGAAGGAGGCATGCCTTAAACTCATCTTGAAGAACCCAGACAAACCACCTGAAGAGCCAAAATCTTACAGGCCAATTGCTCTCTTGCCAGTCCTAGGCAAACTTCTGGAAAGGCTTCTCCTCAGCAGGTTGTCGAAATGCTACTCTAAAGAAAACCTCATTTCTCCACTTCAGTACGGTTTCAAAGCTGGTTGCAGCACTGAAGATACTCTTCTTAAATTAATATCTACTGTTTCAAGCACTCAAGGCAAGTATGTGCTAGCCATCACAGTTGAATTTGCTGGAGCGTTTGATCGGCTGTGGTGGCCAAGTATTCTCAGAAGACTCCGACAAGCCAAAGCACCACTCAACCTTTATAACTGTGTCAAGGAGTACCTGAGACACCGCACTGTCCATGTTAGTACCAGGTACAAGTCCGTCACTAGCCAGGTCTCCCGAGGCTGTCCCCAGGGCTCGGTCCTGGGGCCTTTCTTTTGGTCCATCGTCCTGGACGAGTTCCTTGAGATGGACTTGGGGATGACTCAACCCCTTGCGTTTGCTGACGATTTGGTTTTGGTGGTGCATGGTGACACAAGAGCTGATTTAGAGGAGAGAGCAAATTGTGCACTAACTAAGCTCCAGGATTGGACAGCCATTCACCGACTAAAGATCTCGGGAGAGAAAATCAAATATATATTGCTCAAGGGAACGCTTCAACTACGAAGACCACCGGTTATCAAAATTGACAACACCTCCATAAATTTATACCCAGAAATCAAGTATTTAGGAATCGTCTTAGATATGAAGCTAAATTTCCATCCTCACTTGAAATATATGTCACAGAAAATAAAAAAATACTCGGCTATGATCATCCGTATAAGCCGTGCAGACTGGGGCCTTAAGCGCTGGGCTCTGGCCCTCATCTATAATGCCATATTTGTGCCAATAGCTTGCTATGGAGCCTCAGTATGGTGTACTAGGGCCTCCCTCGACCGAAATCGCCGTAAACTAGACTCCATACAGCGTTCTATGCTCCTTGCCGTAACAAGGGCGTACAGTAAGCACCCCAGCTCTGCAGGTGCTAGCTGGATGTATACTCCTACACCTAGAGGTAATAAGAAGAGGATTATATCAATGATTGAAGAAGAGTATTCCCACCGAAACAGCAGGCATCACTCTTAACCTTGATAACAACCCCAAACAGGAAAGGAAGAGAATCTCTGAAATTATGTACAGGACCTGGCAAGAGACATGGGACACCACCAACAAAGGATAGATAACCAAAACGTTCATTGCCTCTGTGAACCTCATCAGTCCAAAGCCTCCTCCCTGGTACTCACCAGGCCTCCATACTACATTTCTATTTACAGGCCACGGACCCTTTAAAGCGAAGCTAACATCCCTAGGCATAGAAGAAGATCCGCTGTGTCACTGCGGGGCTGAAGAAACGTGGGATCACGTGATGTATGATTGCCATGAATATGACGAGTTCCGGCTAAGGTTTGCCACTAAAATGCAAGGAAATCCGCGGAATTGTGAGCACCTGATTATAATGGACGAGCAGCGCTATGCCGCCTTTACAGAGTTTGCGCAGTCTGTCTTCACTGCTAGACGGGTTAGGCACCCAAACACTACCCATTGAAGATCAAAGTAAGAAACTTCCTGGATATGACAGTCCTCTCAGGAGAAGGAAAAAAAAAAAAAAAAAAACCACTCCTTTCTTCCTTCGTCCCAGGAGTGACAGAACCTACAATAGCACAGCTCATCTGCTGCCTTTAGGCCTCCCTAGCCACGCTCCCTTGCGTGGTCCTTTGCCTCCACTCCCTGGCGGGAGGGGGAGTTCATCCCTGGTGTCCTCCCCCCCTCGCCACCCCTCTTTTTCACTCTGGTGGGGCATGGGCCTGCTCCACTGACTTGGGGTCATCTTCCCTATGGATCCCGTATCTCTGTCTTTTCCCCCCAGTCTTCAGTCTCCCTCCCCTTCTCTAACTTACAACTAGTGTCTGAATCAACTCCAAATTGTTTGAGCCCTACATTCAAAAACTTAGCAATATCAAATCGCGCAACTAGTACTTCCTTTGTTTTGGCTGACCCCTATCTATAGCGTGTTTTTTTTTTTTTAGGTCCTTGCCACTGAAATCTCAGGAAATTAGGTGGCAGGACCTGCCAGAGTAAATAACTAAGTAGTGTACCTGGTCTGCCTCCACGGGGCGGAGTGGAGCAACGTTGGGTCCCATTAGGGGCCCAGTGGCTAAATAACCAGATGAACAACGGTACACGACACTACACAAATACAAAATCCATATACTTTTAAACCTCTGGCATTGACAGTGTCCTGTTTCACACCCACAATGTATAGCACGCGGAGATGGGGGAAACCCCTGGTGCCGTTTGACACTAAACACACTCTACACTCTGGGCAGAAATACCGACAGCTATGGCTCCGGAAAGACACAAACTGTCGGTATTATTGATTTGAATGATAGCTCTTTTTTTTTTTTTTTTTTTTAAAGTCATTCTAATTCAACATTGCCCTTTTTTTTATGTTCTCATGACGGTTGCCACCCTCCCCCCTATTGATTATATTAATTAGAATAACATCCAGACTCAAATCATCGGTAAGCATAAACTCACTGTTTGACTGATCGACTGCTATGAATGCCGACATCACGCGATCAAACGTCAGATCTGTCCGGGGCATGAAGGGTAGGTTTATTGGGTTTTTTAGACTGAGGGCATCTAAGCACAATCTAACATGAGAATAAACGCCTTGGTTGGCTAAACTGGCTATTATCGCTTCTAGCATCCGTCGAATGTTCGAAAAAAACAATCACCGTCTGCTAGATCAGTTATATCTCTAAACCGAACCTCGTAAGTTTTAAAAAGGGCACGGTATTTCTTTGAATAGCGCTCAACCCCATCCTGTATGCTGTAGAAGCGCTCGAAATTATTATTATTATTATTATTATTAGTATTATGTGAGCCGTCTCCATCTCTTTCTTCCATCTAAAATAAAGATAAAAAATCGCATAAGAGTTGGGCATTTATGTACACGGAAAAAAAAAAAATAATATATATATATATATTCTTACATACTTACATCCTCGTCATCATCAATATCTTCAACGACATCATCCAAAACAGCTGGGCTCTTTGGAACCAAATTTTCAAATTTGGGTAGCCCCAAACATTCCATGAGCAAGACATCTCTTGAACACCCTGCCTGATTTTCGGTACATGGGGCGTTAGCCAGGTCGGCACCAAAGAACTCCGCATTTTGAAAGAGTAACGGTTAGAAATACAATTCCCAAACAATAACTCTATAAAGCAGTTTTAAAAATTTCACTTTTAAAAATTAAAAAAATGGATATTTCGGAGACTGCCGGGAGTCATTGCGGTACAAGTAAACACATGGGTTGTGTTAGGGTAGCTAAGAATAGAAATAGGTGCATGTATACTTGCGTGTACACCAATGCTAGCAGTTTAGTAAATAAATTTGATGAATTTGAGGTATTGCTCAAAACATCAAAGGCAGATATTGTTGGGATATCAGAGACATGGTGTCACACAGATATAAGGAATGCAGAACTGGAATCTGGGGAGTACAACGTCTACAGAAAGGATAGACTGGATAGGAAGGGAGGAGGGGTTATGCTATTAGTTAAGAAATACATAAAATCCAAGGAAGTGAAGGCAGTGGACATCGCTGGACAGTGCAGTGTCGAGTCAGTTTGGTGTGACATAAGCATTGGGAGATCAAAATTGAGAGTAGGAGTGTGCTATAGGCCTAATGACTCTGATGAGTATAATAAGAAACTGTACAGGGAAATAGAGTGGGCCAGTAAATCAGAGAGTCTTATAATGGGAGATTTTAATTTCCCAGATATTGACTGGAATTTGGGGGCTGGTCACTCACACACTAGCAAGGCTTTTGTGGATTTATTGGATGATTGTTTTCTACATCAGCATGTTCGGGAGGCAACTGGAGGGAGGAATACTCTTGATTTGATTATCAGCAGTGATTCTTCATGCATTAAGAATCTGCAGATAAATGAACCACTAGGTGGTAGTGATCACAATGTGCTGAAGTGGGATTTACTCAAAGAGGTAACTACCATTAGGGGTTAAGGGAAGGGTTATTGCTTTCGTAAAGGCGACTACGATGGACTGAGACAGTATTTAAATTCTATACAGTGGGACCAACTGATGATGTTACCAACAGTAAATGCAAAATGGGAAGAATTCAAAGAACTTATCTTGGAAGCTACTAGGCTTTACATACCAACTAAGAAATATTGTTCAAGGTTTAGGCCTAAATGGATGTCAGATGAACTGATGAGGCATATGGCAGAGAAGAAACATGCATGGGATCCATACAAATTAACACATGACACAGAAGCCTATGATAGATACAAGTTGATCTGTAACCAAGTTACAAAGGAGGTTAGGCAGGCGAAGGCAGATTACGAGAAATCTTTGGCAAGGGATGGATGCAAAGAAAAACAGCAAAGAGTTCTTTACTTATGTAAACTCTAGAAGGAAGGGGATGAATCAGATCGGTCCACTTGATATTGATGGGTCAACTGTTGATGATCCTGCTCAGGTAGCTAACAAACTAAATGAATATTTTGCATCGACATTCACACATGAGGACTTATTTAGCGAGGGGAAAGCCAGAGGTCTATTCAGCTCTAGCAGTAAGCTAGAGAATCTTATAATAACTGAGAGTAAAGTGGAGGAGAAATTGTTGAAGATAAACACAAGAAAGGCACCCGGGGTGGATGGGATCTATCCAGTTATATTAAAGGAGGCAGCAAAGGAAGTAAACAAACCCTTATACATAATTATGAAAGCTTCCTTGGACTCAGGGGAGGTACCCACAGACTGGAGATGTGCAAATGTCACCCCAATTCACAAAGGAGGATCAAAGGCTGACACAAGTAATTATAGACCTGTGAGTTTAACCTCTGTTCCAGGAAATTTAATGGAGGCACTACTTAAAGAAGCACTGCAGGATCATTTAGACAAGACTTCAGCTATAGCTCGGACACAGCATGGTTTTGTTAAGGGGAAGTCTTGCCTGACCAATTTGATTGGATACTATAATGCAGTCACAAAGGAACTGGATGCAGGGAATAACTTTGATATTATATACTTGGATCTTAGAAAGGCTTTTTATACTGTTGTACATGGAAGACTGCTGCACAATTTGGAGCAGTGTGGCATTGGAGGCAAATTGCTGCTGTGGATAAAGGGGTGGCTGAGGGGGAGAAGACAGAGAGTGGTAATCAATGGACACTGCTCGTCGTGCACTAATGTTATTAGTCGAGTCCCTTAGGGCTCAGTGTTGGGTCCATTATTGTTTTTTGTATTCATAAATGATATTGATGAGGGTATATCAAGCTTAAAGTCGAAGTTTGCAGACGATACAAAGGTAGGTAGGGTTGTCAAGGACACTACTGACACTATGCTGCTGCAACAGGATCTCGAAAGGTTGAGCAGATGGGCTGAGAGGTGGCAAATGAAGTTTAACATTGACCAATGTAAAGTACTACACATGGGAAACAGCAACCCCAGAGCAACGTATCAACTCTGTGGTACTACACTGACAGTGGTAGAGAATGAAAGGGACCTGGGGGGATGGTTGTGCAGGCAGATATGAAGTTCTCTGAGCAGTGCAGACTGGCTGCAAGAGTAGCTCATGGTGTATTGTCAATGATATATAGGAATTTTTCTAGCAGGGATAAGGAGGTGATTATTCCCTTGTATAAGGCAATGGTCAGGCCACACCTAGAGTACTGTATACAGGTCTGGCGGCCTCATTTCAAGAAGGATGTAGAGCTGCTGGAACGAGTACAGAGAAGGGCAACAAGATTAGTGAATGGAACAAAGGGGTGCTCTTACGAAGAAAGACTTAAATTTTGCAATTTACAGTGTCTAGAGACTAGGCACCAGCGAGGTGATCTGATAGAGGTGTATAAAGCCTTGAATGGTTTGAGCATGCTCAATGCTGATGGGATTCTTCGTCTCGCTCAGAATAATCACCTGAGAGGGCATAAATTCAAATTGAGGAAAGACAGATGTAGGATAGACGTGCGGAAATTTGCCTTTAGCCAGCGGGTGGTTGGGTGGTGGAACAGACTTCCATCCCTTGTCGTGGAAGTTGATAGCCTAAATAAGTTTAAGGCTCAGCTGGACAGGTAGTTTGAACGAACAGAGGGGTGAAGTGTAAGTGGCTTTTTTTTTTTTTTTTTGGCTGATGCTGCATAAGCTTGCTTTCTTGCATCAAATGCCTCTACTAATGCTAATGCTAATGCTAATGAGCAAGACACCCCGCCTGATTTTCGGTACATGGGACGTTAGCCAGCTCGGCGCCAAAGAACTCCGCATTCTGAAAGAGTAACGGTGACAAATACAATTCCGAAACAATAACTCTATAAAGCAGTTTTAAAAATCAAAATTAAAAATTTTTAAGTAATGAAAAAAAAAAAAATACTCACACTTCAATACTCTAAACCTCTGCAGAATTCAAGCACTGCCTCTATCATCTGTGCTTCCGTATACTCCATCTCGATCTTAATCACCGCCTCTAACATTTCCGAATCAATAACATCAGCGAATTTTTTTTTTTTTTATGTAAACCCCCAAACACGAGAGGTATTAGAACCTGTAGTACTTAGTACCGTGCTTGGGTTGGAGGTTGAAAAGACGAAAGAAGATATTTGTTGATATTGGACTTGAAATTCTGTTGACTATAATTTTCAGGAAATACGTATGAAGGAAGATTGTTCCAGAAAACGGCAGATGAATGAATAAACGAGGCAGATGAAAAGTTGGTTCTGTGAGTTTGAAGTTGGACAGTAAATGGATGTTTGCTTGTGATGGTACATGTTTGGACTGTTTTGAAAGAGAGAGAGAGTGGGAATTATAGAAGCCAATTCAGAAGAACAGTTCCCATGGAAGTATCTGTAGAAGAGGCATGCAGCAGAAACTGTACGTCTATGAGACAGCAAGTGGAGAAACTCTGTTAGATATGAATCATTAATTAACCTAACTGCCCTCTTTTGAATGGAATCAAGCAGCCTGAAAGAGGTTTTGGGGGCACCATCCCAGATGTGGGAACAATATTCCATTGCAGGACGGATTTGCGAATTATACAGAGTGAGCAGCTGTTTGGAAGAAACGTAACGCCGAGAGCGAAAGAGAAAACCAAGTTTTTTAGATGCAGAAAACGCAATATTTGTAATGTGCTTGTACCAAGAAAGATTAGAAGTCAGGGTAATCTCTCAAAGAGATATATCATTTTTCCTAGAAATCGAAGTGTCACTAAACATAAGCACAGGAGCAGAAGAATCCTTTTTGGCGATATATAAGGCAAGACCGAGATTTAGAGGGTTGAAATCAACTAGGTTGTCTTTGCCCCACTGGAGATAGGCATTTAAGGAATTGGTAGCAGATTTTCGAGAAGTTGAAGCTGATTGAGCAGGGCAAGGTTTCTCAAAATGGAAGGTGGAATGCAATGTGCTATCATCGGCAAAACTATGGATAGCATTTCCAGTCAATGGAAGAAAGTCATTAACATACAAGAGGAAAAAAGTGGGGGAAAGAACTGAACCTTGGGGGACACCGGCATTAGTGGAGAAGTTAGAAGACAGAGAGCCATCTACCGTCAACCTCAGTGAGTGATCAGAGAGAAAACTGGATAACCACTTACTAAAAACAGTTGGAAAACCATAAGATTGAAGATTGTTTAGAAGACCTTTAGGCCAAACACGATCGAAAGCCTTTGAGATGTCAAGAGCAACTACTTGTGTTTCATTGAACCTTTCCATTGAATTAGTCCATAAATGGGTAACACAAGCCAGAATATCACCAGTGGATCGACGCCGACGGAATCCATACTGCCGATCGTTGATCAGACAGAAGGTTTCTAGGTAGTTTAAGAGTTTGCAGTTAATTTATTTCTCCATTACTTTAGAAAGAGTAGAAGTAATTGCAATGGAACGATAATTGGAAGGGAGAGATTTGTCATCCTTTTTAAAAACTGGCTGGATATGAGCAAATTTCCAAACAGAAGGAAAAACACCTGTGGAATAAGAAAGTGAAAAAAGGTGGCAAAGAATAGGAGTAAGTTCTGGTTCACAGGTTTTCAGAACAAGTGGAGAAATGACATCGGGACCTGGAGCTTTCTTAGCATCAAGATTCGTCAAAATCCTTCTGACATCCTTTTCATGGTAGACCACAGGAGGCATTGAATGGACCGTGTTGGGAATGGATGGAGGTGTTTAACCAAGATCATTAATAGATGAGTTGGAAGAAAAATGGGATACTAGCAGTTCAGCTTTATCCTTGGCCGAAGTTACAACAGAACCATCTGGTTTGAACAGAGTTTGGAGCACAGATGGGCAAAAGTCGCGGCCAATGGCTTTGCCAAGAGAGCAGAATGCTCGGCTACCATTAGGGCAAGAAGCAAGTTTTCTTCTCTTAGCCTGTTTAAACTCTAGTTTGGACTGATTAATAACTGCCTTACAATTGTTACGAGCTGTGGTGTAGGCAGAAAATGAAGCGAAAGAATTAGAAACAAGCCCATTACGATATGCAACGTCCTTCTCTTGAACAATTTTAGCACATTTATTGGAAAACCAAGGTTTAGATAAAGGACGAGATTTTAAAGTTGACTGTGGGTTAAAGGATTCCATTCCTGCAAGAATAATTTCACTGACACGATCTGAGCAAACAATGACATCAGAAGTTTTGAAACAGTAATCCGACCAAGGAAAAGAAGAAAAGAAGTCTAGAAGGTCATCCCATTTTGCATTCTTGTAATGCCAAACAACACGAGGTTGGGAATAGCCATGAGATAAAGGTTCCATTGGAGAAGAGACAATTACCAAGTTGTGAACTGAAGTGCCTAAAGGACCTCTCACTTTGACCGTGTACTTAGAAGGGTTGTTTGTGAGAAAAAGATCAAGCATATTGGGTGTATGATTACGACTGTACAGTATTCTTGTAGGTAAATGAACAATCTGTGCTAGGTCATTAGTAATTGCAAAAGTTTCAGCATCTCGACCAGCTGGGTCGGTGTGGCTATAAAACGGAAGCCAGCTGGAGTTGTGAACATTAAAATCACCAAGAAATTCACCCCACTGTATGGAAAGTTGGACTGGAGAAAGTCAATGTGCAAAGAGGGGAAGTCAAAGAGCTCCAAGTGATTAGTTGAGTTGGGAGAACGGTAGAGACAACAGATGAATTTGACACAATGACGTGGAGAGATTTTAAGCCACAGAAGATGAAAGAGAGGAGATTCCAAATTGCCAAGCCTCTGGCAGGGAATATCAGAATGAACATATGCACAAGTACCACCTTTGAGGCGAAAGGAGTCATACAGCGAATAATTTGGGCATCTGAGATGAGCCGTAGTTGAATCAACCGATAACTGAGATTCTGCCAGAAAAAGTACATCGGGTTTGGCAGAATGCAAGTGGAAATGGACATGGTTGAGATTAGAATTGAGGCCACATATATTTGTGAAATGAATTAAGAAGTGCTTGGGAAGTTTAGATCTTTTCGCAGATAAGCTTGCTCTATTAGTTTGACAATTCATGGTGTATTCAATAGTAAGAAAAAGTGGATGGGACATGCTGTATGAAGTAATGAAATTTTTGGATATGGCGTACACATGGTAAGAATATACCCAGATCCTTGATGTAACCTGGCCTCAACAATGCTCCCCCCATGCACGCTACTCAGTCTCCCTCAAGTCACTATCTGGCAGAGTTGAGGTAGCAAGATTATACACTCTTTGATCCAGAAGGCTCCTAAAGTGTTTCCAGTAGGTTCGGTTCGGTGAATAAAGCATCTTGGCTAGACATCTTTGGACAGTTAGACTATGAACAACAGCTAGTGAGAATTGTGACCATATTGATCTATTTTGAAGGAAACTCGTGGATTTAAACGATAGTTGACAACAACCAATCAGCGTTTACAATCAGGAGTTTGTGCACGTCGCAACCAATAGGAAATCTCTACGCTAGGAGAGTGAAACTGCGTCATCGAAATGACCAACAGGAAACGCTCTTTTGGGTACAGCACACGAGCGAAAAATTTGAACACAAAATGTGGCATAATCTTGACATCTTCTTTGAAAGTTAAAACAACTTGCAGAAAGGATGAACAGATGGAGGCACCGTACAATCATTGCAGAAATATATATATTTAATCATCAAAACACATAAATTAAAGAAAATAATTAATTTCTGAATCTCAACGATAAATGAGTTCTTTTAAAACAAAAAGGGTGGACTTGGTGTTGTTAATGACATCATCAAGGTTTTGGCGTGATATCTGAAATTTTTTTTTACTCTACAATTAAAGCATGGACTGATACTATGGCACTATCACTGACTTCAAACATCATGTGATCATGAAGCGGTCACCTTCTTTGAAATTAAAACTAGCCTTTGTCTTATCAGGCTACAATTAAAGCAAAAGTCTTGGGATTGATACTATGACACGATCGATAAGTTCAAGCATCATGTGATCATAAAGCGGTCACCTTCTTTGAAGTTAAACTAACCTTTGTTCATTGCACGATGTGCGTATTCTGGTGGTTCCCGGTACGTCACGAATTATTGCATTTGTAACCACGTGACTAGATTCGCCGCACTTGAAGCAGCAACATTTGGATTTCATTTCCAGTTTGAAACTTTCTCTATGCGGTTGTAAATTTTCCACTATTGTAATTTTTTCCAAAATGTCACGGTGTGAAAAGTTTGATGAAGTAAGAAAACAGAATGTTGTTTTCTATAGACGTTTGAGCCATAGCAGCACAGTTCATGTTTCTTGTTACGAATTCGAACCACATGTTACGGTCGAGAAACTAATGGGCACATGTGGTTATCGAGAAGACAGTGGACTGAATTCAAAGACAAAATGTCTGATATCTTGCTTTTCATTAGAGCTAGAGCTAAAGATGAAATCCAACTACATAGACTCCAAATCAATACAGAGGATGGTACTTGTGACTTCTATTGGAAACACTTCTCGCTGGAACCTGAGGTACTCTTAACCCTACATCTTTCTGAACTTGAGAAGTTTTGTCTACTAGAATCATAGACATAAATTCTTTTCCTCAACACCTAGAAAACGAAAAGCCTGCATTTCTGTTAATGCAAACTGTTATAATGGAGCACCTTGACAGTGTTAGAGAATGTATAAAGAACGATGTGTTTTTAACTTCTTTCGATATTGCGTTTAACCACATGTATGCTTATTACGTAAGAACTGCTGAACCATATACAAGTGTTAAATTTTTTCTGATAAGTGTTTGAAAGAAGGGGTAACCACAGATTTCAACATTTATGGTTTGTACAATGCTGTAATGTCGATGATCGAAGAACTTCAAACTGCCTACACGTTGAAATATACGACGTATCCGTTCAGATAAAAGCAATGTACCTAGGCAAGTGTTTGTGTTAATTTTTTGTGATTTGTAGCTAGTTCTGTAAAAACTTATCAATAAGAAATATATCTATTTGTAAAAATGTCTGTCTTTTTTTTAAGATACTAGAAAATGCGTTTTTAAATTTTCCATTAATCAATAACCTTAAAATTTTTTTTTTGGGAAGTTACTTTTAGTTTTCTAAAAGTAAAAGGCATTAAATTATTTCAAATATAGAGTAAAAATTCAAGTTGCAGATTGGACCAATAGATGGTGCCACAATAACATGCTTAGTTAGTGGGAAATATAAATAAATATATATATATATATATATATATATATATATATGAACCTAGTATGAACGAGTAGGTGGTAACTAAGGGATGTGATATCAATCCTAGCTGACTTTGGTCCATGGTATAACCTAGTAGGGAAACATATAATTGTTATAGGCAAAATAAAACAAATAAATAAGGATAATTACTAAATTCCCATGTCAAGCCAATTGCAGTATAGATTGGTGGATACACATTACAAAGGACTTTATCGAGGGCTAACCCTTGCAATGTGTTTACCTACAATTAGCGAGCTATCAGTTTCTGGATAGCTGGATAGAAACTGATAGCTCGCTAATTGTAGGTAAACACATTGCAAGGGTTAGCCCTCGATAAAGTCCTTTGTAATGTGTATCCACCAATCTATACTGAAATTGGCTTGACATGGGAATTTAGTAATTATCCTTATTTATTTGTTTTATTTTGCCTATAACAATTATATGTTTCCCTACTAGGTTATACCATGGACCAAAGTCAGCTAGGATTGATATCACATCCCTTAGTTACCACCTACTCGTTCATACTAGGTTCATAGTTATTAAGACTGATGTAATGTTTTATCTAGACATTGATGGCATTAATCAGCTCTTCTCACCTTTATTAGGTCTTTGATTTTTTGGTTTTTGCTATAGTTTCCACTGTTTGCATCACCTTCACAATTGAATATTTTACCTTTCAACTGTTAACTATTTGCCATATCTACTATATAAAGGGGTCTGCCTGCGTTTTGACTTGTCTACCAGGATACCGCCTTAGTATATCCACTATGCATACGTAATTGTAACCCTTACCATAACTTACATTCGTATTAATTATAACCTTTACCTTAACTTACATATCTTAGTAGCCTCTTGGTCCATTTAGTTTAATCTGGAGAGGGCATTGCGCTATTGTTGAATTTATTTACCATGAGTTTTTACACCACAATTAATATGAAAATGCTACGTCGGTCGCGTAGAATAATCTGTACCGCGGATACCACTGGGGCTCTGGGTGGTCCGATAAGTCCCAATACTAGCCACACAGCATCTAATGCTTTAGGCCCACTGGAGAACCGCCAGGAATTTAATGCAGGGGGATCTGATTATACTATGACTAATAATACACCAGACCTTGTTAATCACCACGGTTCACATCTAGATACCATACTGGCCAACCACAAACTTCCGGTAGATAACTTTAATCTCTTAAAGTTCAATACTTGCAGGAACACTCGATGTCAAACTTGCCCTTTGATGAATAACAAACACGTCACTAACTGTGCTGAGGACCCTACCTTCTGCCATGCTAGAGACATAATCTACCTTATCACATGTAACACTTGCTTGGCTAAATACATAGGACAAACTGGGGGAGAATTACACATCAGGATTAATACGCACAGATCCCACATCAAAAATAATGTTAACCAAAAAGACACTGAAATACAACATTTCCAGCAGCATAACTTTAATGACATCACCATCACCATCTTAGATATAGAACATAAACATAGAACTAGGCTTGAACTAGAAAACTACAACATACTGAAATACAAAACCCTTTATCCTTATGGTTTAAATAGCCTATTTAATGGGCATTGCTACACCAATAAACCTACTGACAACTGTATCTACAACCTATTCCACATTGTCAAAAGACCCTCCTTCAAATATAAAAAAGCTACAGATAACAAATCCTCTTCTATTACCAAAATAGCAGCGCACACTAACAATACCCTGGGCAGATTTGAAGATGTATTAAGCTCTTGGGATGTACCTATCATACCCGTCAAGCTTATACACGACACTACCTTTAGCCTGAAACTGAGTAAACTCAGAGCCTTAGCTAAAGCCAATGCTACCTATAACCACATCAACATACATTTGAACCACCTACTGAAAGATATCTTCAAATACAGACTCAGTAAGTACCACAAAGCCACCACTGAATATATTAACATTAAGTTTAGTCACATCTTGCTAGACCACATAAACCTTAACCATCTCATGAACATGTATAAACAAGACCTGCCAATCAATAATTTGACCATAAATACTAGATTCAGTTATAACAAACCTATAGGTCTTATTGTATGTAATTATAAACAGGTAGTATGCAACTTAGACAAAAGTGATGCCGAGGCCGAATGTTTCTGCCATTTGCCACAATATCTTAAATATGTAGACAAAGATCACAAACACATTATTACTGGTGACCTTAACATCATTACTGATCCAGATTTACGTAACTTATTTTCCTATGGTTTTAAATTTAGGCCCAACACCACAAGCATCACCAAAAAGATGTATAAACTTATATACCAGGACTTCTTGCACTTTTGTCTAAAGTTATCTTATAAATATAATATACCGCTAGAAGCTTTCCAAAAATGGATATCCCTCACTTATCAAGAGGTTCACAAACAGCTTGCATTCGTACACAGAAAATCACTGCCTGCCAAGACCTTCGATCTGGGAAAAGCTAAGCAACATCTAAAAAAGTTACAGGCTTTATTTATCATCACCACCATAGACAAAGCTGCTAACAATTACAGTTTTATATGCAAAAAATTCTATACTACCACAGTGCTAAACGAACTGAACCACAGTTCTACCTACATACTTGAGACCACAAATAATACCACCATCAGGAAAAAACTATTAGCTATGCATAAAAAATTAAAATTTAACAACCCAAACACTAATTTTCCATTTGTCTACTGTATACCAAAATTCCACAACACACCTATCAGCTTCAGATTTATTACATCTTGTAGGAATAGTTATGCTAAAAAGCCACATAAAAAACTGGCCTATCTACTAAACATCATTTTCAACAGCATTGATAACACTAGAGCTATCCGCAATAACAACCCTATTCTGGATTTTCTAAAGCACAATAAACATACCACTGAACATATCAGCACCTATGACTTTAAAAATCTCTTTACCAGTATTCCGCACGATAGCCTAAAACATGTACTCGACCACTATTACCAAGAACATAATAACCTGTTACCATGCAATCTTCCATATTGGAATGACCTGACAAATATATGCATATTCAAAAGCTACATCTACAATGGCACCAGTATATATAAACAAAAAACTGGGATCGCCATGGGTGCCTGCAGTTCTAGTCTGGTAGCAAATCTGTACCTACATCACTTTGAAGTTAATATCAACAAAGATATAACCTTTTACAGATATATCGACGATGTTATCGTCTTTAATCATCCTAATTTCCTCACTGATGCCGGCCATGTCTACCCATCTGATTTAGAAATAGTGGCCACCAACATAGATAGCACTAAAAAAGCCAATTACTTGGATATCAGCATACAATTGCACAATAATAATCAGTTAAATACCTCCGTATATGACAAACGAAATACGTTTGGCTTTAACACCATCAGCCTTACTAACTGGCACTCAAACATCTCCATAAGAATCCAAAAAAATTTAATATTATCCCAGAGTATTAGATTAGTTAAAATATGCAACAACGCAGACAACATAATTAGAGCTCTTACAGTCTTTAAGCATAAGTTATCTGAGAATGGATTCCCAATACGCTTCACAAATATAAACCTACATACGGCCATGCAAATAGCCTTAAAAAAATACCATAATAACATCGACCACCATCATATTATAACTGCTGTTTTGAGGAAGTAAATCTTCCACCACTGGATTATATTATCTTGACGGTTTTACAGAGCCTGTAAATATGTATATAACTAGGCACTGCCTTAGGAGCATATTTAATACAGCTTACACTCATTGAAAAAGTTGTACCTGTATTTGCTTCTAAGGCAGTAATCAATTCTTAGCTTCTTTCTTGCCTTACTCTTCCTTCATTTTTCAGGGGAACCATCTACCACCTGCCTAGCTTACCGTTGGCTCGCAGGCCATCCTGGTTTAAGCTATAAATTATTTTCGCATCCAACTACTTGCCAGTAAGAGGGCGCTGGCATCATATACAATACCTATATATTTTAACACGCATGCCACAACGTGGTTTTTTTTCCCGCGTCGTAGCTTTGTGGTAAGTCTGCTTTACTAGTTACACATTGCTGTAAGTAATCAGGAACTAGCCATTCTTTTCTTCATTCAATAATTTATATTATTATGTTATTTTATTTGATTTTATTTTATTTTATATTATTTTATGCTTTCCAAATTTTGGCTATACAACTCTACTGCAATACCAGGTTCTCTTACTACAAGAGACGGGAAGTTACGCTCCCGGTATTTTCCGAAGTAATTGCTTTACCACTCTTCCTTCACTTTAACTATACACTATCTTTTTCTACATTTCATACCTCAAGAACTATTAGAGCAATTCGAGGGGGATTGAGGTACTATCACCTTCCTATAACCTTGTTTCCGTTCTCCTTTCTTTAGCATAGCTGACTATCTTTTATCATCAAATAACAAGTTTATAAAGCATTATTGGTTCTCTACTATCACCATTATTTGGTTTTTACATTGTTTTCATGGTCTGGGCTATCGGTCGGGCTAAAGTCATCTAGCTTGTTAACCACCTTAAAATTGTTTCCCCCCCCCCACCTTATCTAAATATCTCATACTATAATCTAGTATATCTTAACGAATTATATATCCTTATGATACCTTATGATTCATCAGGTATAACAAGCAGAGGACAATAGAAACTGATAGCTCGCTAATTGTAGGTAAACACATTGCAAGGGTTAGCCCTCGATAAAGTCCTTTGTAATGTGTATCCACCAATCTATACTGCAATTGGCTTGACATGGGAATTTAGTAATTATCCTTATTTATTTGTTTTATTTTGCCTATAACAATTATATGTTTCCCTACTAGGTTATACCATGGACCAAAGTCAGCTAGGATTGATATCACATCCCTTAGTTACCACCTACTCGTTCATACTAGGTTCATAGTTATTAAGACTGATGTAATGTTTTATCTAGACATTGATGGCATTAATCAGCTCTTCTCACCTTTATTAGGTCTTTGATTTTTTGGTTTTTGCTATAGTTTCCACTGTTTGCATCACCTTCACAATTGAATATTTTACCTTTCAACTGTTAACTATTTGCCATATCTACTATATATATATATATACATTTAACCTTCAAAGCGCACAAAATTAAATAAAATAAAAATATCCTTAATTTCAGATTCTCACTTTTGAACTTACAAGAAATCGATAGATGGAGCCACCATACCATCATACTTAGTTAGTGGGGGAAAAAATATATATATACATTTAATCATCAAAGCACATAAAATTAAATAAAATAAAAATATCCTTAATTTCAGATTCTCACTTTTAAACTTACAGAAAGGATCGATAGATGGCACCACATAGGGCCAAAATATACATTTAATCATCAAAAAACACATAAAATTAAGAGTGCTCATTCATACTCCTCAACCAATCAGAAGAAAGCTCGTTTATATCCCAGTCTTGAAGGGGACCCCAGCCGACCTCGCTTGAAAACCAACGTGGCAAAAAAAGCAAACGATTTATATGGCAGCAACCGACCGGAAACCACTGGCACGCTCCTAGAGCCGAATTCGGTTTATACACCAGTCTCGAAGGGGGGACCCCACACAGATGCTTGTTCATATCCACGTCTCAAAGGAGAAACCCACAATTCATTGTGCACCCACCGACGCTCGCATTAAAGTCAACGTGGCAAAAAACAGACGATTTCTACGGCAGCAACCAACCAGAAACCACCGGAAATTCATATAGCGGAAGTCAGTTTATACCCCTCAACCAATCAGCACACTCGTTCATATCCCCCCACCAATCAGAACAAAGCTCGTATGCAAAATACAGTGCTCTTGATGTCACACACACACACTTAACTATAACAGGCACATTTACACATATTTTTATAACTGAAAGGGTAACCGTGGGGATAAGCACCACACCGCCAGTAACGATGACATGGGTTTGAGCCTCGGAAAAAAAATCTTAAATAAAAATATGAGGTGAGTGGCGCCACCTAGCGAGCTAAATAAGAACTAAAAATGATTTTTTCCTCCAGACTCAACAGCTAAGCCTTGCTGGTGCTCGCTCAAAAGCCAACGCCGCAAAACAGACAACCTCGACAGCAGCAACCGAACGGAAACAACCAGCAAATTCATAGAGCCGAAGTCGGTTATTACCCCAGTCTCAACTACTGACCAACAATATATCCTAAGTTCAGAAATATTAGGGAACACATAATCCTTCTCAGTAAACAACATTATTAAAACTTAAACTTCTGTAACCCTATATTCCTGGACCCCTTTATTAGGTTATAAGTATATCAAAATGAGAACCCAACATACATTATCTTTCCAATATATCCGAATAAAAGACATTGAATGTGTAACCCTTTCGTTATGATATTAGCTTTACTGCAACTTTTATATATAAATCTCCCTAACTGAAATATGAACTGTGCAAACATTAAGTATTGAGACAATTTAGCATTTAACATACTTAAACAGGAAATCGCATTACATGTTTAATCATTTTAATATTTTACAAGAAACTGTAAGCCTTGGCTTACCAATAAGGAAAAATATATACAGGGTGTTCCAGTTAAACGTTTCAGAACTTCTAAGAGGTGTAGGGTACATCCTGACAACTCGAAATCATATAGTAATGTTGGGTCAGAAATGCTTTCCTGAAGCGGTGTTGTACACAGAAGCACCATAAAAAGAAAAGAGACCGTAAGTGAGAAATCGTTTTAATAATACATGAAAAGAAGCAAAAGGTACATGGATTAAAGTAAGTGTTCGAAGTTTCTTCCACGGGCTACAATGCATGCCTCACATCTCCGACGCATGGACATCCGAACATTCTGGAATACTCCAGGCGAATTTCGAATTTCATCGGCAGCTACTGCGATTCTTGTAACCAGCTCCTCAGCATTGTCAACAGGGGTGTCATAAACTAGCGATTTCATATGACCCCAGAAATAAAAATCAAGACATGATAGGTCGGGTGACCGAGCAAGCCAACGCACGGGACCACCACGTCCGATCCACTGTTGACCAAATGTGACATCCAGGTAGTTACGAACATCTCCGCTATAATGGATAGGGGCTCCATCGTGTTGGAACCACATTGTCTGTTGCGTCGATGCAGAAATCTGTTCATCTCTCAAAAGTTGTGGCAATACTTGCTGCAGAAAGATCAAGTAGATAGGTCCGGTTAGAGGACACGGTAACAGGTAAGGTCCGATGAGGTGATCTCCCATAATACCGGTCCATAAATTGACCGAAAATCGAATCTGTGCTGCACGACGTCGTATTGCATGCGGGTTCTCGACCGCCCAGATATGGTCGTTATGCGTGTTGAAAATTCCTTCCCTTGTGAAGGATGCCTCATCGGAAAACAACACTTCAGCAGGAAAAAGGGGATTTGTTGCACATTTTCCAAGGTGCCACTGTGCGAAAGCAATACGAGGTTGAAGAAACTTCGAACACTTACTTTAATCCATGTACCTTTTGCTTCTTTTCATGTATTATTAAAACGATTTCTCACTTACGGTCTCTTTTCTTTATGGTGCTTCTGTGTACAACACCGCTTCAGGAAAGCATTTCCGACCCCACATTGCTATATGATTTCGAGTTGTCAGGATGTACCCTACCCCTCTTAGAAGTTCTGAAACGTTTAACTGAAACACCCTGTATATGGGTCAGCTAACTTTAGCAATTATTTATTCGAATAAAATAGAAACAGGCAATAAATGTTTTAAGAAAGTGTGTAAAAGGTCTAGTCTAGGATCGTTTCCTGGAAATGACCCAGCCAAGAATTATACAATGAAACGAACAGGAAGGGTTTTAGATGGTCAAGGATTGGATTAAAGAGGATTAAACAAGAAAAAATGTTGAGGGGAAATGGGAGAACATATTCGAGATAAAAGGGACATAGAATCGGGGAAAAGAGCGCAGTTTATAGGTCAATTCGTAGTGATGTTTTTAGAGGGGGTTGTGAAGTCGAATGGGATATGGGGAAGTGTAGGAGCAGTCGCGGAGAATTTTTGTGTTGTGGTCTTAGCTAGCGGCGTGGGTTAGAGGGGAAATACAGATCAACTTTCGAAACGTGTGTGAATGTCGTTTCAAAAGAAAGTTTTCATGAAGTTATGAGGAACATGAGAGGGCATATTTTCAAATTGAGAAAAGACGGATGTAGGATAGATGTGCGGAAATTTGCCTTTAGCCAGTGGGTAGTTGGTTGGTGGAACAGACTTCCATCCCTTGTTGTGGAAGTTGATAGCCTAAATAAATTTAAGGCTCAGCTGGACAGGTATTTCGAACAAAACCCGGGGGCTCACATCTGGTGAGTATGGGCTTGGCACACCCAGGGTCCTGAGCTGGATATCATCATTCTTCTCTTTCTTGGTGATTCCCTTCTACCTTTGACTCTCTCTCTCTCTCTCTCTCTCTCTCTCTCTCTCTCTCTCTCTCTCTCTCTCTCACTCTCACTCTCAGGGTTACTCGGGAACTTTTTTTTTTTTTTTTTTTTCCTGGTGCAGCATAAGCCTCAGGCTTCCTTGCATCATATGGATATTAATAATAATAATAATAATAATAATAATAATAATAATAATAATAAAAGGAGGTGTGAAGTGGAAGGGTTTTTTTTTTTTTTGGCTGATGCTGCATAAGCTTGCTTTCTTGCATCATATGCCTCTACTAATGCTAATGCTAATGCTAATTTTGGAGCTTCAAGAATAAGAGAAAGGTTAGAGATTTGGAAATCAGAAGGTGAAAACATAAGAGGCTCAAGAAGATTCAAAATGGAAGAAATACCATGCTTAGCAGATTGGTCTGTCCTTGTTAACAAAGAAAGGAACTGTAAATAGAAATTTTTCTAAGGGACGTTACTCTAACGTTCTGGGGAATAATAATAATTTGCTAAAAAGAGGCATGCAGTGTTCCTAAAAACCCTTGACTTTGTACAAAACAGTAATTAAAAATGTAATGAGTTTGAACTCTAAGAAGAAAGGTACTGTATGGTGTTTGTATGTGCGGTCCCAGACCATAAATGAATAACAATTTTGTTGTGTGATGAATACTAGCTTGGATTTTTGAAGCAATACATCAACAGATGTGTTACTCCTATTCCCCTATACGCGGCACAAATCTGGTCTTCAGCTCCCGAATGCAGTATCAAAGCCTTTCTAGGACTCGAATACTGGCTCTTGAGATGGCTGAACAGAATTTCAGCTAAGCCTTTTACCATCTCAAGAGCTATACTATACTCCAATTTAGAGGTCACACCCTGGAGACAAACAATAACGTCAAGGAACATAATGACCCTCGCTCAGCTTTTAACGGGACGACTGGACGCACCGAAAGCCCGAGAGTCGATAAAAATACCCGGCGAAAAACCAAGTAGAGTTGCAGAAAAGAAACCACAACTGAAATCGGCATTTACGCAGTTAGATAGCCTCGGAAGATTCTTTCCAGCAAACACCATCCAGCTATTCAACAACCTCAATATCAATCCTGAAAAGCTTTGCAATTGCAAATCCTACAGAAAGGAAGTTCTCAGAAACTCTTACTTGCAAATACAGATGTAAGGATACAGTTCCAGCACCTTGTTCGGCCAGACACAGGCCACTGGGCCTTAGGAAACCCGACCACATCAAGAAATAGATGTCAGGATTGTCCTACCTACACAACTCTAATCCCACAGAAGAAGACGACTGCTGGAAATTTGAACTTTCAATTTTTTTTTTTTTTTTTTTTTTAATTTTACTGTATCGCAGTCATTCCTGTGGTTACAAATGCTGTACGTTGTTTGGCTGCAAATATTTGTGTTTATGTAAATACGGTGAAACTCTCACTTGTGTCTGTTTAAGCAAAAGGTATGCTTCAATTATCATGGTATTAAGTTCTTACCAGTTTACGGTAGTAAGTAATTAATAACTGAAATATTCTATATTCCAGATAATTATAAATCAGATATTATGTATTTCATGTATTTTATAACTGTAACATAGATGTATGTTTTGTAACATAGTTGTATATGTATGTTCACCCTCTAGCCTCTGGCTGTAACCGGGTGTTCTCATAAGAGAAATAAATTGATGATAATAATAATAATAATTTACTATGAATAATTGCTTGTATAATTTTAGTATGGTTAGCATGTATAGAAATAGTACTTCATTGAATTTGATATTGTGAAACCCCATTAGTGTAAGTTGTGTAATGAATGTTTTATTAAAAATTCCTTCACCATTACTAGTGTCTGGAGTGAGTTGTGTTATCCTACTTAGTTATCTAACCGGATTTGAAACTGCCATTAGCAGTCAGAGCCCCTAAATCAAACACTGATTAAAGTAGGAAATATTGGCTTTAGTTAGCTAAATTTTTAGCCATAGGCTTTAGCAGAGAGAAAAAGAGAACGCCTACAAAACACTTTAATATTTAACAAGAAAAAATGTACACACATTTAGATTAATTGGAGTGAAACCATTTTCTGTCTAATTCAATAACGACCTGACATACAAGAACTTTCATTCTTATAATATATACGAGATCATTTACTAGCCTATGATCTGCTGCTTCTTCCGAAATCAGTCCTCGAACTTCCTTTTGTCTAGAAGGGCGGTGGCTGATCGATTCTCTTGGAGAGCTGAACCATCATCATGTTGTCCTGTCCTCTCGCTGACTGTGGGACTCTCTTCTCCTCTCCTCGCTGACTCCCACTGTCCCTCACTGAACAGCAACAACCACCACCAACCACCAACAACCCTTATCCAAACCTTTTTATTTTCGACATCCACCTACATTGTTCTATAAATGGAATGTCCGAACTGAACATCCAATGGTCCACTTTATCCTTTTATGGAAATTGCAAAGCGATAGCGCATAGGCATTAAGTCACTGCTTTCTCAGACCAAAAACATCTCACATCAGAAAGAGCTAGTGTCTTCTTCACTGCTTCTCCCAGTGCACAAAATAAATCCTACCCACATATGTGCTTTTGTTGACCTTTGCTGACCTGTAAGCGGAACTTGTAGTTCTCCGATGACTAGTGGGTGTCCACAACTGTTGCTATAGTTCCATTACAATGGGATTTTGCAATACCTAAGCTCCTACGCATACCTTGTTTAAAAAAAGGACTTCGAAAATGAAAACGGTGGGTTATTCCTGGATTAACCAGGGTGTATTAATTTAGTAATTAATTTGGATAAATCTAATTAAATGAGAAATACAAAATTCCGCTGTGACAAAAGACATAACTACTAGCCAGGGAAGGGCTTTTAGTTTTGTTAGGGTGGCTAAGGTGGTCACAGCGAGATTTTAAATTCTATGCAGTGGAACTATCTAATGATAATGGAAACAACACAAATTCTAAATGGAAAAGCATTCAGGGAAGTCATCGTAGAAGCTACGAGGTTTTTCATACCAACTGAGAAATATCATTCCTTGCCTTAGACCTATACTCACGCCTAAAAGTTTGGAAAAACTTTTATTATTTTTTTAAATTATTTTTCGTTATAATAAGACCAACATATTTACCAATTTTTATGAAAATATTTTCCATTATGTATAAAAATCATTAAAAAGGGAAATAATATTTAAGAAATTTCTAAAATATTCCAAAGAGGTGCAAAATATTCCTAAATGTGGTAGTGCGCCGCACATGATTCTAGAATATTCTAGAAAGTGGGAGTATTGTTTCAAAATTATAGAAGATTTTCGATGATTCTAGAATGTTTTGCAATAATATAAATTCAGGAATAAGAGTAACTTAGAATTGTAAACTTGTAACTTATAACTGTAACTTATAATATAATACCCGTCATCAGAAAGAGTATTTAGTGTAAGTTTTGTGTATTATTGCCCCCTCCAACCTCTTTCTTTGTAATCTGTAGTTACTGGAGCAGCGATTTATTCCTAAGTTGCCATCATTCCGAAATTGTAAAAAATATTCCCAAATCTTCACTGGCTTAGCAGCTACGGTAATATTTTCCACGTGTAATTCCTATGTTACCTCCTACGAACATAAATTACTTGGACAATTGTGTCATTGAAGCTGGGTTCAGTTTATTATTGTCTCTACAACCCTGCGTTTTCCATAGTGTAGATGTTATGGACTTGTATTTCTTATGTAATTATTGGCCGTTGCTAAAGCTGTAATGTAATTGAATGTTCTTTAAATGTTGGAGATACAGAGATGGAAGACAGAAATTGGTTTCAGTAGAGAGGAACGTACTGGCGAAACTCCCATAATAGATTTTACTGTTAGTCCTTGAGGTTGTCACAGACATTCCCTCAGATAAGCCAGAAAAGCTGTACTTGCTACTTGGGAGTCTAAAACGCTGATGGAACTCATATTCGGGTGACACTCAAGTCACGTGGACCCAATTTAGGCGAAGTCCGGACGGTCTGTGACAATCAAATCCTCTGCTTGCACCTTCACGATGGTGGGACTGTTAGTAATCCTGGGTATAAACTCCATGCACAAGTACATGGTGGGTGACCACCGAGGTGTGAACCAACATAAGCAAGGGTCGAGGTGTGAACCAACATAAGCAAGGGTCGAGGTGTGAAACAACATAAGCAAGGGTCGAGGTGTGGCGCCCACACCACATAGAGGAATGCCGCCCCTCTATGTTACGAGGCAGTACTAGGTGGTAGATGACTCTCATCAACCGGTGTAATACCACCACTTTGCTTATTGGGGGCTTGAAGTGGTGGAACCGATTTTTAGTCTCTAGAGCTAAGTTCCGATCAACCCTTCCCGATCTCTGCAGCATGACTGATGACTTTTGAAGTTATGATGAACATCGTGGCGAGATCCAATGTTCCTTACATTTCGAGGGTACAGCTCTAAAACGGTGTTTGCAGGCCGGCCGCTAGTTAGTACACCGGACCGAACCTATTGGCAACTCTCTAAGAGGCTTCCGGATCAGCTAGTGTAAAATCTTGCTACCTCTACTCTGCCAGATAGTGACTGGAGGGAGTTCGATTAGTGTGTATGCGGAGAGCATTGTCGAGGCCACGTTATGTCAAGGATCAGGGTATATTCTTACCATGTGTACACCATATCCAAAATTTTCATAACTTCATACAGCATATCCCACTCACTTTTTATTACTATTGAATACACCATGAATTGTCAAACTAATAGAGCAAGCTTATCTGCGAAAAGATCTAAACCTCCCAAGCACTTCCTAATTCATTTCACAAATATACATGATTTCAATTCTAATCTCAACGATGTCCATTTCCACTTGCAGTCTGCCAAACCCCATGTAATTTAACTGATAAAATATCAGTTATCGGTTGATTCAACTACTGCTCATCTCAGATGTCCAAATTATTCGCTGTATGATTTCTTTCGCCTCAAAGGCGGTACTTGTGCATATGTCCTTTCTGATATTCCCTGTCAGAGACTTGGCAATTGGGAATCTCCTCTCTTTGATCTTCTCTGGCTTAAAATATCTCTACCCCATTGTGTCAAATTCATCTGTTGTTTCTACCATCTCCCAATTCCGCTAATCACTTGGAGCTCTTTGACTTCCTCTCTTTGCAATTTGACTTTCTCCTGTCCAACTTTCCTAACAGTGAGGTAATTTTCCTTGGTGATTTTAATGTTCACAACTCCAGCTGGCTTCCGTTTTCTAGTAACACCGATCCAGCTGGTTGAGATGTTGAGGCTTTTGCAATTACTAATTACCTTGCACAGATTGTTCATTTATCTACAGCATACCGGACAATCCTAATCATACAGCCAACACGCTTGATCTTTTTCTCACAAACAACCCTGCTAAGTACACGGTCGAAGTGAGAGGTCCTTTAGGCACTTCAGATCACAACTTAGTGATTGTCTCTTCTAATGGAGCCTTTATCTTATGGCTATTCCCAACCTCGTGTTGTTTGGCATTACAAGAATGCAAAATTGGATGACCTGCTAGATTTCTTTTCTTCTTTTCCTTGGTCGGATTACTGTTTCAAAACTTCTGTTGACAACGTTTGCTCAGATCGTGTCAGTGAAATTTTCTTGTAGGAATGGAATCCTTTATCCCACACTCCACTTTAAAATCTCGTCCTTTATTTAAACCTTGGTTTTCCAATAAATGTGCTAAGGCTGTTCAAGAGAAGAATGTTGCATATCGTAATTGGCTTGTTTCTAATTCTTTAGTTTCATTTTCTGCCTACACCAAAGCTCACAACAATTGTAAAGCAGTTATTAATCAGTCCAATCTAGAGTTTGAACAGGCTAAGAATAGAAACTTGCTTCTTGCCCTAATGGTAGCCGAGCACTCCTGTCTCTTGCCAAAGCTATTGGCCACAACTTTTGCCCATCTCTGCTTCCACCACTGTCCAAACCACATGGTTCTGTTGTCACTTCAGCCAAGGACAAAGCTGACCTGCAAGCTTCCCATTTTTCTTTCAACTCATGTATTAATGACCTTGGTAAAAAACCGCCCATCATTCCCAGCACGCTCCATTTAATGCCTCCTGTGGTCTTCCGTCAAAAGGATGTCAGAAGAATTTTGATGAATCTTGATGCTAAGAGAGCTCCATGTCGCGATATTTCTCCACTCGTTCTCAAAACCTGTGCTCCTGAACTTACTCCTACTACTCATATTCTTTGCCGCCTTTTTTCACTTATTCCAAAGGTGTTTTTCCTTCTGCTTGGAAATTTGCTCATATCCAGCCAGTTCCTAAAAACGGTGACAAATCTCTCCCATCTCATTATCGTCCCAATGAAATCACAGTACTTCTACTCTTTCTAAAGTAATGGAGAAATCAATTAACCGCCAACTCTTAAACTACCTAGAAACCTTCTGTCTGATCAACGATCGCCGGTACGGATTCCGTCAGCATCGATCCACTGGTGATATTCTGGCTTATGTTACCCATTTATAGATTAATTCAATGGAAAGATTCGGTGAAACACAAGTAGTTGCTCTTGACATCTCAAAGGCTTTCGATCGTGTTTGGCATAAAGGTCTTCTAAACAAGTTTCAATCTTATGGTTTGCCAACTGTTTTTAGTAATTGGTTATCCAGTTTTCTCTCCGATCTCTCATTTAGGGTGATGGTAGATGTCTCTCTGTCTTCTGACTTCTACACTAATGCCGGTGTCCCCCAAGGTTCAGTTCTTTCCCACACTCTTGTATATTGATGAACTTCTTCCATTGACTTGAAATTCTATCCATTGTTTTGCCGATGATAGCACATTGCATTCCACTTTCCATTTTGAGAAACTTTGCCCTGCTCAATCAGCTTCAACTTCCTGAAAATCTGCTACCAATTTCTTAAATTCCAAACTTGAGGTAATTCTCCAGTGGGGGCAAAGACAACCTAGTTGATTTCAACCCTTCTAAAACCTGGTGTTGTCTTATATATCGCAAAAAAGGATCCTTCTGCTCCTATGCTTATCTTTATTGACACTCGGATTTCTAGGCAAAATGATATATCTCTTTTGGAGATTACTCTGACTTCTAATCTCCCTTGGCACATTACAAATATTGCTTCCTCTGCATCTAAAAAACTTGGTTTTCTCTTTCGCTCTCGGCGTTACTTTTCTTTCAAACAGCTGCTCACTCTGTATAAATCGCAAATCCGCCCTGCCATGGAATATTGTTCCCACATCTGTGGCGGTGCCCCCGAAACCTTTCTCAGGCTTCTTGATTCCATTCAGAAGACGGTAGTCTTCTGAATGGAATCATAGTCCATAATCAGCCAAACCAGCACTTTTTTTATTTTTTTTATTTTTATTATTTTTTTTTAATATTTATTTATTTTTTTTTTTTAATATTTATTTATTTATTTTTTTTTTTTTTTATTTATTATTTTTTTTTTTTTTTCGGCCCTCCCTGGGAAGCTCAGGCTAACCGCAGGGTCGGCCAGCCAGAGTTCTCTTTCCACATACCTGGTTCGGCTCCCAGTGCCAGTGACGGTAACTAGCAGTCTGTGGTGTTCCACAGACCCTAGGCTAAGCGGCCAGATGAACAACGTAACCCGCACTACGCAAACATGAACATACACTAACATATGATATCTGGCCTTGACAGTACTGTACTGTCTTACTTCACAAGAGATTCAAATGCGGAGTTGTGCGAAAGCACCGGTGCCGCTTGTCAAAAAACACTATGTCACTATGTCACTATGTAAACCAGCACACCACCTACAGCAGCTCCACAGGCGAATCTAATATTGATATCACTGTCACCACCAATAATTTAGGCCCGTGTATCCATGACTGGCAGACTATACCGGATTGGACCCTTAGCGATCATAGAGTTATCACATTCGATCTAACCCCAAATGCAACTAACACATCTAGGATGCCCAGACCACCTGCATTAGTGCGGTTCTCCATAAAGAGCATCGACTGGTCTTCGTTTGATGACTCTGTAGTGAAAGACTTTATTCCACATGAACCAAACTACCTGAACTCCTGCACAGCCACTGAAATAGCAGACATGATGCAGCAAGTGTTGTTGATGACTCTGTAGTCAAAGACTTTATTCCACATGAACCAAACTACCTGAACTCCTGCACAGCCACTGAAATAGCAGACATGATGCAGCAAGTGTTGTTGAAGGCCTCCTACAGGTCGGCTAGGAAAAAATCTATCCGTCCCACTGCCTGCTCTTGGTGGTGTCAAGAGCTTACTGCACTCCGCATAGAGGTCCATCGTGCCCGTCGACTTTATCAACGCCATCGCGACTGGCCTCCCTGTGAAGTAGCTAGATTCCACGGCAATTATATCGCTAAAAAGAACGAATATACCAAAGCTATAGCTGCCCAGAAGAAAACCACCTGGTCGGAGTTTGTCCGAGACTCAGGGAATTCCAACCCCTGGGGACTTCTATACAAAATAGCGAGGGAAAAGACTTTCAGGCCTGAAATCTTTGGCACTGTAACTACTGGGAACACCGAGACTTCTAACTGGACCGACTCCATCAACTCCACACTTGACAGACTGTTTCCTGAAGATAATCCAGCAGACGATCTACCTGAGCACAGAGCAATACGATTAGCTAATCACACCTATGCTTCTGAGGAGGAAACAAATCCCTTTACAATGGAAGAGCTCACAGCCGTCCTCAACAGGATCAATCCCCAAAAATGTCCAGGAATGGGCCTCATTGAGTACGTCTTTGTCCTTCGTTTGTTCAAGCTTAGACCCCTATATCTCCAATTGCTCTACAACAAATGTCTTCAAGAGGGAGTTTTTTCCAAGGCGTGGAAAGTGGGCCTGCTGCGACTCATTAGGAAGCCTGGAAAACCCCCAGGAGATCCGCGCTCCCTTAGACCAATTGCACTCTTGGCAAAGTTTTAGAAAGGCTCATGGCTCTCCGAATCACACAACTGTTCCAGGAAAAGAACCTATTCTCCCCAGCGCAGTATGGCTTCACACCAGGGCGATCTACAGAAGAGGCACTGTTTGACTTCGTCCTCCATATTGAAAACTCCACATCTAAATATGAACTGGCCATCTTGGTGGATTTTGAAGGTGCCTTCGACACTATCTGGTGGGACAGTGCATTGGCATGCCTCCGCCTAGCTAACTGTACCTCCCATCTCTACAAGCTCTTCCAGAACTATTTCACAGAGCGCACTATCGTGGTTAAATCCAATCTTCTGCAGATAACTAGACCAACCTCTCGGGGGTGCCCACAGGGTTCTGTCTTGGGGCCCTTTGTGTGGAACATGGTCCTGCACAGCTGGCTTTCTAAAACTTTTGAAGGATGCAAAATTGTGGCGTTTGCAGATGACCTGACTATGGTTGTTTCTGGGAAATCACGCTCCGACCTTGAAAACAAAGCAAATCTTGTCCTAGCAGATCTCTACTCCTGGACAGTTCTCAACAAGCTTCAAATCAGTACCAGCAAAACAAAAATGATGCTTTTTAAATCAAAGCTTGACCTACGTCGCCCACCACAAATCAAGATCTCCGGAAAACAGCTTCCTATTGTGACACAGGCTAAAGTCCTAGGGGTGATCATTGACCATAAGCTGAGCTTCCTTCCACATCTGCAATACCTAGGGGTCACAACGAAAAGATTTTCAGCTGCAATCATGAGGATCTCCAAGAGGCAACTGGGGACTCTCCAACAAAACACCCTCTCTGTATTATAAAGCTGTTTTCATCCCCATTGTGACCTACGCAGCAGGAGCGTGGTATCACCGGGTTCAACGAGTACATATGAAAGTCAAGGTCAACTCCATTCAACGGGTCAACTCTTGGCCACGCACAGATTATGCCGAACAGTGTCTACAGCTGCCATCCAGGTGATAGCTGGAACTCTGCCGCTTGATCTATTTGTTATCTTCAGAGGGCTTAACTTCAGAATTAAAAAGAAAATACCAACGAAGATACAGGGCCTAGAACTAAATCTCAAAACTGACCCCAAAACAGAAAGAGCTCGCTGTTATAAGGAACTCGTCAACATTTGGCAGTCTACACGGAACACCTCACACACAGGCTCCGTTACCAGAAAATTCCTCCCTGATGTCACTTTCACAACCCTGAAAACGGTAAAGACCTAGCTTTCTCTCACCTTGGAATCCTCCTACTTGGTTACCGGACACGGGTCCCTCAACGAAAAATTACATCAACTGGGTTTGCTACCAACAGATCGCTGTTTCTGCGGCAGTTCAGAGAATTGGAAACATCTTCTTTTCGAATGCAGGTTGTACGATGACTTAAGAAGGACCCTGCTGCAGGCTGTGCCAGGTATCTCAGAACAGCAACCAGAGCCTCTACTCCAAACACCCGACAATCTAAAGGCATTCCAATCCTATGCATCCGAAGTCTTTGAGCGCAGGAAGCAGAGCTACATCGTTGTTACTGCACCTAACAATACCTCTTCAGTGACTTAAAGAGTTCTATATTCGCATGCCACCATCTTCTTCATTTTTTTTTTTTTTTCTTTTCCATGTGCTGTCTGGAGTTCCCACTCTAGTGCAACCAGTTTATTTATTCATTCATTTTCATTTCATTTCATTCATTTATTTATTTATTTTATTTTATTTATTTTTCTCTTCTTTATTTTCTAAATCAAATTATTCTTTTCTTTATTTTTATTAAATTATTATTTTTCTTATTTATTTAATTTGTTCTTCACGCGCTCTGCCTTGAGATCCCACTCTAGCGCAGCCAATTTACTTATTTTATATCTATTTTTATTATTATTTATTTATTTTTATTTTTTTATTTTTTTTATTTATTTTTTTATTTATTTATTTATTTTTATTATTTTTTTTTTCACGCGCTCTGCTTCGAGTTCCCACTCTAGTGCAGCCAATTTATTTAAATTGCTTTTTCTTCTTCTTCTTATTTCTTTATTTTTTATTATTATTTTTTTAATCATTGTTATTTATTATATATATATTTTTTTTTATTAATTTATTTATTATTATTATTTTACTTTTTTTTTTTTTTCCTTAACTGCACCACGGGTGGTTTTTTTTTTTTTTTTTTTTGGGCTCTTCTGTCTTTATCTCCTCCCTCTGGAATGGGCCCCCAGAGGAATCTGCTCCACCTTCTGGCAACACTAGGTGGGTCAGAGTCTCTCTTGAGACAGTACGTGTTTTTCTGGGACTGGCCCACCTTCCCGTGGTGTGGACGAGTACCCAGAATCATCTGTCCAGGCGACTGATGCTTCTGGGTAGCCAAGTGGCCAGAACATAACAACAGAACACACACATAATACACACAAACGTACGTCACACACATATCTGGCCCATTTGTAGTGATACTGTTCTTCACAGAGACACAAGGCGGAGTTGAACAAACGTTCTAGGTGCCGCCCTTACATATACACATGTCCACATGTCTCTCTCTTCACTTGCTGTCTCATTGACGTTCTGTTTCTGCTGCATGCCTCTTATAGAGATACTTCCATGGGCACTGTTCTTCTGAATTGGCTTCTGTAATTCCCGCTCTCTTTAAAAAAGAATGATTGCAAGAAAACCGATATTATCATTTTTTTTTTTTTTCTGTGTCATTCTGGTGTGTGACACTGGAAGAGACTCCAGGATTGCTTGGCGTCGGACAATATACTTATGAATATAATTCTCTTACGTTTAAAATATATTATTTTTTGTGTTTGATTGTTATGCTTCTTCATTTTTCGATTTGTAGCTATGCTACCTCCTCTCATCTTTCCAGTTTTTTGTTTTTATATTTTCATTCTCCTCAACTGTTATGAATACATAACGCGTATTCATATGTAGTAACTTCTGAACACTTCGGAACTTTAGCGTGTTTTTTTTTTTCCTTCGATAAATTTTAAATTTATCGAAGGAAACATTATTCCCCTACAGAAACATTATTCCCTTCCTCTTTCAATTATTTCAGTGCTCATTCCAAGGAATATTTAATCAAATGTCCTGCAATGGGCATTAGTAAACAACACGCCCCCTCTATTTTCCCCTAATTATTTATCTTTTGATAAGTTTTCACCTGAAAATTATGGGACACTCGCTGAATTGCAGGAAGCGATAGTAAGCGCAATACAGTAGCGCCCGTAAAAACCTACCCCAGTGAGAAGTTGCACCGGTCACTGCTTTCATACTATGTGTTCAACGCTCATTACTGTTGTGAACTGCAACCAGTCGTTTGTCCTCTGTGTTAGAAGTGAGTTTATAGTGAAACAAATTTAAAAAGAAAAATACATTTTTAAAAGTAAGTGTATGTAATTTGATATTATTTTACTTATTAGTTTTATGATTTTTTTCAATTTCAAACTGAAATAATTTAATTTGGGGTTTTGAGATTAATTACCGGTAATTAGTTGATTTTTAATTAAATATGCTAGTCAATTTTTTTATATATGAAATTGTGCTAAAAACTGTATTAATTCCATATACGATTTTTTCCAAGAATTAAAGATCATTAAAATCGACGTAAAATGAAAATAATGTATTTATAGTTTTATTCTAAAAAAATATTTTCTTATTTGTGTTTCCCCTCTTTCAGAATGAATATAAGGAATTATTTTTCTTCCCAAGAAAAAAATGCAAAAAGACGTAAAATAGAAATTGAGCAGGAAAAATGTATGCCTTCGGATGCACAAGTTGATCCGATTCCTGGAACATCGATTCAAAATGACTCTGTCGAGTCAATTTCATCAAATAATTTATTAGAATATGATATTGTTTCTTACGTTGGAGTTTCTGCTATAACACCAACTTTAAAATTTGAAATCCTTTCTAATACTTATGTACCCAACAAGGACTATGATTTCAAAAAAGATTCTTCTGGAAAGAGACAGTTTAGACTTGCTTGGTTAGAGGAATACTCACCATGGTTGTGTTATTCAAAACTACAAAGAGGTGCGTTTTGCAAATATTGCGTTTTGTTTGTACCAAAAGTACATCGGGGCTGTCCAGGCACATTTATAAAAACTCCATTTATAAAATATAAAGATTTTACACCAACTTTAAAATTTGAAATCCTTTCTAATACTTATGTACCCAACAAGGACTATGATTTCAAAAAAGATTCTTCTGGAAAGAGACAGTTAAGATTTGCTTGGTTAGAGGAATACTCACCATGGTTGTGTTATTCAAAACTACAAAAAGGTGCGTTTTGCAAATATTGCGTTTTGTTTGTACCAAAAGTACATCGGGGCTGTCCAGGCACATTTATAAAAACTCCATTTATAAAATATAAAGATTTTAACCAAGCCGCCAAAATCACATGTCATCTCAATGGCACAAAGAAGCTGCCATTGATGCACAGATTTTTTATAACAATCCACAAACATCCAGAAAAAGATATAATTTGTAGTAGTAGTAGTAGTAGTAGTGGCATGTGATGCAAGAAAGCAAGTGTATGAGCTTATGCAGCATCAGCCAAAAAAAAAAAAAAAAAATCACACCATTGCCTCCAAATGCCTGTCCAGTTCCTCCTTAAATTTATTCAACCTATCAACTTCCACAACGACAGATGGAAGTTTGTTCCAGCAATTAACCACCCGCTGGCTAAAGGCAAATTTCCGCACATCTATTCTACATCTGTCTTTTCTTAATTTGAATTTATGCCCCCTTAGGTTCGTAATCTGAACGTGGAAGGATCTCATTAGAATTCAGCGTGCTCAACCCATTCAAGGCCTTATATACCTCAATCAGATCACCGCGCAGGTGCCTAGTCTCCAGCCACTGCAATTTGCAGAACTTAAGCCTCTCTTGGTAAGAGGATTCCTTCATTCCCCTTACCAATCTTGTTGCCCTTCTCTGTACACGCTCAAGTAAATCTACATCCTTCCTAAAATGAGGCCTCCAGACCTGTACGCAGTACTCAAGGCGTGGCCTGACCATTGCCTTATACAGAGGGATAATCACCTCCTTTTCCCTGCTAGCAAAATTCCTATATATCATTGACAAAACCCCATGACCTGCCCTGGCAGCCTGTCTGCATTGCTCAGAAAACTTCATATCTGACTGCACAATTACTCCCAGGTCTTTTTCATTTTCTACCACCTTAAGTGTAGTACCACACAGTTGGTACGTTTCTCTGGGGTTACTTCTACCCATATGCAGTACTTTGCATTTGTCAAGGTTAAACTTCAGTTGCCACTTCTTAGCCCATCTGCCCAAATTATCTAGATCCTGTTGCAGTAGCACACTGCCATTACTGTCATTAACAACCCTGCCAACCTTTGTATCATCTGCAAACTTCGACATTAAGCCTGATATACCTTCATCAATATCATTGATAAATATACAAAACAGTGGACCTAACACCGAACCCTGTGGGATTCCACTAATAACATTAGTCCACAAACAGCAGCACCCATTGATTACCACCCTCTGTCTTCTCCCACTTAACCATCCTTTTATCCATTGTAGCAACTTACCCTTAATACCATTCTGCTCCAATTTCTACAATAGTCTTCCATGCGCAACAGTGTCAAAAGCTTTCCTGAAATCCAAATATATGATATCAAAATTATTTGTCAAATTGATAAATCAATACAAAAAACTATGGAGTCCAATAGAATTAAATTAGGTTCTATTTTATCAGCCATTGTATTTTGGGCCACACATGATTTTCCGTTACGGGGAAAAAGGAGTGATTCTGGAAATTACATGATTTATTTCAATTTCGGGTCGAAGCGGGAGACTAAATTTTAAAAGATCATTTGATCTTTTAAAATTAATTTTAAAACTCCTGCAAATGCCCGGTGCACTTCTGTAAGAACTGAACATCAACTAATAGAACTTTATGAAATGGAAATACGAGAAAGCATTATATCTGCTGCAAATAAATCTATTGTATTTTCAATCTTAGCGGACGAAACGGCAGATGTTGCTGGGATAGAGCAGTTTTCACTTGGCATTAGGTTTGTTGACGAAAATAAAAATATAAGGGAAGAATTTTTAGGATTTACAAAACTCTATGATATGGATGCGAAAAGTATTAGCTCTGCTATTTTAAATAAATGTACTGAATATGGTTTGGACATGAACAAATTAATTGGACAAGGATACGATGGCTGTGTAAGTATGGCATGAAAGGAAGCTGGTGTTCAAGCCCAGATAAAAAAATATATATCCAAAAGCCACTTACGTACATTGTGCTTCTCACAGATTAAACCTAGTTGTGAATGACCTAAACATTGTACCAGAAGTTCGCCGGACAATAGGAATTATAAAATCTATAGTAAAATTTTTTTAGAGAAAGTCCAAAACGAAGAGCTATCGTGCCAACAATTCCTTTACTTTCAGAAACTAGATGGACTTCGAAATATCAAAGTACGGTATATCGGTTTTTTCAAAGAATTTTCAACTCATTTTCAATAAATTAGAAGAAATTTCTATGAACTGGACAGGATCAACACATCAAGAAGCGCATCGCTTAGTAACATCATGTAGTACTTCAATGTTTATTATTTGTTTAAATATACTGTAATATGAAAATATTCTGCTATTCTCGAACCAATAACCCAAGCCATAGATGTAGATTTACATGCCGCTCACCAACATATTGAGGACTTACTTAAAATATTTGCATTTCATAGGGAAAAATCTGAAGAAAAATTTGAAGAGATTTACAAACTTTCACTAGATACTTTCACTAACTGTCGAGATTCAGTATCGGGTACGGCGTTCCGACTACTAGCGATACGCCCGTGATTGACGGGTGCCGACACCGCCCAGTGTCACATGATCTCCTTAACAGACGGAAACAGCTGGCATGGATGACACGCACTGTGTGCCAGCCGTGTCGCCCGTGCCATGTACCTACCGGCACTGGAAACACGAGGCATGCTGAGGTTTTTCTGGGTTTACGAAACCCAATACGAAACCGAAAATTAAAAAAAAAAAAAAAAAGAACTTGTTTATTAGTATTGTTCTCGGCTGAATAATTCCGGGGGTGTGGGGGCTGGAGCCCCACAGAGACGGGGTCTGGGGGCGGTGCATAGAGAAAAGCAGAGTGAAAAGCATAGCATAGAGAAAAGTGCATTTATGTTTTTCATAGAAATAGCATAGAAACACGTGCATTCTGCTAAAATTACCTTTTCATTTTCTTTTTTTCAGCCTTTCTCATTGTTAATGCTCGTAAAATAGCTTAGAAAAACGTGCATTTGTTTTTGTTTTTCATAGAAACGTGCATTTATGTTTTTTTCAAATGTTGAGTTGCCGTTCCTTTTCGTTCGTTCTATTTACCCTTAAATTACCTTTTCCCCCTTTTTTTTCGGTTTCAATTAAAAAAAAAAAAAAAAAAACAGCGAGGGTTAGGAGGCAGCAGCCCCCACCAAAAACTAAACCAAAAATTAGTGATCGCGAAAAGCGTGCATTTTTGTAACTTGAAGGCCTGACGTTGCCCAGTGGTCAGGAGCGAGAGTGCATAGCACGCGTTCCTTGAGTGGACCGGGGTTGAAGCCCGTGACTACTAAATACGATAAATATTTGTATTGACGATTTATTGTAAACTCTACTGACTTGGTTGTCGTGCCGGAGTATAAACAGAAAATTTATTTATTTATTTATTGGATTTATGCATGTTTTAGCCGCCATATTCGTTGCTATCCGTGTGTCACTTGACATCCGCTGGGCGAGGAGAGGAGGGAGAACGCAGTGAGTGGGCGGAGTCAAACATGACAATCACTGCTTTCCCAAAACTCTCCTCGCCGCCATTTTTGGCGGCTGTACCCGATAGTGAATCTCTACCAAATTAACAATGAAAATAGAAATACCTAGACGATGTTCCATACAGAAATATAGATGCAATTATCCTGGAATCACACCTGAAGACTATTATCGGCAATCAATATTTATCCCATAATTAGATTCTTTAATTTCATCCTTAAAATCAAGATTTTCCTCGGATAACAAAATAGCATTTTCAGTATTTCAGTTTCGTCCCAAGAATATTCTAAAAATAGATAAAATAAAGTTCCAAAACAACGTCAAAAGAGTAAGCGAAAAATACAATTTACAATATTTAGAAATAGAGGCAACGACGTGGTATGAAAAATGGATAAATTTTCCTTCGACTGATATTCTCCAAACTTTACCAGAAGTTTTGGAACATTGCGACTATTTCTCTTCTATTAATTCGGCAATAACTATTGGTATGACATTACCTGTTACGACCTGTACCATTGAAAGAAGTTTCAGCACCTTGAAATGTGTGAAAACATTGTTGAGGTCCGCTATCTCAGCAATTCACTTATCAGGTTTATGTATGATTAGTGTGCACAGGAAGAAACTAGAAGAGGAAGTGATAAAGAAGAAATTTATTGAAAATGTCATCAGGTTTGCAAGCGATAGACGGAGAATTCAATTCTTATACGATACGTAATTATTGAAATTATCTATATACATGTATACAGTATATTAATTCTTGTTTCCTTTATATTGTCAATTTATATATATTATGTATGTGTTTTTCTATTGATGCAATACTGTATTCTATAATCTACTTGAGAAAAAAAAAATAATTAATTAAATAAAAATTTATTGATGTAATTATTTGTCTCCAAGCTTTGCCCCCCCCCCCCCTGGAAAATTTTCTGTGGACGCCCCTGATGCCAATAATCCAGTTAGCTTTGTCTAGACTGTTTTTATTTCAGTTTGAAAAGGAGAGCTAGTTGAAAGTGTGCATATTACTGGAAAATGATCACTGTTACGAAGGTTGTCAGTAGAAGTTGATAGCTTAAATAGATTCAAGGTAGAACTAGACATATATTTGGAGTGGATGGGTGAAATGAGAAAGGTTGGTTGGTTTTTTTTTTTTTTTTTTTGGCTGTTGCTATACAGCGTGTCTCAAAAATATTAGTACAAACGTTTAGGGAAGGTAGGTAACATCTAAAGGAATGTGAATCGCATAGGTTCCCATAACCGGAAACATCACGGGAAAGTAGTAGCACAGGCACAAGAAGCTGAAATGACACAAGACAGTAATTAGTGGCAAACATTTATTTGACATAATATTAACAATGGAGTACAAGATGGATGCATTTCATGATGTTACAACAGATGCTCGAAGGTTCCACCATGAGACACGATGCATGCATGACACCAATGCAGCATGGATTGGCGGACACGGTCAAACACACCTGGAGTTTCTTTGACAGTAGCAGCAGCTCAGACAAGTCTCACCACGAGATCCATTTCCATCTCCACAGGCGATTCATACACGATAGATTTGAGGGGCCCCCCACAGAAAGAAATCAAGGCTCGATAAATCAGGTGAGCGTGGCGGCCAGGAAAATGGTCCACCATGGCCAATCCATCGACGCCCAAAACATCTGTGCAAATGGTCACGAACACACCTTCCATAATGGGTAGGCACCCCATCATGTTGAAACCAAATGTTGCATCTCACATTTGCTGGAACATTGTCAAGTAACCCTGGTAGAACTTGTTCAATAAAGATCCATATTTAGCGGAGTTCATGCGGGATGGTAATAGGTATGGGCCGACTAAGCAGTGCCCACACATTTATTGCAAAGCGATGTTGTGCCGCATGGGGTGCACACCACGTGGGTTGTCATGCTGCACATAAGCCTTCCCGAGTGAAATAAGCTCATCCGTGAACAAAACATAGGCTGGAAAATTCAAGTCTTGAACACTTTCTTGGAGAAACCACTGTGCAAAAGCCACATGTGCAGGAAGATCTTGGGGAAACAGTAACTGAACCCTTTGGAGATGAAAGGGGTGTTAAGGAATCGTCGTGCCAGACATGCTGTACACTGCAACGAGACACTCCTAAGGCAGAGGCAATGGCATGTGTGCTGGTAGTAGGATTATTCTGGATGGCATTCAACCCATTTTCTTGCATGGTGGGAGTTTGCGTCGGACGTGGTCTGCGCACACTACTCCTGTTACCTCTATGCGCACACCATGTGACATCTAAATGACCAACAATCACACAAATTTTGATGCACACGCACAAACAAACGGTGGTCCGGTATTTGTCTGTCTGGGAAGTGTTCTCCATAAATTCATTGAGTGGCTCGTCCATTGCCCTCTGCTAATCCATACACTAGGTGCATATCTGTCAACTCACAGTTTGTATATCGATGCATGCTCTTCGTGCAGCGACTACTGCTTGAATGAGTAAACCAGAAATTTTCCCTCTCGCGAACTGATGAACAGCGCCGTCTACCTACTTACGATGACATTTCCGGTTATGGGTTCCTATGCAATTCACATTCCTTTAGATGTTACCTACCTTCCCTAAACGTTGGTACCAATATTTTTGAGACACCCCGTATAAGCTTGTTTCTTGCATCACGTGCCTTTACTAATGCTAACTGTCCAATCAATAAGTGGAAACAAATTTGGTGAGCCTATTGAAAGGTCAATTGCAGAAGTTGACTTTGAGGAAAGATGTACATGTGTGGCCACCATTGTTTCATGTTGTGCCGTTCAAGAAATTTTTCAATTAACTGACCTGTCTTATCAAGATGTAAGGAAACCTTGCTCTTGACAAGATTCTGGAATGGGCAATCACCATAGGAGTGATTGCCCATTCCAGTCACCCAAGATACAATAAGGCGGTGGCAGCTGAGTAACTAAATCATCCAAATCAGCTAAAGGGTATGAATGATTGGGTGAAAGGTATAAAGAAACTAATGTTATTACTAGCCTGACCATAACTTTGGCAGCAATTGCTTCTAAAGTTGCTTGCAGACGGATAGGTCTGTACTGTTATGGAACGTTGTTGCCTTTGCACAACTGACGCATAAGAAGCCGATTTAGTGGATACTAAAAACTGTTTCTTTGCTTTGTGGTATGGCACTTTGTGTTCAACTCCATATTTTTGAATTTTCTTTTCTCTCTACACCAGAGGAGCATATCTGGCATCTGGTTGTCCAATAATCGGCATATTTATAGCTTTGAATTTTACTTAGTGTTCAGTTAATTAGTGCAGTGGCCAATACTGACCTTGCCCACTCAGTGATTTGCTTGGTGGTATTACTTCCGTTTGGGTTGCAACTGACTTTTGTCTTTAGTTACATGAACATAGGTTGGCTCATAGTATTCAGGGCTGGTAAGGCCTTTTTAGCCTCTTGGTAGGTTACACTATGTTCAAATTTGTATCACTATATATTTTTTCACATTTTCCTAGGGAACTACACTAGAGGGGCATATCTGGCTGTTTCGTTGGAAAAAGCCATATGTGCTCCTTTGCAGTCAGGACAACTGGGTGTTGTGGCTTTGCAATCAGTATTAGTGTGTATAGTGGATCCACATGTGGCACAGGTAACTGCTCCACTGCAGACTGCAAGTGTCCAAAACTTCTGGATTTGTAGCAATGTAAGAGGTTTAGAATGTAGGCTTTAACACGGCAGTTAAGATAACCTGCATTGATCATTGTTGGCAGTTTGCGAAAAGTGAGTATTATATTCAGAGTGGGCAATAGAATGCTGTCCTTTGTCATAAATTGTTTGACAGTGATGACTTATCTTGCAGTTGTTTTAGCTCATCAGACTCAGTGATAAGGTCCCATTTGGTAATGACACCTCTTGAAGCATTCAGGGAAACGTTAACAAATGTTCCACCACAAAAGTTTTTAGTGTTGGTAGTTGCTCAGAATGTCAAGCAATGGGAACTTCAACCAGTTAAGTCTCCCAATCTTAAATGACAAAATGCCCTGGGGGTACCTATTATGCTCTCATCATTTCTGAAATAGAAATAGTGAGCGTTTTCTCTTTTCTCAATCAGTTTTTGAGTTGAATGGATAATAAGGAAGGTTGTATGCTATCTGCCTTTTGACGTTTAGGTGCAACAAAATCAGGCTGATTGTTTTTGACCTGTAACCAAGTGAATTTCTGAGCTTTAGGAACTATTTGCTCCATTTTGCCCTAGGAGAGTTTCCCCCCCTCCAGTTATCAGCCTGGGCACATGAAGGTAGGAGCAGTGCCACCTTTGTGACCAAGCAGTAGTAGTAGGCTAGTAATAAAACAGAAAAACTAAGAGAAGAAAGGTTACTTTTCCTCCTGATCAAGTAAAGTTCTTTATTTACCAAAGATTATTTGAGTGTTAATGTAATGTTGACAAGAAGGAAACTATTTTATTTCTTCAAGAGAAAGTGCAAATTTATTAGCAAAGACAGTTGATCTCAAAATCACTTGGTACCTGCAGCCTACTCATAAGGAATATTGACTCCTTTTTCCACAGATGAATTTGGAAGGCCAATATTTCAAGCTGTCACAAGTGCTTGCTTTCATCATTTCAGTTCTTCAGGTTGATGATAGTGCTACTAGAGAGGAAAGAAAAGCTGCAGGGGATGAATTAGCAGCAATATCAGATACAGTCCAATCTCTTATCAATAACAGTTGAGCTAACCATTGCTTGCTCAGAATTCTTGAAAATGGATGAAATGCTAATTAGTTTTCATAAGTGTGTCTTTCACATATATATATGAAAAAGCCTCAAAGGTATGGAATTAAAATTGTCTTTGATACAAAATCAAATTATTTGTTGAATGTTTTGTTTATACTGGGAATTGACATGACTTGATTATTTAATTTACACTACCTGATATATGTTCAAGAAACATTTGCAAGGGACATTATTAAACCAAAAGATGGTATAATGATGGCAGCGACCACTAAATGTAAGTATATTTTACAACAAATATATCTTGAAATGGGTCAGTTTTGACTCCTGAGAGTTTTTTCTCCTTCCACTAAAAAGTTTTGATCATTTTCAGCATAGAGTAGAGACTAAGTGGACATACTGTCATTAGACTATGCAAATTTCCAAAGCAAGAGATTTCCAGATTTCTTGGCTCCTTCAATTTGGAAGCCTTTAAATTTGTTCCATGATCTCAGTGCAATTTTTATTATGATGTTTTTTTTTTTGTAATGTTATTAGTCTTGTGTGAAACTAATACAAATATTGAAAGACAAAAAAATTTTTTTACACTTTGTTTTCTCAATCACATCACCAGATCAATTTTGACCTATAGTCAGGGCTTGAAAAAAGGATTCATCTGCTCAACTATGAGTGAGAAAATTTAGCTGACAAGCAAAAACCAGAGTTTGTTTAATAACTAGTTTTATTTATGTAATGCCTCTTTTATGGCATTTTTTATATCGTAATTTTTTTTTTATTTATTGCACCTATTGGGAAATTCCAGTCATTACCAACACCTGTTTTAATTGTGGATTATTGTGATGCAGAGCGAAACGGAAGACAGAATAAACAATGACAAGTTTAATACTAATTGTAAAACACATATATATTAAATATTAGATACATGCAAAAGCTTTCGGTTATTATGATAACCTTCATCAGTCAAACTGATAGTTAAGGGTGCGGAACATGAGGGCATCTACTGACAGTCATGTATATGAAACTGCATGATGCAATAGTTGTTTGATGTTGATGACTGTGGCTGTGGCGTATGTGAACGTTGCCGTTTGTCATTCTTCAAAATGGTTGCTTCAATAATATGGACATGACATCTACTGCTTCTATTGACTGAGGTATTAGAGCATGTGATGTTCAAGTACTCCAACGAGGCACATCACCAGTAATGGGGGACCTATCTACAATCACATTGCAGTGCGGATCAATGCCGTGGCAGGTTGACCAGAAGTGTTCGGCAATGGCCGAGTGTTCTATGTCTGCTAGGCAGATGGCTCTTATGTGTTCTGAAAGACGTTTCAGAACATGATTTCAGTTTCCCCGATGTAGCAGCTAGTGCAGTCATGGCAAGAGATGCGGTAGACTAGACCACTTTGTAGTAAGGTGGGAACCTCTAGTTTCCCACATTACTATTTTCACTCTAGAGATGAGAGACTGCAACTTTCTGCCTGGGAGCTGTATGCACTTTATCCCATGTGATTTTAGGACGTAGAAACCTGTTACGATAGGTTTAGGTAGTATGGAATAAAGGTGCTCGCAGTTCAGTCTGTTTTTTTTTTTTGTTTTTTTTGGTAGTTTGTTGGTGCATAGGCTTCTGTGGCCATAATGCACCTCCCAAGGTTTTTGCAGTACTTTGATCCAAGCCCGAGGCGGGAATCGAACCCGTGACCTTTGGGTTGCCAGGCAGGCACTTTACCCACCCGGCTAGCCCGGTCGGCTCGCAGTTCAGTCATTACCTTGAATGTTCTCGTTGGGCGCTACGTGACCACGTGTCTGCAGGTCACACCTGTCAAGGGTACTGGAGGGATAGCCACACCTTCCAAGATCCGCCTTAACTTTAGCAATCTCGGTGCACCTCTCATCTACAGAACTAGAGTGGGTCCAGGCTTGTGCAGTGCAGTAACAAGGTTTGTGCAGTGCCAAGAAGACGACTGTGCACGTGCTGACTGAAGTTGGTAAATTGGTCAGCACACATTGGTTTACAGTAGACAGTTGTCTTCAAGCATGTGCCCTTGTGTCAGACAAGGGTGTCTAAGTATGGTAGGGTATTGTCCAATAATCAATTATCTTACTGATTTTGTCCTAATGGAATATAATCCATAGGATATGATATGCACAAAGCATTTTATAGATAGTGCCCGAGCACTACTATAAAATCACCATAACTATAAAACATCAAAATATATCTATAAAACAATCAGAAAAGCATTTAGCCAGGCAGTTGCGGTGCAGTGACCTGAAATCAATGTATACCAGACAGCAGTAATTGCCTTGTTTCATAACCAATGGTGAAATATGCAAAACTTAGCTATTAGCAGTGGATATTTAAACTTGGAATGTCGAGAAAGGAGGATTACATATATATATATTATTTTCCAAAAAAATATATTTTTCTAAAATGACACCCTCAACGTTTGTTTATGTCGCTGAAGAAATTGTTTGACTTTATAAAAGTGATTCAAGACATACACTTATATTTGTCAGGACTGGAAACGTGTGAAAATGATGTAATGAAAGGTAGCTCTAGATTATGTTCATCTGATTCCACAGCTTCCACTGCATAGCGGAAATTTCTATGGCTTCTGTATGAAAGTGGTGTGGCAAGGTATTCCATTTGTCTGTAATTCAAAGCTTGTGTGACAGTTCATCGTGTAGTTGTTGGCTTCAAGGAACCTTTTAGACATGAAACTTACAAGTTCCACAATTTGTCAGGCCCACATATTTGGTGCATGGAAGCATTAAATGCTCAAGAACATCCAGAAAATGGTGCAAATGCAAAGTGTTAAAATGATGGATGATTTGCTCATTTGGAAATATGTTTTAACATATACTACGTTGCTAAAATAAGCCTTTCACTGACACCACCAGCGTAGCCACCCTCTTTTGGACCCGGAGGCAAAGAACGTTTGGGCCCCTACTTAATGAAAATTGCAAACAGGAGACAGCCAAAGACACCGGGCCCCTAAAGGGCCCGGGGCAATTGACTTGCCTGCCTACATGGTAGCTATGCCACTGACTGACACGAAAAGCCTTGCAGAATTAACAATGTTGAGGTTCTGGATGAATACACCAACAATCAGTGTAAATCATACACCACACGGCCTATTATGTAAAGGAAAGTATTGTTGCCAATATCAGGGCATCAGAATTCATTTCTATTTTGGTCAAATTTTAGGTCAGAAACAGAAAAATGTATAATTTATGTTAGATACATAAATGATGGCAGTATCAAAGTCATTCTTGGCTATTGCTCCCTTCGAAAATAGTATTGCTTCAGGCTACCTAGACAGCAATGACAAAGAACATTTGGATCGAAGAAAAGAAAAATGTCTTGTTGGACTAGCAAAAGATGGAGCACCTTCCATGATTGGAGATGTTAGTGGTTTTGTAAGAAAAATCAGTTTGTGTCACAGCTATACATTGCATAGCACTTAAGTTACAATTAAGTATTTTCAAATCACGTAAAGCAGTACCATAAATCGAGGAAACTGATCATTGCCTTATTACAATTTTCAATTTCTTTAATAGATCCTATAAAAGGCAAAAGCTGAAGTTAGATATTAGTGTACATTGGGTAGCCAGCAATGTGGAAACCATTAAAGCTGTTGTGATAGGTTTGGGATCATTCAAGACTGGAGACCTCTAGTGACACATCTCGAAAACTTGAGTTATGACATGGAAAAAAACAGAAAATAAAATGAAAAGCATACTGGACATTGAAAAATTACATGTTACAGTAAAGAAGCTGCTCTCTTTTTTTAGTAGCCTGAGTTACTAACAAACCAAGTGCAAATCAAGTTAATAAGACATTAGCTGGTCTTAAAGAGCTCAAAAACAATCTAGGGCAAGGGTGCTCAACCTTTTGGAAGTCGCAAGCCAATTTGAAAATTTGGTACACGTGGTGGGCCATACAATAGACAAGTCTTATATACCGCTTTTAGGCTCAAATTCAGAAGCAACACCTAGGGGAAAATTTGAGTAAACGCTTAAAACCAATTGCAGTGTTGTTCCATGCACTTAACTATAATGGGATTCTTTTAATTTTTCGACTTGAAAATATTGCCCTTGAGAACTGTTTCTGAATTCAACCCCATGTAATAACTTTGTTTTGTAAACCTAGGGATCATTTAAATTTTAAAAACTTTAAAATTTTAAAGCTGGATTTTAGTTTGGTAATAGGAATGGCTGAATCTACTAAGGGGGTGTGGTTGTGGGATTGAACATGTGTTGCTAATTCAGTATTGGACTGTCCCGTCCTAAAGCTATTGTAGTGGTAGTACGCACGTGTGTTTGATGTTTTGGTAGACCGCATTTTGTGGTGGTGCTACCAACGTAGCAAGCGTTACAGTTATCTTGACATTTTATTAAGTAGATGATATTATTCATGTCACTAATTTTGTAATTTTGTGTATCTTTATATGATTATATGAGTTGAATAACGAACCTAGTTTATTGTAAGATGAGAATGTAAGGGTGATATCAGTACTTTTGAATAAACGGCGGAATTGGTTGGCAAAATTACTATGGTAAGGGAGGATAATACGTGGATTATTATTGGACATGCATTTGGGTGGGTTGTTGATATTATTTTGGACTGTGATAATAGTTTGTTTGATTAATTGAATAGGATATTTCCTAGATATGAATTTACTTGTAAGATATTGTAGTTCATTATTAAGGTCATAATGTGTGGAACTGTATTTTATAGCATTGTAAATTTGATTATAAAGGACTGCTTTTTTTGTGTTGAGGGGGTGATGTGATTCAAAGTGTAAGTATTTGCCAGTATGAGAATTTTTTCCGAAAATTCTTTTTCCTAGTTTTGTATCGCTTCTGTATATAGTGAGGTTTAGGAAATTAATTTGTCCCTTTTCTTCCAATTCCAGGGTATATTTTAATCTGTTATGCATGGAATTAAATTTAATGAAAAGATCATTTATTGTGGATTTGTGCCCTGTTAAGAGGATATCGTCAGCGTATCGTATAAATAATTTATCTGGGGGGGGGGGGTATGGTTGCAATATATGATTTTCCACGGAGGCTAGGTAAATTTCAGATAGTGGGGCTGAGATCCCTAATCCCATAGGTTTGCTGGTAAATCTGATTAAGAAATCTGAAGTATCTGGCATCTAATAGAAAGGTTGTGAACTCTAGTATGCTATTAATTGAGAGGGAAGTACGATTGGATAAGGTTTTGTCTTTAAAATTTTCCAATAAGAAGCCCTAGTTATAGAATGATTCGCCACCATTCCACTCTTCAAGTATTAAATTCCAAACTACCCTATAACATAGCACCGGTCTGGAATCTCATGCACCTGAGATTCCCACATGTATCCAGGAGCATCACGGGAACTTAGTCTTCTTAAATACACGTGTTTACTCTCATTCTACCATTGCCAACTGAAGACGTGTAAAATGAAAGCCACTTGTTATGGCTATTGGCCTTCTGTTTCCAACCGCATAACTTAAGTCGTTTCAAATTGACAACCAAGGACGAAGACTTGCACTTCTACTTCCTTGCGCACATTTTAATTCTGTTTTTAAATCCTAACTCATTCATGCTAACTTAAATTTAAAATTATCATCCAATTTATTCCGACATCAATGCAGATTATAAAAAAGGTGAGTATCATATAAATTAAATTAAGTTATGCTATTATATTGTCAATTATAAATGGTACTTTAAGAGATCTACAATTTTTCAATTATTAGTTGTTAATAATCGAAATTTCGGAAAGAGCACGTCACGAGATCAAACTAACTGACTGAATAACTAAAATCCATGCAAACACAAGTACTGTATATATATCTTGACAGTTTCTAGAAAGATCCAGACTCGAGAATACTTTCCTGGTAAACACTAGAACTAGAAAGTATGCAAAAATGTAGTAGCACCACCTGTGCATACTAGTTGAGCTGAGCTTTCCTGCTTAACTGATAGGTGACGCAAGAGTTGCTATACTCCATTTTGCACTATTACATATATTTTTTGGAAACTTCGTTGTTTTCTGGCCACAATTAGCCTGTGAGACATGGTTTGAGCACCCCCCGATCTAGGGCCTATGGAAGGTGTCTGTGAATGGGTTGTATAATAATAATCAGCTGGCTGAAATTGTAAAAGGACATGATAAATTTGATTTAATAGATAGAAATAAAATAAGAAAAAGGGATAGAAGCCATAAATGAATGATTTTTGAACAGTTAAGATATACTGACAGTTATGTCAGTTATTTGATACATTCAGTTGGCCAAAAAATGCCTTAGAACATTTTGTAATAACTTTTGTATCTCACTATAAGGCCCTTCTGCAAGTCAACAACAAAGAAGGGATGGACATAACTACGAAAGTGTTAGATGAGTGATAAGAGTTCAGTGTATTCCAAAGGTATGTCTTTGAAGGATTTACTGGCAAAAGCAGTGTCCTACAGCGATAGTTTTCCTGTTCTCACAAAACTCATGAAAATTTTCTCTGTGTTAACTACATCATCTACAGCTGCCTGTGAACAGTCATATGAACTTGATAAAAAATGAATTCAAGTCATCTCTAGAAAGTGAAAGTTTTGGTGAATTTTGATGATCAATCTAAATGAACCACCATCATAATTTAAACCTGAGAAGGCTATAGACAAGTTATATTTCAATGCAAAAACTAATGGACATGTTCAAGGACAAACATGCATCTGAAAATGGTGATCATGTCTAAGAGGAAATTAAAAATACATTTAAGTGCACATGGATTTATTTGTGTATATATGCTTTCTTTATAAAGAAATTGCTATATCATATTTTGTGTTATTCTGGATTAATTTGCTTTAGTATGTATGTTCCACACATGTTCAGTTCTTGTCACTGAAAATAAAGCAGTTTTTTTTTTTAAATCCTGACATATATCACTGACAAATTAATATATAAATAATTAACATATTAGTAGTTTACACAGGGTCAAGGCTAACTAGCAATAAAAAATAAATGAAATGACCGGGATTGAAAAAGCAGCTAAGATATATTAGACAACTATGGTAATCTACCTGGGCTGATGATTAGTGAGATATCTGGCTGACCGGTGAACCAAAATTTTTCAAGCCCGCCTATAGGAATAATTACGTATTGCTAAAAACATGGTAACACTTCAAGGTTAACAAAGTAATATTTGAAAATGTTGTATCTAACACAAATTTAAAAGATACTGAGAAATATCCAATCTGCATGAATAAGGAAACAAGATAAATTCTAAAATAAAAAAAAAAAATGATTTATACTCTAATAACTGTATCACCAATAACTACACACAAAATAATGAAAATAGTATGGACATCTTCACTCAGTTATATATAAACACTGACATTTTACTGAATTTATAAAAAAATTTCCAGTGGATCATGGAAGCATTGTTTTGAAGTTTTTTTTTTTTTTTTTTTATGAAAACCCACAAAACAAGAGGTATTAGAATCGCTTGTGTTTGGTAAATTATGGCCTCTGCAGTACAAGAGGCCATAATTTTGTCATGTCTCTCCTCGTGTACAAGAGGAAATACATGACAAAGTACCAACAAATAAATAACTAAGACATATAGGCGAACTGATAGGTGGAACAGGACCAGGGTATGTCTACCAGGGGCAAAGGTTGATGATGTTGTAGAGCGCATATCATCTTTTAAGGGCACAAAAGGTGATATAGTTGTACACTTTGGCACTGATGATATCAAGAGTAGGAGACCGGCAGAATTACTTAACAAGTCCAGGTCACTGTTGAAAAAAAAAACCGCGAATTAGGGTTGAATATGAAAGTGTCTGCAATTCTGCCCAGACGCGATAGGAGGAAGTATCGATTCGGCCCTGGAAAGACTGTGCAAGGCTCAAGGGGTAGAATTTTTTTCAGCCTGGACCATACTTGTTAACAGGGGAGACTGCTTCTACAGGGATGGGATACACTTAAATAGAAAGGGTGCAAGAATATTTGCTGATGCTATCGAGGCAGTGTTAGGTGGGTCGGCAAACTGCTAGCTTGGGGGGGGGACAAAAACTAATAGATTAACAGTAGCCACTGGCAGAGGTGAAATAGATTCTTGCACTGCTTCAATTGGAATGAACAGAAGCCTGAAAAACAAGATGCAGGATATTTCAGAGACTGCTGGGAGTCATTGCGGTACAAGTAAACACATGGGTTGTGTTAGGGTAGCTAAGAATAGAAACAGGTGCATGTATACTTGCGTGTACACCAATGCTAGGAGTTTAGTAAATAAATTTGATGAATTTGAGGTATTGCTCAAAACATCAAAGGCAGACATTGTTGGGATATCAGAGACATGGTGTCACACAGATATAAGGAATTCAGAACTGCAATTTGGGGAGTACAACATCTACAGAAAGGATAGACAGTATAGGAAGGGAGGAGGGGTTCTGCTATTAGTTAAGAAACACAAAATCCAAGAAAGTGAAGCCAGTCGACATCGCTGGACAGTGCAGTGTCGAGTCAGTTTAGTGTGACATAAGCATTGGGAGATCAAAATTGAGAGTAGGAGTGTGCTATAGGCCTAATGACTCTGATGAGCATAAGAAACTGTACAGGGAAATAGAGTGGGCCAGTAAATCAGAGAGTCTTATAATGGGGGATTTTAATTCACAGATATTGACTGGAATTTGTGGGTTGGTCACTCACATACTAGCAAGGCTTTTGTGAATTTATTGGATGATTGTTTTCTACATCAGCATGTTCGGGAGGCAACTAGAGGGAGTAATACTCTTGATCTGATTATCAGTAGTGATTCTTCATGCATTAAGAATCTGCAGATAAATGAACCACTAGGTGGCAGTGATCACAGTGTGCTGAAGTGGGATTTACTCAAAGAGGTAACTACCATTAGGGGTAAAGGGAAGGGTTATTGCTTTCGCAAAGGCGACTACGATGGACTGAGACAGTATTTAAATTCTATACAGTGGGACCAACTGATGATGTTGCCAACAACAAATTCAAAATGGGAAGCATTCAAAGAACTTATCTTGGAAGCTACTAGGCTTTACATACCAACTAAGAAATATTGTTCAAGGTTTAGGCCTAATTGGATGTCAGATGAACTAATGAGACATATGGCACAGAAGAAAAATGCATGGGATACATACAAATTAACACGAAAACAGAAGCCTATGATAGATACAAGTTGATCTGTAACCAAGTTACACAGGAGGTTAGGCAGGCGAAGGCAGATTACGAGAAATCATTGGCAAGGGATGCAAAGAAAAACAGCAGTTCTTTACTTATGTAAACTCTAGAAGGAAGGGGATGAATCAGATTGGTCCACTTGATATCGATGGGTCAACTATTGATGATCCTGCTCAGCTAGCTAACAAACTAAATGAATATTTTGCATCGACGTTCAAACATGAGGAGATATTCAGCGAGGGGAATGCCAGAGGTGTATTCAACTCTGGCATTAAGCTAGAGAATCTTGTAATAACTGAGAGTAAAGTGGAGGAGAAATTGAAGATAAAGACAAGAAAGGCACCTGGGGTGGATGGGATCAATCCAGTTATATTAAACGAGGCAGCAAAGGAAGTAAGAAAACTGTTAGACATAATTATGAGAGCTTCCTTGGACTCAGGGGAGGTACCCATAGACTGGAGATGTGCAAATGTGACCCCAATTGACAAAGGAGGATCAAAGGCTGACACAAGTAGTTATAGACCTTGAGTTTAACTTCTGTTCCAGGAAAATTAATGGAGGCACTGGTTAAAGAAGCACTGCAAAATCATCTTGACAAGAATTCAGTTATAGCTCGGACACAGCATGGTTTTGTTAAGGGGAAGTCTTGCCTGACCAATTTGATTGGATACTATGATGCAGTCACAAAAGAACTGGATGTAGGGAATAACTCTGATATTATATACTTGGATCTTAAAAAGGCTTTTGACACTGTTGCACATGGAAGATTGCTGCACAAATTGGAGCAGTGTGGCATTGGAGGCAAATTGCTGCTATGGATAAAGTGGTGGTTGAGGGGGAGAAGACAGAGAGTGGTAATCAATGGACACTGCTCATCGTGGACGTTAGTGGAGTCCCTCAGGGTTCAGTGTTGGGTCCATTGTTCTTTTCTGTATTCATAAATGATAATGATGATGGTATATCAAGCTTAATGTCCAAGTTTGCAAATGATACAAAGTTTGACAGGGTTGTCAAGGACACTACTGATACTATGCTGCTGCAATAGGATCTGGAAATGTTGAGCAGATGGGTTGAGAGATGGCAAATGAAGTTTAACATTGACAAATGTAAAGTACTACATATGGTAAACAGCAACCCCAGAGCAACGTATCAACTCTGTGGTACTACACTGACAGTGGTTGAGAATGAAAGGGACCTGGGGGTGGTGGTGTAGGCAGATATGAGGTTCTCTGACCAGTGCAGACGGGCTGCAAGAGTAGCTCATGGTGTATTGTCAATGATATATAAGAATTTTTCTAGCAGGGATAAGGAGGTCATTATTCTCTTGTATAAGGCAATGGTCAGGCCACACCTTGAGTACTGTATGCAGGTCTGGAGGCCTCATTTCAAGAAGGATGTAGAGCTGCTGGAACGAGTACAGAGAAGGGCAACAAGATTAGTGAATGGAACAAAGGGGTACTCTTACGAAGAAAGGCTTACATTTTGCAAATTAAAGTGTCTGGAGACTAGGCATCAGCGAGGTGATCTGATAGAGGTGTATAAAGCCTTGAATTGTTCGAGCATGCTCAATGCTGATGGGATTCTTCCTCTTGCTCAGAATAATCACCTGAGAGGGCATAAATTCAAATTGAGGAAAGACAGATGTAGGATAGACGTGCGGAAACTTGTCTTTAGCCAGTGGGTGGTTGGTTGGTAGAACAGACTTTCATCCCTTTTCGTGGAAGTTGATAGCCTAAATAAATTTAAGGCTCAGCTGGACAGGTATTTCGAATGAACAGAGGGGTGAAGTGGTTCTTTTTTTTTTTTTTTTTTTTTTTGGCTGATGCTGCATAAGCTTGCTTTCTTGCATCAAATGCCTCTACTAATGCTACTGCTAAAGACAAACCTTAATGAAATTATAAATTTATTTGTGCTCTTTGCAAAAAAAAAAAAAAAACTTTTCTCTTGTACAGTGCCATATCGGGATATTTTGGAACAAATTTTTTTTTTTCACACGATCCTTCTACCCATGCATTGAATAGTTTACTTACTAATTTTGGTGGCATTCCGCTTTTTACTTTAGAGCTACAGAGAGCTATGAATAGGGATACTTGAATTACGGCCACTCTGTACTAAGTACCATGCATAGGTTGGAGGTTGAGAAGATGAAAGAAGATATTTGTTGACTTGAACTTCAGTAGATTGTAATTTTCAGGAAATATGTATGAAGGAAAGTTGTTCCATAAAACAGCAGTTGAATGAATAAACAACGAAGATGAAAAATTGGTTCTGTGTGTTTGAAGTTGGACAGTAAATGGATGTTGGCGACATGTGTTCAGACTGATTTGAAAGAGAGCAGGAATTATAGAAGCCAATTCAGAAGAACAGTGCCCACGGAAATATCTGTAAAAAAGGCATGCAGCAGAAACAGTACGTCTATGAGAAAGAGTGGAGAGACTGTTAGAGATGAGTCATTAATCAACCTAACTGCCTCTTCTGAATGGAATCTAGAAGCTTGAGAGGTTTTAGGGGCACCACCCTAGTTGTGGGAGGAATATTCCATTGTAGGGCAGATTTCTGATTTGTAGAGTGAACAGCTGTTTGGAAGAAAAGTAATGCTGAAAGCAAAAACCAAGTTTTTCAGATGCAGAGGAAGCAATATTTGTAATGTGCTTGTGCCAGGAGAGATTAGAATTCAGGGTAATCCCCAAAAGAGATATACAGTCAATTCCGGTTATTTGGGACACATCGGGATTACTGCATTTTTGGTCCAATTAGGTGGCTGCCCCAATTATCCGAAGTTTCATGTAAATAGTTAAAAATACAATGGACCCCCACTTTACAATTGGTTCACTGTACAATCAAATCACGTTACGATGGACTCATCATAGTAAAGTACCATTCAATATATGATGAAGCGCCGGTCATTGTGATTGCGTGATTACAGTAAGCGCCGGTCATTGTGATTGCGTTTGTGAATTGAATTTTAATTCTATTAAACAGTGATTTAATTAGCGAAAATAGGAATATTATCCACAGGCTATAAAAGTCAAGTTATATTAAGCACAAATTTACCCTTTATTATCTTACCATACCAATTAAAAAATTAAATGATACGTGATAACTAGAATAATTAATACGTACTGTAATATGTACATACTAACTAGCTGACTAACATTTGTGAGTGGAGGTTAAAATTTAAAACAGTAAAAAGATAAGCAATCAATAACAAAGAACAGGGCACACACAAATTGCAAGTAACACAATACGTGCAAGCGAGAACGGAGTAACAAGTTACAAAACTTTAAAAATAGGAATGAAGAGAAGATTCTGAAAATTAATTTTTTTATATGATTGAAGATTCCATGGAAGTGTAAACACATTTCACTATAATAATCCACATAACTCCAGCTGTCGGTATTATCACAAATTCAATAAGATCGAGTTTACTATCCGTTTATCCTAGATAGTTTTACTATCCGTTTATAACAGAAAAGCCAAAATAAACAGGTGACTGCTAATTGTTTTTATTGTTTTATGATTGTTTTATGACCTTCAGAAATCCGACCGAACCATGTGGTACAGTCACAGACAATCATAGGGTAATCTCCAGTGCTGCAGTGTCCTGCCCCGATTTAATGGCACGTTGTCCCAATTAAGCGAAATAAACCCTGGTTATTTTCTCGATTGGGTTCTGTTTTTTAAGATTTGCCACAAATAAATCGCTGCCCCTATTAACCGGTGGCCCAAATAACCGGAATCCACTGTATCATCTTGCCTAGAAATCAGAGTGTCACCAGAGATAAGCATAGCAGCAGAATCCTTTTTGTGAGATATAAGACAGGACTGAGTTTTAGAAGGATTGAAATCAATTAAGTTGTCTTTGGTCCACTGGAGATCGGCATTTAAGGAATTGGTAGCAGATATTCGAGAAGTTGTAGCTGATTAAGCAGGGAGAGGTTTCTCAAATTGGAAAGCAATGTGCTATCATCATCAAACCTATGGATAGCATTTCCTGTCAATGGAAGAAGGTCATTAATAAAAAAGAGGAAAAAAGTGGGGGAAAGAACTGAACCTTGGGGGACACCACCATTAGTGGAGAAGTCAGAAGACAGAGAGCCATCTACTATCACTCTCAGTGAGCGGTCAGAGAGAAAACTGGATAACTAATTACAAAAAAAACAGTTGACAAACCATAAGATGGAAGCTTGTTTAGAAGACCTTTATGCTAAACAAAATCAAAATCCTTTGAGATGTCAAGAGCAACTATTTGTGTTTCAGTGAAATTTTCCAACAAATTTGTCCATAAATGGGTAAAATAAGCCAGAATATCACCAGAGGATAGACACTAACGGAATCAATATTAGCGATCATTGATCAGACAGAAGACTTTTAGATAGTTTAAGAGTTCGCAGTTAAATTACTTTAGAATGAGTACAAGTAATTGCAATAGGACGATAATTGGATGGGAAGGATTTGTCACCCTTTTCAGAACTGGCTGAATATGGGCAAATTTCCAAGTGGAAGGAAAAACACCTTTGGAATAAGAAAATGAAAACAGGAGTAAGTTCAAGAGTGCAGGTTTTGAGAACAAGTGGAGAAATACCATAAGAACCTGGAGTTTTCTTAGCATCAAGATTTGTCAAAATCCTTCTGACATCCTTTTGACAGAAGACCACAGGAGGTATTAAATGGAGTGTGCTGGAAGGTGTTTTACCATGTTCATTAATACACGAGTTGGAAGAAAAATGGGATGCTAGCAGGTCAGCTTTACCCTGGCTGAAATGACAATAGAACCATCTGGTTTTGACAGAGGTAGGAGCAGAGATCGGCAAAAGTTGCGGCCAATGGCTTTGGCAAGAGACCAGAATGCTTGGCTATCATTAGAGCAAGAATAAAGTTTTCTACTCTTAGCCTGTTCAAAATCTAGTTTGGACTGATTAATAACTGCTTTACAATTGCTGCGAGCTCTGGTGTAGGCAGAAAATGAAACTGAAGAATTGGAAACAATCCAATTATGCAACATTCTTCTCTTGAACAGCCTTAGCACATTTATTGGAAAATCAAGGTTTGGATAAAGGACAAGATTTTAAAGTGCAGTGTGGAATAAAGGATTCAATTCCTACAAGAATAATTTCACTGACACGATCTGAGCAAACGCTAACATCAGAAGTTTTGAAACAGTAATCCGACCAAGGAAAAGAAATCTCGAAGTCTTCCGTTTTACATTCTTGTAATTCCAAACAACACGAGGTTGGGAATAGCCATGAGATAAAGGCTCCATTGGAAAAGAGACAATCACCAAGTTGTGATCTGAGGTGCCTAAAGGACCACTCACTTCAACCGTGTACTTAGAAAGGTTGTTTGTGAGAGAAAGATCAAGCGTGTTGGCTATATGGTTAGGATTGTCCAGTATCCTCGTAGGTAAATGAACAATCTGTGCAAGGTCATTAGTAATTGCAAAAGCCTCAGCATCTCGATCAGCTGGGTCAGTGTGACTAGAAACGGAAGCCAGCTGGAGTTGTGAACATTAAAATCACCAAGGAAAATTACCTCACTGTTAAGAAAGTTGGACTGGAGAAAGTCAAGTTGCAAAGAGAGGAAGTCTAAAAGCTCCAAGTGATTAGTGAGTTGGGAGAATGGTAGAGACAACAGATGAAATTGACAGAATGAGGTAGAGAGATTTTAAGCCAGAGAAGATTAAAAGGAGGAGATTCCAAATTACCAAGTCTCTGACAGGGAATAGTAGTACTATAAAATCAGTTATATGTAATTAATGCTTTCTAATAGGCAGGGTTCCTTAATACTTAAAATACTAATTACCCCTGTTTACTAAGATGTAAAAAAAAGTAAATCCTTCTTATAGGCCTAAGCACAAAGTGAATGCTCTTTCAAAAATAACTGAATACCTTCATCAAAAATAAATTATACAATGTAAACCATGGCTTCATAATGAACCGATCGACTTCCACTAACCTTCTTTATACAGAATATCAAATGAGAACTGCATTTATTAAGAAAAAGCAACTATATGGCTTACACTGATATCCCAAAAGCCTTTGACTCTATATGTCATACATAATATATTAATAACAAACAGTTTATTGGAATGGAAGGAAAAGGCTTGAAGTGGTTTACTAAATTTCTTAATGACAGCTCTGCTAAAATCAAATACAATCAAAATTACTCTAATCCCTTCTCTATAACTAGGATTCCACAAGGATCTGCTATTTTGGATCTTTATGAATAACATCACATGTAATATAATAAAAACCAAATCATCCATATGCTGTTGATAATTAAAATCTACAAAGATAAATGATAAAATTCAAGACTATATTGAACTATAAGGGTCGTACAATTAACTCAGATAAATGTATAATTCCTTCAGAGATTATTATGAAAAAAAAAAAAAAGGAATAACTGAATTTAATTAAACAACAGCAGGGGACCACATCATGAAAGAACATTAATATTGACCTAGGCATAAGAATGACCAATACTATTATAGATATCATATTAAATTCACTTACAGTAAAGCATCAAAATTTTAGGGTCCTCAAAAAGAATTTCAAAGGCCTTCAGAGACATTAAATTCTTAATTAAAATTTATCAAATGACAATACTACTCATACTGGAATATGCCTTCCAGATATAGCCCTTACTTGCAAGAGTTAAAACAATAAAAAATATATTAATCATTTATTAGATTTCTCACTTTTAAAAATTCACTCAATTTTTAAAAATTGAGAAATTCATTCAATTCACTTTTGAAGATAAGCGCATGTTCAAGAAATTTATTACTGGCAAAATAGATGCTCAAGAACTATTACGAACATCAACTGTCCAGATAGAATATTGCAGTCTCATAAATTATTCACTATGAGTGGCCAAAACAAACCATTTGGATTATTATTACTTCAACAGTTTCCCAGATGATTCAAAATACCAACATTTCTACCTCATCAAATTATAACCTAATAACTTGTTTAAACCAGAAAAAAAAAAAAAAAAAAAGTTTAAACTTCAGCATTTATAACATTAACCCCAAATTATCAGATTAATAACCTTTTGTGATACAGAAAAAAAAAATCTTAAAAAGTGGATTACTGCCATGCATTAAAGAACAGATGACAATGGGGGAGGGCATTGTTCAGATATGATAATAACTAAGAGTATCCTCAATATCATTGGCAATAGGTCTTATTTCTACCTCATTTTGTATACTACTTTGTTTCGTGCACAAAAATTTGAAGATCAGGTTAATCTATAACAAAAAATAAATAAATAACTGAATGAAATGACAGCCTTTACACATACCAGAAAAGGCTTGATATTTTAATTAAGGGAATATGCTTAATTTATATATAAACAGACTGCTTTTCTGATCAACAGTGAACTACTGTGAAAGCACATTCAACAATCACCTTGCACTAGCTTTTTTTGAGTGTCCCTGCAGTCACCAATGAGAATCAATTATTTTGATACAGTAATATAACATAATTTACTTTCCCAAACAAAAGGCTAGTGATAAAACCATTGCAAATTCTCCTATGGCATTTGGCTTCATTATACTTACTAAAGGGAAGTTACACAAAAGGGACTGGTGGGGAGATCCAATTCCACATCACATGGATAACCCTACATTTTAGGAATACAATGAAAAGTGAAACATTCTAAATTACCATACTCATTCATAATATACAAATATAAAATGATAAAAGTAAAAAATGATTTATTTACAATTGTGTTATTGTAATCAAATAACGAAAATTACATGCACAAATCAATTACATTTATATTTTGCCATGGACTGCCAAATTGAGTTCTATTAATAATTTTAGGATACATTAATACTTAACACATTTTTCAATACTCAACTACTGGCTATTCTGAAAAATATTTTGTTAGAGCTAATCTTATATCGTCTGCTCTATCTCCCAACACTACACTTGTTGGTACTGGCATTAACATTTTTGATGCACTCTCATATTGAAACCATTCTTCCAGAAGTGGTTCCTTATGTTGTTCACATAAATTATGAAGAATGCAGCAAGCAGCTGCAAAAGTTGGAAGAGTATCAATGCAATCATACTGAATTCCAACACTCTGCCACCTGGCTTTTAAACGTTTTGTGGCTTCTTCCCAAACAGAATACGCACAGTTAAAATGATCGTTAAACTTCTGCATATCCTTCGGCATTGGATCAATATCATGATAAGGCTTCATTATCCATTCTCCGAGTGGATATGCAGCATTTGCAAGTATTAATATAGGCACTTCAACACCCTCTACCTTTCTAGTCATATCAGGAAATAGAACTTTTTCTTCTCCCTTCAACCAAAGGCTAGAATTTGTTAATACTCTTGACATAGACACACTACCTGGCCAGCCTATATTTAAATCCCAAAACCGACAAGAAGAATCACATACACACTGCAAAATAACTGAATATGCACCTTCGTTATTTATATAGTCGGCAGTATTTTCTGACGGTGGCACGACAGGTATATGGAGTGCCCCGACGGCCCCAGTGCACTGGGGAAACCCATATTTGGCTTCAAATTCTTCAAGTACTTCTTTTAATATATCTCCTGTAGGAACTTTCACATATTGGGGCATAAGAACATGAACAACTGCTTCACATACCTCCTTTATTATCGCGCCAATACTTCCTTTCGATATACTAAACAATTCGGATATAGTCCTGTAATCTTTTCCGGTAGCAAGACGCCATAAAGCAATTGCAATACGCTTGTCTGGTGGAATTGAGCGACGTAGCTTTGTATCTGATTTTGTCAGATAAGGATATAATTCAGAGACTATGTAATGGAACGTTGTTTTACTAACCCTGAAGTGTTCAAGCCACTGCTGATTTGTAAATCTTTCTTTGGCAATTGTATCCCACCAGTCTGACTTTGAGGGTGAAATCAGCAAGCGTCTTTCACTTGCACAACTTGCATAAGCCCAGGCTGAAAGCATCATCATAAATAACATTCTTTCGTGGGCTTGTCGTTCATAAAATCTCCGAATTCTTTGTCTTCGACCGTAGTCTGACTGTCGAAGCCTTTGTATTCGATATAATAATCGACGACGTCGAGTCGCTTGTATTAGCATCATTTGATACATCACTAAAGGAATTCCCACAGTCACTTCTTGGGGAAGGGACATGATTAACTAGGTAAAGTAAAGTTAATCTTACAACCTAGTACCGAACAGCCATATTACTACTCTGTGGAACATAACGTCCCAGAATTCTTAGCGTATTCCAACATGTGATAACCCGGCTGAATCGCCGTTACTAAAACCCACAGAGAAGATGCAGAACGAACACTCTCATAAGACATTGGCGATAATTTATATGTTAATAAAGCGCATAGAAAGTGGAGCCACCATTGTATCAACACAGAAATAGACAGGAGCATTGCAAAGAGAATTTTCTACAGTTTTATAATTGCGAGGGTCAATATGTCGATTCACTGATTATTAGTATGAGATATTCACAATTAATTATTATTCCAATACAAAAAAAAAAAAAAAAAAAAAAAGAGAGACTATGAAAGACGAACAGCGAAATATAAACATAAGTAGAGATTTCAAGAACACTATAATTATGATTGTAATAACCGTGTGGTAACGTTGGATAAAGCTGTTTTCTCCTTCTTCAGTTCAAATTTTACTTTTTTTCTACCTCCTTCCTTTTTTTTTTTCTCCTTCTATACTTCAAATTCATTTCTCCAAAGTAATATGCTAATTTTCTTCCTCTTCTTATTATTATGTTAGCCATATGGTGCAAGGAAGCCTAAGGCTTTTGCTGCACCAGCCAAAAAAAAAAAAAAATATATATATATATATATATATATGTATATATACAAGTTACCCCGAGAGAGATGTAGAAGAAAATCAACAAAGAAGTGAAGAATGATGATATCCAGCTCAGAACCCTGGATGTGCCAAGCCCATACTCACCAGATGTGAAACCCCCCCCCCCCCCTGGAGTAAATGTTTTCACATATATGTAATAATGTAATACTTTTAAATATTTTTAATGGATTTTATAATATAATGGCCCCATATTAGCTCAGGGCTGTTTTAAGAACTCCCGGGCGAATTTCCAAATTATTATTATTATTAGCCATATGGTGCAAGGAAGCCTGAGGCTTATGCTGCACCAGCCAAAAAAAAATTCTGAGTTACCCTGAGAGAGAGAAGGGAAATATTCAAGAAAGAGAAGAATGGTGATATCCAGCTCAGGACCCTGGATGTGCCAAGCCCATACTCACCAGATGTGAGCCCCTGGGGTGAATGTGGCCTCTGTTCAGTTTAAATTTTGTTTTAATTTTTTTCTGGATCTCTCTTAGTCGCATTCTTAACATTATTCGTATTCCTAACATTACAATATATAATTATATATATAATATTATTAATTTATAATCATAAGCGAGAATTAAATTGATTAATTATTTTTCTTAATATTAATATTTTCGGCACTTTAAACTATTTAAAGAAAACCAAAAACATTTGTGTATCATTATGTTCCGTGTTTGCGGTGCTTTCGACCACAACGTAACATATGGAACAGGGCCTTTTAAAAAGTTATATAAGATCTACAAGTGAGGCCCCTGCTTGTCTGCAGGGTTCGCCCATGTGTTAAAACGGCACAGCATTGGCTTATAAACCTGAGGGGACATAGATTCAAACTGAGGAAAGGCAGTTGTAGAACATGTGTGGAAGTTTGCCTTCAGCGGGTGGTTGATTGGTGGAACAGACTTCCACCTGTTACTGTGGAAGTTGACAGCTTAAATAAATTCAAGGCAGAACTAGACAAACATTTGGAATGAATGGATCAGTGAAATGGGAATGGTTTTTAGCATTAGTAGAGGCATCATGTGCCTCTATTAATGCTAATGCCAGGGCCGCCGCAAGTGGGTAGGTGAGGTAAACGTCGCTTATGGGCGGTAAAGAGGGTGCCGAAATTTTTTTTAAGTATTGTTATTATTATTAGCTATATGGTGTAAGGAAGCCTGAGGCTTATGTTGCACCAGCCAAAAAAAAAAAGAAATTCTGATTACCCCTAGAGAGAGAGTGTCAGCAGTAGAAGGGAATCACTAAGAAAGAGAATAATGATGATGATATCCAGCTCAGGACCCTGGGTGTACCAAGCCCATACCCACCAGATGTGAGCCCTGGGGGTTAATATTTCTGATTGATTAATGCTTATCAGTATTCAACATTTAGGGCAACAAAATTTATTTTGCTTACTGGCGGCACATAGGAATGCAATGCTACTGGCTAATGCTAAATGTAGCCTAGAAGGAGTTTAAGATAGTCATGTGTGCCAGTTTCAATAAACATTAATAAATATAGAATTTTATGTACACTACCGGGTCCAGGTGGGTGATAATAAAAGGATTCAGTACAGTGAGACAGGTGCACTGGTCTCACTGCACTGAAACCTTTATTATCATCAATCTGAATCGAGTAGTGTGTATATAAAATTCTTTATTTATTAATGCCCCCTGCAACTGGCACACATGACTGTCAACTTAATCTCCTTTTAGGCTGCATTTTAGCCAATGTTTGACCATTATATTTTAAAATATTACTTATTAATTCCAAAAATCTACATCTGGTCACTTTGACTAATCTCAACTCTTGTTTTAGGTTGCGATATAATAAACTGAACTCCTTTTGACTTTGGTTTTAATTTTTATTTAATTCTTTTACTTTATTTATTTATTATTTTAGACCTGGCATGTTATAAAACAAACACTGCATCATTTAGCTGCTAACCAGAGTCACAATTATTTATTTTTTTTTTTTTTTTGTATACCACACAAAAATACAAAGAATCTGGAATCAATTTGGACTGCTTTATTGCTGAGTTAGTTATTTTATTTAACAAAAGAAATTTAGCATTCTTCATTCTGATTACTATTTATTTGAGTTTGCATTACAACAAAAATACACAAACATCACACTTTATAATTGAAATTTCTTTTAATTTATGAGATTCTCATTACATGTGAAAGATTTTTGTATTATATGTAGTTTTCTGTAAATTGAAATAGTAATTTAATCACATGAAGTGTCCTGTAATACTGTATATAAAAAAGGTATGTTGATTTGTCATAAAATTAAAAGCAAGATTAAAGGCTTATATACCCGGTACAAGCAACAAAATTAAATGTAATAATAAAGCAGTGTCAGAGTAAAGTAAAGCAATAAAAGTAATAATAAAGTAATGTCACAGTCTTCAATACAATCCTTGATTTCATAAACTGTAAAGATACTATGACATATTCCATGCTGTTACTGAGAGATAACAGCTTTGCTTCATTGCTAATACAGATATCAGCATCTTTCTTACAACTCTAGCATCAAAATTCAGATAATTTTGATAGTGGGGTTTTAAGAAAGATACTGATACAGATAAAGACTGAAACATGCTTTGACTTACTTGTGGAGAGTTCAATAGACTAAAACAAGTGAGAGCTGTCATCTTCTAGAAATATCTATAAATTTAAATTATTTAATTATTGAATAAACTATTACTTTCACTAATATCAATATACTATTCATATTAATTAACATGATAAGCTATTAATTAGCTTTTCAGTAGTTTTTTTTTTTTTTTTTTAACATTTCATTAAATATTTCCCGATAATAAATTATGACAAATTTTGGCAAAATTATCACAAATTTTTTTAATACTTAAAAAAATTTTGGTGCCCATAAACGATGTTTATGGGCACCAAAATTTTGACGCCCATAAATGACCTTTATCTCGCCTACCCACTTTCTGCGCCCCTGGCATTAGCATTAATAGAGGCACATGATGCCTCTACTAATGCTAAAAACCCTTCCCATTTCACTGATCCATTCATTCCAAATGTTTGTCTAGTTCTGCCTTGAATTTATTTAAGCTTTCAACTTCCACGGTAACAGATGGAAGTCTGTTCCACCAATCAACCACCCGTTAAAGGCAAACATCCACACATCTGTTCTACAACTGCCTTTCCTCAGTTTGAATCTATGTCCCCTCAGGTTTATAAGCCAATGCTGTGCCGTTTTAACGCATGCACGAACCCTGCAGACAGCAGGGGCCTCACTTGTAGATCTTATATAACTTTTTAAAAGGCCCTCTGGGCATATGTTACGTTGTGGTCAAAAGCACCGCAAACACGGAACATAATGATACATGAATGATGTTTTTGGTTTTCTTTAAATAGTTTAAAGTGCCAAATATATTAATATTAAGAAAAAATAATTAATCAATTTAATTCTCGCTTATGATTATAAATTAATAATATATATATATAATTATATATTATAATGTTAGGAATACAAATAATGTTAAGAATGTGACTAAGAGAGATCCAGAAAAAAATTTAAATAAAATTTAAATTGAATAGACGCCACATTTGGAAATTCACCCGTGAGTTCTTAAAACGGCCCTGAGCCAATATGGGGCCAATATATTATAAAAACCATTCAAAATATTTAAAAATATTACATTATTACATATATGTGAAACATTTACCCCAGGGGCTCACATCTGGTGAGTATGGGCTTGGCACATCCAGGGTTCTGAGTTGGATATCATCATTCTTCTCTTCCTTGGTGATTTTCTTCTACATCTCTTTCTCTCTTGCTCTCTCAGGGTAACTTATATATATATATATATATATTTTTTTTTTTTTTTTTTTGGCTGGTGCAGCAAAAGCCTTAGGCTTCCTTGCACCATATGGCTAATGATAATAATAATAAGAAGAACTAACTGATTAATAGCAGGCACTGGCAGAGGTGAAAGTGATTCTTGCACTGCTTCTATTGGATTGAGCAGCAGCCTGGAAAACAAGTTGCAGGGATTTCAGAGACTGCTGGAAGTTATTGCATAACATGTAAATACATGGGCTGTGTTAGAGTAGCTAAGAACAGGTGTATGTTTACTTGCATGTACACCAATGCTAGGAGTTTGGTAAGTAAATTTTATGAAATTGAGGTGTTGATCAAAACATCAAAGGCAGATACTGTTGGGATATCAGAGACATGGTGTCATGCAGAAATGGAATTTTTGGAGTACATTTTTTATGGGTCTTTTTTTTTTCCATAGCATGGCTGAGTTAGGTGAGAGTAGGTAGATTTTTTCTCAGGTTTTTCTTCCAACAAACAGACAAATCGACCACAGAGCACATGCAATTTACAGAAAGTATATACAGCACAATATGGCCTAAGTTACTGATTCACCTAAAACCCTACAACAACTGAACAACCCTGAAAAAACATGCAATTCATATTAAAAAACTGGCACTTAGCATTGATAATGCACCTGTAGGTTAGGCCAAAATACTGTGGTAATTCTGAAAAGCACTCATACTGTGGTAGCAAGAATATTAAAACAGGAGACACATATATATACACACAAATTTCCATGTGTATTGTAAAATCTGAAAAGGTAACGCATGTAACTTGTGTGCTGTATATAGATATAGATGTGACTTCATTTTCAAGCAGCAGGAAACAATATAATCAGACATTTACAAACAAAAAAGAGAGTATGTGAATCTTATTAATTTGTGTGCAAAAAGGGAGGCTAGATGCCTTCCTTGTGAAAGTTCGTGATCTAAAAGTTTTGAAAGAAGAAAAATTTATGAACTCAAGAAAAATAACTTCTGAATTGCAATATTCTGCTGAATGCAATCTTAAACAGGCCAAACTGATAATTCTATGCATGTTATCCTCACTTGTGCAGAAAGTCTGGTTGTGTTCCTCTCTTTTAGAACCTCGCCCTCGTTCATTTTTACTTTGTCCTCTAGGCATTTCAAATCTCAACTAGATCTCCTCGAAGTTGTCTGGTTACCAAGCTCTGTAGCCCACATAATCAAAGTCTGTTCTCATATGGATGCCTGTCTTTGGCCTTCTTTTGGGTGCAGTCTCCATGCTTGGACACAGTATTCCAAATGTGGACTTGCAGCTGCTTTGTAAAGTGGGATTATGACCTCCCCTATCTCTAATGTTCAATAAATTATAAATAGGATGCCTCCTTGCCATTACTGCATGGGGAATTTCATGTCTGCCTATATCATTATCCCCAAATTCCTTTCTTGATACTTTTAAAGTTCTTTTAGGATTGTTATTCCCCAAGAAGACCTTGCACTTTGCAGTATCAAAACAGCTGCCACTCCTTTGAGCATCCACATTCCTAAAGCCAAAGTTTTCCTAATCTTAACAAATTTTCACATCATACCCTGTATCAGTCAATGTCATTTAAGACCAGAAACAGTGATCCCAGTACCAATCCTTTGGGGCCCTGCTTCTTACATTAGCCCAATCTGAAGGCTAATTATTAATCACAACCTTCTACCTCCTGCCCTACAGTCACCTGAGATCTCAGGATTTTCCCTGTGATTCCAACATGTTCCAGCTTACACATTAAATCTCCTGTGTGAGAATGATGCAAATGCTTTGCTAAAATCCAAATAATCCATAGCAAAATTACTTCCTACATATTTTGATAGTCACCTATGAGCTGAAGCTCATAGTGACACATGGCCTTCTCTTTACAAAACCATGCTTGTTTCCTTCAGAATAGTATTTCTGTCAAAATGAATCTGTGTAGCACTTGATCACTGCCTCCATGATTTTCACTATCACTAAAGTCAGATTGACCATTTTGCAGTTATCCACATTACTCTCAGAACTGCTGTTATGTATTAGCAGTACATTGGCACCTCTTCATTCAAAGGAATCTCTTCCTTCTTAGTCCAGTGATGTCCTCATAATTACACTCAATGATTCAGTGCACTCCCTTGCTGCATCCCTCAAAAGTACTAGGTATATGTGTTCAATTACAGGAGCCTTATCTTTAGGCTTGAAAATTTTTCTATATATAATTTCAACATTGCTAATTTCATGGTTCCTAGCTTCACTAGAATGGTTGTCCCTTCACTGTAAGGGGCCTTTCTTCTGTAAATATTAATGATGATTGCCTTTTCAATTCATACACATCAGCTGGGTTATCCAAGATGTTCCTGAACCCATTACATAGGGATCCAATCTTATTCATTCTTATCTTTGTATTCACATACATAAAAAACTTGTCCCCATTCTTTGCTCTCTTAGCTGGTGATTTTTCATTAATCTTTGCCAGCTTGCCCTTTCCTGTGGTACTAACATATGTTCGTGTCAGACGGCACCTTTTGGAGTACAATGTGTACAGGAAGAATAGATGGGATAGGAAGGAAGGAGGGGTTATGCTTTTAGTTAAGAAACACATAAAATCCAAGGAAGTACAGCAGATCAACATGGGTGGACAGACAGAGAAGAAACATGCTTGGGATACATATAAATTAACACATGACACAGAAGCCTATGATAGATATAAGTTGATCTGTAACCAAGTTACAAAGGAGGTTAGGCAGGCGAAGGCAGATTACGAGAAATCTTTGGCAAGGGACGCAAAGAAAAACAGCAAAGCGTTCTTTACTTATGTAAATTCTAGAAGGAAGGGGATGAATCAGATTGGTCCACTTGATATTGATGATTCAACTGTTGATGATCCTGCTCGGGTAGCTAACAAACTAAATGAATATTCTGCATCGACATTCACACATGAGGAGTTATTCAGCGAGGGGAATGCCAGAGGTGTATTCAACTCTGGCAGTAAGCTTGATAACCTTGTAATAACTGAGAGTAAAATAGAGGAGAAATTGCGGAAGATAAACACAAGAAAGGCACCTGGGGTGGATGGGATCTATCCAGTTACATTAAAGGAGGCAGAAAAGGAAGTAAGCAAACCCTTAGCCATAATTATGAGAGCTTCCTTGGACTCAGGGGAGGTACCCATAGACTGGAGATGTGCAAATGTGACCCCAATTCACAAAGGAGGATCAAAGGCTGACACAAGTAATTATAGACCTGTGAGATTAACTTCTGTTCCAGGAAAATTAATGGAGGCACTGGTTAAAGAAGCACTGCAAGATCATCTGGACAAGAATTCAGTTATAGCTCGGACACAGCATGGTTTTGTTAAGGGAAAGTCTTGCCTGACCAATTTGATTGGATACTATGATGCAGTCACAAAAGAACTGGATGCAGGGAATAACTTTGATATTATATTTTTGGATCTTAGAAAGGCTTTTGATACTGTTGCACATGGAAGACTGCTGAACAAATTGGAGCGGTGTGGCATTGGAGGCAAATTGCTGCTGTGGATAAAGGGATGGTTGAGTGGGAGAAGACAGAGAGTGGTAATCAATGGACACTGCTCATCGTGGACTAATGTTATGAGTGGAGTCTCTCAGGGTTCAGTGTTGGGTCCATTATTGTTTTCTGTAGTTATAAATGATATTGATGACGGTATATCAAGCTTAATGTTCAAATTTGCAGACGATACAAAGGTTGTCACGGTTGTTAAGGACACTACTGATGCTATGCTGCTGGAACAGTATCTGGAAAGGTTGAGCAGATGGGCTGAGAGGTGGCAAATGAAGTTTAATATCGGCAAATGTAAAGTACTACATATGGGAAACAGCAACCCCAGAGTAACATATCAACTCTGTGGTACTACACTGTAGAGAATAAAAAGGCCTGGGGGTAATTGTGCAGGCAGATATGAAGTTCTCTGAGCAGTGTAGGCCTGCAAGAGTAGCTCATGGTGTCTTGTCAATGATATACAGGAATTTTTCTAGCAGGGATAAGGAGGTGATTATTCCCTTGTATAAGGCAATGGTCAGGCCACACCTTGAGTACTGTATACTGGTCTGGAGGTCTCATTTCCAGAAGGATGTAGAACTGCTGGAATGAGTACAGAGAAGGGCAACAAGATTAGTGAATGGAACAAAGGGTTTCTCTTACGAAGAAAGGCTTAAGTTTTGCAAATTACAGTGTCTGGAGACTAGGCACCGGCGAGGTGATCTGATAGAGGTGTATAATTCCTCAAGCTAATAAAAGTGCTGTGGCTCAGAGGAGAACTGAGGGGGGCAGTTGCCTTCTGAATCACAGCCTTCTAAAATGCACAGCTTGCATGATGTTTGTGGAGCATTCAGGTACGGGACATGATATTGCCATGGGGGGATGTCTTTGTGTGTGCACGATGCAAAGAGTGTATCGAAATCAGGCAACAACTCAGCGTTCTTATGGGCCTATATGAGAGCTTGAAGGACAGGTTGGATGCCCTCGAAGGAACTAAATTGAGGGGCCCATCAGGCTCTCAGCTGCCCACATCAACGCCAGAGCTTGCACTTGGTCATCGTGCAACACAGCGGCAACCCCCAAGGCAGAATGCGCTGGTCCCAAAGGAACTAGTAGTTGTTGGTGACTCTATTGTCAGGGAAACGGGGAACATGCTTTGTAAAAAGGATAGGTGGAACAGGACCAGGGTACGTCTGCCGGGGGCAAAGGTTGATGACGTTGTAGAGAAGATATCATCTTTTAAGGGCACAAAAGGTGATATAGTTGTACACCTTGGCACTAATGATATCAAGAGTAGGAGACTAGCAGAATTACTTAACATGTACAGGTTACTGTTGAAAAAAGCTGTGAATTAGGGTTGAATTTGAAAGTGTCTGCAATTCTGCCCAGACACAATAGGAGGGAGTATATGATCACAGCCTTGTCGATCAATTCGGCCCTGGAAAGATTGTGCAAGGCTCAAGGGGTAGAATTTTTTTCAGCCTGGACTGTACTTGTTAACAGTAGAGACTGCTTCTATAGGGATGGGATACACTTAAATAGAATGGGTGAAAGAATATTTCCTGATGCTATCGAGGCAGTGTTAGGTGGGTCAGAAAACTGCTAGCTTGGGGGGGGAGACAAAGACTAATAGATTAACAGTAGCCACTGGCAGAGGTGAAAGGGATTCTTGCACTGCTTCTATTGGAATGACCAGAAGCCTGAAAAACAAGATGCAGGATATTTCAGAGACTGCTGGAAGTCATTGCGGTACAAATAAACACATGGGTTGTGTTAGGGTAGCTAAGAATAGAAATAGGTGCATGTATACTTGCGTGTACACCAATGCTAGGAGTTTAGTAAATAAATTTGATGAATTTGAGGTATTGCTCAAAACATCAAAGGCAGATATTGTTGGGATATCAGAGATGTAGTGTCACACAGATATAAGGAATGCAGAACTGGAATTTGGGGAGTACAACGTCTACAGAAAGGATAGACTGGATAGGAAGGGAGGAGGGGTTATGCTATTAGTTAAGAAATACATAAAATCCAAGGAAGTGAAGCCATTGGACATCGCTGGACAGTGCAGTGTTGAGTCAGTTTGGTGTGACATAAGCATTGGGAGATCAAAATTGAGAGTAGGAGTGTGCTATAGGCCTAATGACTCTGATGAGTATAATAAGATACTGTACAGGGAAATAGAGTGGGCCACTAAATCAGAGAGTCTTATAATGGGAGATTTTAATTTCCCAGATATTGACTGGAATTTGGGGGATGGTCACTCACACACTAGCAAGGCTTTTGTGGATTTATTGGATGATTGTTTTCTACATCAGCATGTTCGGGAGGCAACTAGAAGGAGGAATACTCTTGATTTGATTATCAGCAGTGATTCTTCATGCATTAAGAATCTGCAGATAAATGAACCACTAGGTGGCAGTGATCACAGTGTGCTGAAGTGGGATTTACTCAAAGAGGTAACTACCATTAGGGGTAAAGGGAAGGGTTATTGCTTTCGTAAAGGCGACTACGATGGACTGAGACAGTATTTAAATTCTATACAGTGGGACCAACTGATGATGTTACCAAAAGCAAATGCAAAATGGGAAGCATTCAAAGAACTTATCTTGGAAGCTACTAGGCTTTACATACCAACCAAGAAATATTGTTCAAGGTTTAGGCCTAAATGGATGTATGATGAACTGATGAGGCATATGGCAGAGAAGAAACATGCATGGGATACATACAAATTAACACATGACACAGAAGCCTATGATAGATACAAGGTGATCTGTAACCAAGTTACAAAGGAGGTTAGGCAGGCGAACGCAGATTACGAGAAATCTTTGACAAGGGATGCAAAGAAAAACAGCAAAGAGTTCTTTACTTATGTAAACTCTAGAACAGGGGTGGGCAACTTTTTTCGTCAGCGGGCCGAATGAAATTTTCGTATCATGATGCGGTTCGAATGAAATTTTCGCATCATGATGCGGGCCGGAATAGATTGAACGATTTAATAAAAAAAATCAGAACCTAAAAAATGTTATATTACTTGAATTACCAAATTATTAATGTATTTTTTAAAAAAAAATATCTGAATGTCCAATTATCATTGAAAATGCGGCATTCGGCATCAATTTTTCTTTATTTTTTAATTGGCTCATTTTATGGGCTATAAATATTAAATTAAATTTAATATTAAATTAAAAATTAAAAATTGTAATTTTTAATTACAATTTTATTACATTAATTAAATTAAAATATTAAATTAAAAATTGTAATAATTAGAAAAGGCATAAAACATAAAATATCTCGCACCAATATTATTTTTTTCAATAAGAAGTCAAACCCAAAGGAACTTCGTTCGATCGATGCTACAATAATAATTAGGAAATAACTCTTTGACGCTGCGTAGAATCACTTGGTTACTGTTGTACTGGCCGCGATTCCCGATTGAACCGAATTAAGCCGAACGTTTACGGCGAGTGTAGTCAGGTATGGATTTTCTATATTTATGCATTAACCGAGGGGGCCGGATTCAACATCGTCGCAGGCCGGCTGTTGCCCACCCCTGCTCTAGAAGGAAGGGGATGAATCAGATTGGACCACTTGATATCGATGGGTCAACTGTTGATGATCCTGCTCAGGTAGCTAACAAACTAAATGAATATTTTGCATCGACATTCACACATGAGGTGTTATTTAGCGAGGGGAAAGCCAGAGGTGTATTCAACTCTAGCAGTAAGCTACAGAATCTTATAATAACTGAGAGTAAAGTGGAGGAGAAATTGTTGAAGATAAACACAAGAAAGGCACGCGGGGTGGACGGGATCTATCCAGTTATATTAAAGGAGGCAGCAGAGGAAGTAAGCAAACCCTTAGCCATAATTATAAGAGCTTCCTTGGACTCAGGGGAGGTACCCAAAGACTGGAGATGTGAAAATGTGACCCCAATTCACAAAGGAGGATCAAAGGCTGACACAAGTAATTATAGACCTGTGAGTTTAACTTCTGTTCCAGGAAATTTAATGGAGGCACTAGTTAAAGAAGCACTGCAGGATCATTTAGACAAGACTTCTGTTATAGCTTGGATACAGAGCATGGTTTTGTTAAGGGGAAGTCTTGCCTGACCAATTTGATTGGATACTATGATGCAGTCACAAAGGAACTGGATGCATCGAATAATTTTGATATTATATACTTGGATCTTAGAAAGGCTTTTGATACTGTTGCACATGGAAGACTGCTGCACAAATTGGAGCAGTGTGACATTGGAGGCAAATTGCTGCTGTGGATAAAGGGGTGGCTGAGGGGGAGAAGTCAGAGAGTGGTAATCAATGAACACTGCTCGTAGGGGACTAATGTTATTAGCGAAGTTCCTCAGGGCTCAGTGTTGGGTCCATTATTGTTTTCTGTATTCATAAATGATATTGATGATGGTATATCAAGCTTAATGTCAAAGTTTGCAGACGATACTAAGGTTGGCAGGGTTGTCAAGGACACTACTGACACTATGCTGCTGCAACAGGATCTGGAAAGGTTGAGCAGATGGGCTCAGAGGTGGCAAATGAAGTTTAACATTGACAAATGTAAAGTACTACACATGGGAAACAGCAACCCCAGAGCAACGTATCAACTCTGTGGTACTACACTGACAGTGGTAGAGAATGAAAGGGACCTGGGGGGGGGGGTTGTGCAGGCAGATATGAAGTTCTCCGAGCAGTGCAGACGGGCTGTAGGAGTAGCTCATGGTGTATTCTCAATGATATATAGGAATTTTTCTAGCAGGGATAAGGAGGTGATTATTCCCTTGTATAAGGCAATGGTCAGGCCACACCTAGAGTACTGTATACAGGTCTGGAGGCCTCATTTCAAGAAGGATGTAGAGCTGCTGGAACGAGTACAGAGAAGGGCAACAAGATTAGTGAATGGAACAAAGGGGTGCTCTTACGAAGAAAGGCTTAAGTTTTGCAAATTACAGTGTCTGGAGACTAGGCACCAGCGAGGTGATCTGATAGAGGTGTATAAAGCCTTGAATGGTTTGAGCATGCTCAATGCTGATGGGATTCTTCCTCTCGTTCAGAATAATCACCTGAGAGGGCATAAATTCAAATTGAAGAAAGACAGATGTAGGATAGACGTGCGTAAATTTGCCTTTAGCCAGCGGGTGGTTGGTTGGTGGAACAGACTTCCATCCCTTGTCGTGGAAGTTGATAGCCTAAATAAGTTTAAGGCTCAGCTGGACAGGTATTTCGAACGAACAGAGGGGTGAAGTGGAAGTGGTTTCTTTCTTTTTTTTTTTTTTTTTTTTATTTATTTATTTATTTTTTTTTTTTTTTGGCTGATGCTGCATAAGCTTGCTTTCTTGCATCAAATGCCTCTACTAATGCTAATGAAGCCTGGAATTCTTTGAGCATGCTCAATGCCGGTGGGATTCTTCCTCTTGCTCAGAATAATCGCCTGAGATTACATAAATTCAGATTGAGGAAAGACAGATGTAGGATAGATGTGCGGAAATTTGCCTTAACCAGCGGGTAGTTGGTTGGTGGAATAGACTTCCATCCCTTGTTGTGGAAGATGATAGCCAAATAAATTTAAGGCTCAGCTGGACAGGTATTTCAAACAAACGGAGGGGTGAAATGGAAGTTTTTTTTTTTTTTTTTTGGCTGATGCTGCATAAGCTCGCTTTCTTGCATCACATGCCTCTACTAATGCTCACTCGATCCTCTAGGTTCTCATAGGAGTGGCCTGGATATGGGAAAAGCATACCAAAGGAACCTCGTGAAGTACAGAAATGATGAAGGAAACAACATCGACACAGCAACAGAAACAAAACAGTACAGAGGGACTTTATTCAAAAATGGCAACATAGCACTGGCTGCCATGATACAGATGCATCACTGCTAAAAATGGAACAAAAGGGAGAGATGGTGGCCCTCAGTACGAGATATGGCCACCCCTAATGTCGATGGAGGCTTTGCACCACCTGTTGATACTTAGAACAATGCTGTTGATAATTTCTTGCGGTAACATCGTCCATTCCTCTGTCAGCGCCATCTTCAGCTGGTGAACATTTTCTGGTCGGTGTGGACGTGCCGCTAGGCGTCTCCCCAAAGCGTCCCATATGTGTTTGATGGGATTTATATCGGTGGAATGGGCAGGCCAATCCATTCGAACAATGTTCTCTCATTCCAAAATCATATCAACAGCTCCAGTTCGATGGGGTGTGCGTTGTAATCCATAAACACAAATTCAGGGCCAATGGCACCTCGGAACAGACGCACATGGGGAAGGATTACCTCACTGCAGTAAAGTGTGTTACGGCAACAGGGGTTTCCTCCGCGTTGCTTTCATTGTGAGTATACCAGTTCACTGGGAAGGCCAGAGATTTAAAAGTGTGTGGATCATGTGAATGTGTTATGTTATGTACCGTTGTTTCTCTGGCCATTTAACCGCTGGACCCCAGCTAGGGCCAAACGTTGCCCACACTTCGCCCCGTGGAGGCAGACCAGGTAACCACTAGTTTAAATTTTCACTCTTGCAGGTCCTGCCACCTAGTTTCCTGAGATTTCAGTGGCTAGGACCTAAAAAAAAATACAAATTGTGTGGGGATATTGCGCTAGAATTGGAAAAGCCAAAATGGTGGTCAAACAGTGTAATTTAGATACGGTTATTTTTGGCATGTGGGGTATTCACTTGCATACAGATAGAGTTGGGTAGGGAGAATGAAGATTTGGGGGATAAAGACAGAAGAATGAGGTCAATAGGGAAGACTACCCCAGATGGAATCAGTGGGGCATGCCCATGTCCCACCAGAGGGAAGAGTGGAGTCAGCGAGGAGGGGAGGAGACAGAAAAGCCGTCACCTCCATCCCACTGGGGTGAGGAAGAAGAAAGGGCCGAACAAGAGAGCCAGCTCAGATCGCCAGCATGGCGTGTGTGCAGCATAGCTGTGGCTTCGTCAGGTTCGCGACAGTATCCAGTCCAATAGTTGGTCAGTGTGGGGATAAGATCTCGTCCACTGCTGGTCCAATAATCAGGATGTCAGTGTGGGATGGTGTCACTAATGGGACCTAGATCTCATCCAGTAAAGTCCTAGTCATTGTTGTCAGAGTTCCAGTGTCGAGTCTAGGGAAGTTGTGGTAGTGTTCGTAGTCTGCTGAACAGTTCGTGCGCAAATTGCGAGAGGGCTCAGTAGTACTTCTCCTCCCCCAGTACAAGGTGTTCCCAATCCTTCGGGTTGAAACATATTTTTATTATAAATTGACACCTTATATCCTCAAAGAGGGGACATTCATGTATCAGATGTGTCCAAGTCTGATTTTCACTGCAGAGGCATAGTGGTGATTCTTTTGTTCCGAAGGTCGAAAGTTTGGCATTAAAGGAACCATGCCCCGTTAGAAGGAAGGTGGTGTAGAGCCCCAGTGAGAACCAGGCCGGCTGGTGTGGGTAGACTTGGGTAACGTCCGGGATAAATTTCTGGGTTATGGCGCCTTTAGTTGATTCTGCCCATCGGGACTGCCAGGTTTGTCGGAGATGGTTGATAAGACGTTTTTTCTCTATGTTGCTGTTGTTGGCTGGATCGGTAGTGAAGCCAATGCAGGATACACTTTTACCTCTGGACAGTTGAAAGAGCATCCCGCAGCGGACAATTTCCAGGTCCAGGAGGAGTGATCCCGCCAGGGCCTGCAGCGCATGAGAGCTAACAGTGCAGCACGCTCTGGTGCAGCTGACAGTGCAGCACGACCTCACTACAATAGCATGCCCTGGTTACACCTTCCAGTATCTTGAGTTGTGTACGTCCATCCAAGGTAACGTCTCCCCAGACGAGAACTCCTTGATCGCCATATCGATCCCTTTCATTGATGTTTGCTGGTTGATACCATGTGCCAACCTCTCGCCAGATCAGCTGACGTCCAGAATCGCTGCTGAGACTGAATCTACTCTTATCAGTAAAGAGTACCTTACCCCATTGCGCTGCTGTCCAGTCCTTGTGTTCGACGGACCACTGAAAATGGTGTCTCCGATGGGCAAGTGTTAAAGGGACACAGTGTACTGGCCCTCGAGCAAACAGTCCACCTTTGTGAAGTCGCCTGGCCACAGTAAACCGCGATATCCTGCGTCCTCTGCAGCTGGTTTGCAATGGATCTCGCTGTCTGATGTCGGTCACTCTTAGCCTGTATGAGTATATAGCGGTCATCACTGGGCATTATTTTTCGTGGACGACCACCACTCGTCCTTCGAAGAGCTGTATCTGTCGTTCTGAAGGCCGACCACGCACGTGAGACGATGCCATGGGCGATACCGAACTTTACAGCCGCACTTGGACCTTCCTCGAACTTCCCAATTATTCGACCACGGGTAAAGTCATCCAGATGTTGTTTAGTAGCCATTTCGTTGTCTGCAGCAATGTATGAAACCAATCGAACGTCTATAACAATCGTGCTCACCATTCGGTAATTTGCACATATACTGCTGAACTGCTGCTTTTATCTGTTTATGTGAATACTCTCATCATGATTCAACTTTTGTGAACCAACTCTGTACTGAATGGCCACAGTTATGCAAATCGTCACAGGCTGTTTCGTTTGATTTTGTTGTTGTAACCATTAGAAATAGTGTTGGTCCTTAAGTTTTGCACACTACCGTACTAAGCTATTTATCTCTCTAAAAGGTTATATTTATAATGGAAATTGCACTACGTTATCATATGTTCCGTTATAAGAACCAATTTTGAACACCTTTGTAATATTTTTCTAAAGCACGTTTCTGGAGTTCACTACCATAAAACAATAAAAACAATTTGCACTTTCCGGTTTATTGGGCTTTACTGTTAGTGAATCTAATTATAAACTCGATCTTATGGCTTTGAGATAATACCGATAACAGCAATTGTATGGGTTATTATGTTATTATGATGAAATGTGTTTCCCCTTCCATGAAATCTTCAATCATATGAAAAACAAATTTTCAGAAACTTCTCTTCATTCCTATGTACTTATTACAATGGTGAAGGGAAAGCGACCAATGGAAAGTGCAGGTCGTAGCAGTACCCGGAAACGAAACAAAATTGATTTAGAAATGAAGATGATTAATTAAGAAGTACGAAGACAAAGTTTGTCATATATTGCACGGAATTAGGTCTCGCTGCTTCAACAGTGAATACTATTTTAAGGGACAGTGCGCGTATAAAAGAATATGTTAAAGGATCAACGCATTTAAGATTAACAGTGATCACAAAACAGCGTTCAGGTGCTATATCGAAGATGGAAAAGCTATAATATGGATATAATGTGGATGGAAAATCAGATTCAGAAGCAAGTGCCCCTGAGTCCAATAACCATTCAAGGATAAGCAAGAAGCATTTATGAAGATATTAAAGATAAGTATAGCGAACCCCAAGCCAAGTTCGTGGTAAGCAACGGGTAGTTTTAAAATAGGTTCAAGCATCACGCTGGTTTCCACAATGTTAAAGTATGCGGTGAAGTTGCCAGTGCCGATTCTGCAGCTGCAGACAAATTTTGTGATGTGTTGGGAAAAATTATTGAAGAAAGCGGCTATTTAACGCAGAAAATTTTTAACGTTGATTGACGAGACTGCTCTGTATTGGAAAAAAAAGCAGATCGAACTTACATTGCCAAAGAGGAAAAGCCAATGCCAGGTTTCAAGGCTTCAAAAGATAGGACCATACTCTTGCCTGGGGCCAATGCAGCGGGAGATTACAGATTAAAACCACTACTTGTGTACCATTCTGGAAATCCTCGAGCATTTAAGATCATCAATAAAGCCACCCTACCTGTGCATTTCCGATCGAACCAGAGAGTATGGATAACAATATCTTTCTTTGAGGATTGGTTTAAATGCTGCTCCATTCCCGAGGTTGAAAAATGTAAAGCAACGACGTTCCTTTCAAGATTTTGCTGCTATTAGATAGATATACTCCTGGACATCCTACGCATCTAAATGATTTCAATTCAAACGTGAGTCTTATTTTTATCGCCAAACACGACCTCACTCGTCCAAACTATGGATCAGGATGTTATTTCGAATTTAATGAAAAACAAATTCAGCCACATTTATCATGGCTTCCTTATGGGCAGATCAACAGTGATCAACCTACTCTTCATAGAACATTAGCATTAGCATTATTAAAGGCATTTGATGCAAGAAAGCAAGCTTATGCAGCATCAGCCAAAAAAAAAAAAAAAAACACTTCCACTTCACCCCTCTGTTCGTTCAAAATACCTGTCCAACTGAGCCTTAAACTTATTTAGGCTATCAACTTCCACGACAAGGGATGGAAGTCTGTTCCACCAACCAACCACCCGCTGGCTAAAGGCAAATTTACGCACGTCTATCCCACATCTGTCTTTCCTCAATTTGAATTTATGCCCTCTCAGGTGATTATTCTGAGCGAGAGGAAGAATCCCATCAGCATTGAGCATGCTCAAACCATTCAAAGCCTTATACACCTCTATCAGATCACCTCGCTGGTGCCTAGTCTCCAGACACTAATTTGCAAAACTTAAGCCTTTCTTCGTAAGAGCACCCCTTTGTTCCATTCACTAATCTTGTTGCCCTTCTCTGTACTCGTTCCAGCAGCTCTACATCCTTCTTGAAATGAGGCCTCCAGACCTGTATACAGTACTCTAGGTGTGGCCTGACCATTGCCTTATACAAGGGAATAATCACCTCCGTATCCCTGCTAGAAAAATTCCTATATATCATTGACAATACACCATGAGCTACTCTTGCAGCCCGTCTGCACTGCTCAGAGAACTTCATATCTGCCTGCACAACCACCCCCAGGTCCCTTTCATTCTCTACCACTGTCAGTGTAGTACCACAGAGTTGATACGTTGCTCTGGGGTTGCTGTTTCCCATGTGTAGTACTTTACATTTGTCAATGTTAAACTTCATTTGCCACCTCTCAGCCCATCTGCTCAACCTTTCCAGATCCTGTTGCAGCAGCATAGTGTCAGTAGTGTCCTTGACAACCCTGCCTACCTTTGTATCGTCTGCAAACTTCGACATTAAGCTTGATATACCCTCATCAATATCATTTATGAATACAGAAAACAATAATGGACCCAACACTGAGCCCTGAGGGACTCCACTAATAACATTAGTCCACGACGAGCAGTGTCCATTGATTACCACTCTCTGTCTTCTCCCCCTCAACCACCCCTTTATCCACAGCAGCAATTTGCCTCCAATGCCACACTGCTCCAATTTGTGCAGCAGTCTTCCATGTGCAACAGTATCAAAAGCCTTTCTAAGATCCAAGTATATAATATCAAAGTTATTCCCTGCATCCAGTTCCTTTGTGACTGCATCATAGTATCCAATCAAATTGGTCAGGCAATCAAACATGACATCAAACATAGTCTTGATAATAACAATCAGATAGACATTATATATTTGGACCTACAAAAAGCCTTTGACTCGGTAACACACAAGTTGCTTTGCCTCAAATTAAAGCACATAGGTTTATCAAGTAATGCCTTATCACTTATGTCTAACTTCTTTGACAACAAGAAAAGCAGAGTTCTTTTTGAAAGGAAGTTACTCCTCCACCTTCCATATACAAAGGGGAGTCCCACAGGGTTCTCCTCAGGGGCCACTACTTTTTGCTATATATATCAATAACATACAATATTGTATGCCAAATGTTAACATCAAAGTGCTCTCATACGCAGATGATTTGAAAATATAGAAAACCATCAAAACAACAGAAGACTGTGAATCACTGGAAAATGGATTAGACACTATCACCCGATGGATTACAAACAATGGCCTAACACTAAACTTAAACAAATGCTGCACCATGTCTGTCGCAAACTATCACAAAAAACACAAGATTAATTATCCCTATAAAACTGATAACCATGTGCTATTGAGAATACAAGAGGTTTCAGATTTGGGAGTATGGTTTTCTGACAAGGGAAACTTCAACACATATGTAAATAAAACTACAGCAAAGGCCTCTAAATCTCTCGCGCTGCTTAAAAGAATCTGCTTCGACTTTACCAACATATAGGTCATAAAAACAGCTTGCGTAATGATAATCAACCCAATTCTAGAATATGCCTCACAAATCTGGAATCCTCATACCAAAATTCTTAAAAAACAACTGGAACGTATTGAGAAATCCATAGTCAGATTCCTAGTGTACAAATCCAGGTTGGAAATGAACACAAAATCCTACGATGAATGGTGCATTCACTTCGGGATGGTACCACTCTACCAAAGAAGGGCTGAGGCAGACTGCAAATTCCTAATGCATCTCGTGGCTGGAAAGTTGGATGCCCCCGAGCTGCTCTACGTCAATTTCAGCTGTTCTCCAAGAGCATTGAGAAGACACAATATGCTGGCACAAGAGTCATTCAGAACTGATCAACTTAGATTTCATTACTTCAAAAGAACTGGAAAATTGCTAAATGAATCCAACATTGATATTCTAGATGAAGACATCAATATCAAAAAAGAGTTGCAAAAAATCAAGTAACTAAAAATGAAAATAAATGATTAACTTAATAATAATAAGAAGAATAATATAGAAAAAATAGGTATATTTTAGCTATAAATTTTTCAATAAACAAAGATAATAAATAAAAAATATAATAATAAGAAATAATTAAAATAAAAAAAAAAAAAAAAAAAACTGGATAACCCTAAGAATAATAACACAAATCAATGTAACTACTCATTGTGAACAAACAAGAAAAGATAACAACAAAAATGCTTAGAAATACAAATTTCTCTGTCATCCCCAGCTTTGCTCAAACGCAAATCGCTTATATAATGAATATCTTAATATACATGTTGTAAAATGACCTTGTATATTTGACATTGTGTATTAAGATCTGACATTGTATACTGACTGTAAATAGAATTATTACTGTATTGCTACTGTCATATTCCTCCTCTGTAAGGCTTCGGCTGTTTTGGAGTAATAAAAAAAAAAAAGAAGAAAAAAAAAGCATACTATTTATGCACAATGTTCAGGCATTGCCTGTAGTAGCCTGTGTGAAAAATTTTACGTTAAGAGACTTTTGGAAAAATTACAATATTTACCAAGCCATCTTAAACATATTAATAAGATTCATCATATAAATAAATTTGATGAATTTGAGGTATTGCTCAAAACATCAAAGGCAGATATTGTTGGGATATCAGAGACGTGGTGTCACACAGATATAAGGGAGGCAGAACTGCAATTTGGGGAGTACAACGTCTACAGAAAGGATAGACAGGATAGGAAGGGGGGAGGGGTTATGCTATTAGTTAAGAAACACATAAAAACCAAGGAAGTGAAGCCAGTCGACATCGCTGGACAGTGCAGTGTTGAGTCAGTTTGGTGTGACATAAGCATTGGGAGATCAAAATTGAGAGTAGGAGTGTGCTATAGGCCTAATGACTCTGATCAGTATAATAAGGAACTGAACAGGGAAATAGAGTGGGCCAGTAAATCAGAGAGTCTTATAATGGGAGATTTTAATTTCCCAGATATTGACTGGAATTTGGGGGCTGGTTACTCACACACTAGAAGGGCTTTTGTGGATTTATTGGATGATTGTTTTCTACATCAGCATGTTCGGAAGGCAACTAGAGGGAGTAATACTCTTGATTTGATTATCAGCAGTGATTCTTCATGCATTAAGAATCTGCAGATAAATGAACCACTAGGTGGCAGTGATCACAGTGTGCTGAAGTGGGATTTACTGAAAGAGGTAACTACCATTAGGGATAAAGGGAAGGGTTATTGCTTCCGTAAAGGCGACTACGATGGACTGAGACAGTATTTAAATACTATACAGTGGGACCAACTGATGATGTTACCAACAGCAAACTCAAAATGGGAAGCATTCAAAGAACTTATCTTGGAAGCTACTAGGCTTTACATACCGACTAAGAAATATTGTTCAAGGTTTAGGCCAAAATGGATGTCAGATGAACTAATGAGGCATATGGCAGAGAAGAAAAATGCATGGGATACTTACAAATTAACACATGACACAGAAGCCTATGATAGATACAAGTTGATATGCAACCAAGTTACAAAGGAGGTTAGGCAGGCGAAGGCAGATTACGAGAAATCCTTGGCAAGGGATGCAAAGAAAAACAGCAAAGAGTTCTTTACATATGTAAACTCTAGAAGGAAGGGGATGAATCAGATTGGTCAACTTGATATTGATGGGTCAACTGTTGATGATGCTGCTCAGGTAGCTAACAAACTAAATGAATATTTTGCATCGACATTCACACATGAGGAGTTATTCAGCAAGGGGAATGCCAGAGGTGTATTCAACTCTAGCAGTCAGCTACAGAATCTTGAAATAACTGGGAGTAAAGTGGAGGAGAAACTGTTGAAGATAAACACAAGAAAGGCACCCGGGGTGGATTGGATCTATCCAGTTATATTAAAGGAGGCAGCAAAGGAAGTAAGCAAACCCTTAGCCATAATTATGAGAGCTTCCTTGGACTCAGGGGAGGTACCCATAGACTGGAATTGTGCAAATGTGACCCCAATTCACAAAGGAGGATCAAAGGCTGACACAAGTAATTATAGACCTGTGAGCTTAACTTCTGTTCCAGGAAAATTAATGGAGGCACTGGTTAAAGAAGCACTGCAGGATCATTTAGACAAGACTTCAGTTATAGCTCAGACACAGCATGGTTTTGTTAAGGGGAAGTCTTGCCTGACCAACTTGATTGGATACTATGATGCAGTCACAAAAGAACTGGATGCAGGGAATAACTTTGATATTATATACTTGGATCTTAGAAAGGCTTTTGATACTGTTGCACATGGAAGACTGCTACACAAATTGGAGCAGTGTGACATTGGAGGCAAATGGCTGCTATGGATAAAGGGGTGGTTGAGGGGGAGAAGACAGAGAGTGGTAATCAATGGACACTGCTCATCGTGGACTAATGTTATTAGTGGAGTCCCTCAGGGCTCAGTGTTGGGTCAATTATTGTTTTCTGTATTTATAAATGATATTGATGATGGTATATCAAGCTTAATGTCCAAGTTTGCAGATGATACAAAGGTTGGCAGGATTGTCAAGGACACTACTGACACTATGCTGCTGCAACAGGATCTGGAAAGGTTGAGCAGATGGGCTGAGAGGTGGCAAATGAAGTTTAACATTGACAAATGTAAAGTACTACACATGGGAAACAGCAACCCCAGAGCAACGTATCAACTCTGTGGTGCTGCACTGACAGTGGTGGAGAATGAAAGGGACTTGGGGGTGATTGTGCAGGCAGATATGAAGTTCTCTGAGCAGTGCAGACGGGCTGCAAGAGTAGCTCATGGAGTATTGTCAATGATATACAGGAATTTTTCCAGCAGGCATAAGGAGGTGATTATTCCATTGTATAAGGCAATGGTCAGGCCACACCTAGAGTACTGTATACGGGTCTGGAGGCCTCATTTCAAGAAGGATGTAGAGCTGCTGGAACGAGTACAGAGAAGGGCAACAAGATTAGTGAATGGAACAAAGGGGTGCTCTTACGAAGAAAGGCTTAAGTTTTGCAAATTACAGTGTCTGGAGACTAGGCACCAGCGAGGTGATCTGATAGAGGTGTATAAAGCCTTGAATGGTTTAAGCATGCTCAATGCTGAAGGGATTCTTCCTCTAGCTCAGAAAAATCACCTGAGAGGGCATAAATTCAAATTGAGGAAAGACAGATGTAGGATAGACGTGCGGAAATTTGCCTTTAGCCAGCGGGTGGTTGGTTGGTGGAACAGACTGCCATCCCTTGTGTTGGAGGTTGATAGCCTAAATAGGTTTAAGGCTCAGCTGGACAGGTATTTTGAACGAACAGAGGGGTGAAGTGGAAGTGGGTTTTTTTTTTTTTTTTTTTTTTGGCTGATGCTGCATAAGCTTGCTTTCTTGCATCAAATGCCTCTACTAATGCTAATGCTAATGCTAATGCTAATAAGGCCTGTGCGGAAATCACTAAAAGTTGTTTAAATGGCGCATTGGAAGAAAATATGCCCATTACAGGTAAAAGCTACTTCAGTTGGAGTTGGATGCCAAAGACGTGGAGGAGTTAATAGAGGAAAAAGAAAAGGAATTATCTAACGAAGAACTCATTGACTTGCAAGCAGCGATAGTGAAAGAAGAAAATACCGACTAAGCTCAAGATGAACCAAATGACGAGCCGAAACGTTTAATCACCAGAGAGAGACAAAGATAGTGACGAACCTCCTTGCACCACATGTAATATATTGTCCGCCTTTGAACTGCAAGCGGAACTCGCAATCACGTACCTGGATATTGAAGCTGCCTTTGACGCTATCAATGTGTCGGCGCCCCTCCGCTTACTGGAAGACCACTATCTAATCCAAGGTAATATCCTCTGGTTCATAGCATCACTCATCTATGATAGGGTAGTACAAGTCGATGCCTATGGACAATCGCACAAAAAGGCAATTTCTGCTGGTGTTCCGCAAGGAGGAGTCCTATCTGGCTTATTATTTACGCTATCATTGCGCCTGTTGTCCGTAACAATGAGAAAATCATCACCTATGCAGATGATATAAAAATTCTAACGCCTGTTGCTTCCAACAATCACCCTGAAGCTACAGTAAGCATTAATAATAGTCTCATCAACGTCGCCTCTTACCTCAAACAGTATGGACTCTCGATCAACGCACAAAAAACAAAACTAATGGTGTTCTCTCTCAGACCAACCCCTACAATAATAGCCCCAACACTCGATGGAACTGTCATATCTGCCACTCCTACACATGCGGATTTGGAATAGTATTTGACCCAAAACTCTGGTTTCATGCTCATGTAGACAAGCTCACTTCCAGAGAAGCCTCTCTCCGGTGGCTAGCTAAACAACAACTAATTTATTTTAAGGAGCCTCGTTTAATTAAGAAATTCATCAGAACAGTAATAGAAGAACTCTTTATTACATACATAACGCACATGCCGTACACAGTACCTTTCACGGCTACAAGCCAGAGGTTAAAAATTCGCCTAACATGGGGCTCGAACCCACGACCCCGAGATTAAGAGTCTCGTGCTCTACCGACTGAGCTAGCCAGGTAACTAATCTACTCTCCACTCTATGGTGCTGAAGTGCGGGCATCAGCAGCTACTACAACCAAGAAACCAATCCTCGCTGCAAAATTCTGGCTACTTAAATGGGCTAACCGGAAAGCTTGTCTCCCATCACAGGACAGAACTACAGCTTTATCAACCTCGCTGGGAATGCAGCGACTGCCTGATATCATTGAAATACGACTGATAGCTACAGTTAAAATGATCACGGGTCATATCTCAACACCGTCCATTTGGGATTCGTGTTACTGGCGAATACCCAAGCCAGAACTTCGGTCAACCCCGATGCTCTGCTCGAGGAATCGGAGGCTTCATATCTCAGCCCGCTTCCTCCCAAACCAAATGCTACCGGAAGTACAGCACCTCGACGCTGACTTGCATAGCTTTTGCGGCAATAAAACCTACAGGAAAGAAGTGTTAGCAGCTCGCTCCAATCCCAGAATCGAATAAGAAGTTCGTGCGCCCTCCACACCATCTGAAAAGCTCTCCTGTGCCACAACAAAATTCGTTTGCGGAGAAGTGCCATTTATGTATATTAGATATTTTTATTGTAAATAAAATTTTTAAATAATAAAAATGTAAATATTTAATAAAATAAATAATAAATAAATAATAAAAATGTAAATATGTTTAAGGCTCAGCTGGATAGGTATTTTGAACGAACAGAGGGGTGAAGCGGAAGTGTTTTTTTTTTTTTTTTTTTTTTTTGGCTGATGCTGCATAAGCTTGCTTTCTTGCATCAAATGCCTCTACTAATGCTAATGCTAAATAAGATATTTTTATTGTAAATATAACCGTATGATGTAACTTGTAAATATAGTTAATACTGCGTAATGTGAGAAAGTGTAATGGCAGGTTTACATTTTACATTTTTGATTTTACAGTGTGCATTATCGATTATCTATTCTGATGTGAGCATTAGCTATGTGCATTATCTATTAACTAATTATCTATTCTGATGTGAGTCCGTGGCTGTTGACCGTGACGGGACAATTGCAACTTCACTTAAATCTATATATGTACATTGTTTCATTTAGTTGCAATAAAGATTCTCTCTCTCTCTCTCTCTCTCTCTCTCTCTCTCTCTCTCTCTCTCTCTCTCTCTCTCTAGAGAGAGAGAGAGAGAGAGAGAGATGGCAATGGCATTTCGTGAAATTGCATCGGCAATGGCGAGGTTTGAGAGGATGGATCCTGACAGCGAACGCTTCTTAAAAGTTAACAGCGGGGTGAATGATATGCTTGCTTCCTACAAAGAAATCTAAGATGAAAAGGAAAAAAGCCACCGTCCACTCGAACACTAAAATTCTGTTCGGCCAATTTTTCGGCCTTATACATCTTTTTGCGTATAACCCCTACAGAGTCGTCATATTTTATTATTTTTTTTTTTTTTTAAAGGCCCTTCCCATTGAAATCCCAGGAAATTAGGTGGCAGGGCCTGCCAAAGTTCAAATTATGTGCTGGTGTACCTGGTCTGCCTCCACTGGGCGAAGTGTGGGCAATGTTGGGTTCTATTAGGGGTTCAGCGGCTAAATGACCAGATGTACACAACACTACACTATACAATAAACTCGCGGTGATGGGAGAAACCCCTGGTACCGTTTGACCCTCAACATACTGAACTGAACATCTAATCATCTATTAATATGTTCTTACGTAAGGTTCAGCGGCCGACTCCTAAATCTTCACAGCTGTCAACGACTCCTAAATCTTCACAGCTGTCAACGACTCCTAAATCTTCACAGCGGCGTACTTATCAGCTGAAGACATCGATTCTGGCAACGATGTTCGAGAGATAAAACTTACTGATATTATGCCTGTTCCCTCTTTTTTTGTAATTTTATAATTTTGAAATTTTTCAAATAGCACGCTTTTGTAATTTTTCCTGCGCATGAGATAAAAAAATGAATAAATACACATAAAGCCTTAAACTTATTTACATTTTTATTATTTATTTATTATTTATTTTATTAAATATTTACATTTTTATTATTTAAAAACTCTATTTACATGTTCGTCGAACATTTCTTTTTTGATTCAATCAATTAAGCGAGCACAGTTGCGAGTGCTGCACAAGCATGGGGGAAATTCCGACTTACGCAGAGTTCCGCAGAATGCAAGTGATTAATAGTGTTTAATTTTTGAGTTTGCGTTTTGTGGTATTATTTATATTTGGATGGGAGGCATTTCCCGCATTAAACCTAATTATGCTGTCCAGCTATTTAGCGTGCTAGCAGATGTTTTATTAGTTCGCCTATAGATCTATGTAGAAAAATTAAAACGAAATAAATTAAAGAAATAAAAAAAATATTTTTGAATGAGTATAAAATGATTATTAGAGGAGGTTAGACGAAATTGGAGGTTAGAGGAAATGGGAACTTATTAAAGAATAAAAGATAGTGAAGGAGGAGGGAAAAAAGTAATAAATGGGAAAATTAGGAAAAAAATTACATTCATTCGCAATGGAGTGTTGAATCTAGGGGGTGAGTTTCACCCCCGGTGGAATAAAATTAAAGAAGCGATGCAGGATCACCTAGACAAGAGTGCAATAATAGTTCAGACACAGCATGGGTTTCTTAAGGGGAAGTCTTGTCTGACCAATTTTAATAGATACAACGATGTGGTCACAAAGGAACTGGATGCGAAAAATAATTTCGTTATCATATACTCGGATTTCAGCAAAGCTTTTGGTATTTGCCCATGGAAGACTGCTTTACAAATTGGAGCAGTAAGGCATTGTGGGTGGGGGGAGAGAGTGTTTTATTTCATTATATTATTTTATTTTATCTTATTATTTGCAGTTTTGCAATTCTCTTCTCTTATAAACTTAACTAAAAATTTGCAATTTTCTTAACACCCTATTGACGTCTGTATCACCCCCACTTACGCAAATCTGAATACCAATTTCTAGGGTGTGTAAGGCGGTTGTTAGCAGAACATTAAAGCCACACATTTTGTTTACAAAAATTAACAATCCTTTAATGAGCATACAACAACATTTACATAAATACAGCATTTACATAAAAGAAACAAATAATTGCATACAAGCATCGCAATTTCCATATTCATATGTAAACCATGCTACAATACACTACACTCTCTCTCTCTCTCTCTCTCTCTCTCTCTCTCTCTCTCTCTCCTCAATTATTCTCGATATACGAATTATAACATCAGTTTGTATCAGTTGTGTTTTACATAAATTTGACTCCACAATGATTACTCAATCATTCTCTTACCTTATCAATTTTTTTTTCTTTCTTTCTCTTACATTAATCATATTCACTTCAGTTCTTATTACTCCTTTATAATATTTGTTTCTAGCTTTTGACACATGAAGCGTATTACATCTGATACACTCTTATCTCAATAACAATCCCTGTAGATCACCCGTTCTACCTTGATTAACAACTTAGTCATCATATTCACTTCAGTTCTTATTACTCCTTTATAATATTTGTTTCTAGCTTTTGACACATGAAGCGTATTACATCTGATACACTCTTATCTCAATAACAATCCCTGTAGATCACCCGTTCTACCTTGATTAACAACTTAGTCATCCCTCTTTACTCATGAGGTTTTTCTATTAATAAAATTTATTTCTCTTTGCACCTCACCTGATATGTTACCTTGTTTGGCACTTGGCCTAATTTAATGACATAGATTAACCTATTTTATAGTACTACCCTTATAAATATAATTTATTTGCTACTTCCTTAATATTATTACTTTCCCTTTACTACTCCTGAACCACCCTTACATTTATTCATATAATTAACAACAGGAATGTTCCTTTCTTTTACAAGGACTATCACTCAATTGCTTACAGAGCTAGGTTATGAGTCCTTTTTTCAGGATTCAATAAAGAAACAAGAAACAGACTTACATTCCGACTTCGCCGCTACTTCCAATGTCCTTGTGTTCAGGTTTCCTACGTGGCTGACAGGCTTTCTTCAATTTCATGGGCACTCCGGTTTTCCTTTCAGATTGACAGGCTTACTTCAGATTCTTGGGCACTCCGGTTTTCCTTCGAGGCAGACAGGCTTACTTCAAATCCTTGGGCACTCCGGTTTTCCTTTGAGACTGACAGGCATGCGTTCACTTCTGGGGGGCACTCCGGTTTTCTTTCGAGGCTGACAGGCTCACAGCTGGGGCACTCTTGACTTTTATTTTATTATTTTTATTTATTAACACACAACTGTATATACATTCTCAAGATACATATTAATCAATTTATATACAATATTTATATACAGATTTTATATACATACTCTTATATATACTGTAGTCTTTCTGTACATTTGATTGTGTGGGTCCTGATATGAAGGGTGGCTCCTAGACATAAGCCCATCTCCACCTTTTACTCCTGTGAAACTCAGAACGTCTGCAAAACAGGACTGAAAAAAGAGTGTTATGTCAGGCCATTTCGCCACCAGGGATTAACCAACACCTGGATCAACCATTCTCTGTGTATGCTGTAATGCACAAATCCCGCACCTACAGGAAGTAGTGATATACTGGTAGGTGCTAGCAATCCCGCCCCCAAGGCTGCCCAAACTTGGAGGCCAGCGAAAAAATAAAAAATAAATAAATAAATAATAATAATAAAAAAAAAATTCCAACTAGGAACAATGTATACTTGTTGAAACAAAAGCAACAATATACAATTATTTACATGAAAATAACAAATACATACACTTAGAATGACATTAACTTAACAAATACATACACTTAGAATGACATTAACTTAACAAATACATACACTTAGAATGACATTAACTTAACAATAACACTTAGAAACATTAACACTTAGATTAACATTATATCCACTTACGAGTCCATCCACAAATGCAAGCCTGCATTTGGGTATCCAGGAGCAGAAGATCATTTCGCACTGTAAACAAGAAACATCCTATAAAGATGACATTACACTAAGTCTTCTGTCGTCAAATGTGCAGCACTTCCCTTAATTGGTATCCTGCAATAGATTTCTTAACTCCTGTCTTCTTTTAAAAACTTTGGCCGAGAATTCCTAAAGCAAAGCAAAGATGTCCCACCTCTGAACCAAGAGAGGTAAATTATTCTCCGTGAGGTTCGGTAACCTATTTAGTAATTCCTACCTGTCTGAAGTATACAGTCCGCATTCAAGGATGACATGTCTCCAAGATTCAACCTCACCGCACGAACAGTAGGGGTCAGGTTCTAATCCTCTTTCAAATAGTTTGGCCCTTAAGCCATGTCCAGTGATTAAGTAACTCGTGGTCATGGTGGGAGCAAACCAAGAAGACACCCTCCTGTCCATTGCAAAGCTTACGGCTGGAATGAAGCCTCTTGTAATGGTTCCATACTCACTCAAATCCCAACGTTGCTGCCAGCAATTCACAAGCCCACCCCAAATTCTACGTTTTTCCTCATTTATGTTGTTATTTGGATTAGAGGTGATATTCAATATTTGTAACGCCCTTCCCTTCTTTAAGTTATATATAATACCTCGGAAAATAATGTGTAAATCCAAGGGGATGGTACCTGCAATAACGTGTAAGGCATTTGTCGACACTGTCCTGGAAGCGCGTATAACTGTAAGCAGCATTGTACGTTGCAGGGACAGACGTTTGGCTTTAGTTGTGATCTTGATAGCAGCCGCAAACCAAATACCAGCACCATAAACTGCAATGGGAAGAAAGTCTTGCAGTACAATATCAGTTTTTTTGGATAAACCCCATTCCTTGCGGGAAATTCTAACAACTGCAGCTACGAACGTTTTGATTTTTTCATTGATTTTAGTGACATGTACATGAAACATGAGACGATCATTTAAAGTTAAACCCAAATACTTGGTGTTCTGTACATATGGAATTTGAGTACCATATAGGGTTACCTTTGGCGGCCTTCCATAATCGAAGTGATGTTTAAACACGATGAAATTGGTCTTGGTGACAGAAATCTCTAGTTTATTCAAACCCGCCCATGCCACTAAATTATTCAAAACTGACTAAATTTTTTGTTCGAGAATTTGTCTTGATCCTCCCTGCACTGCCACCACCAAGTCATCTGCATATGCAACTTTGATGAACTCATCGCTATCCTTCGTGAGCCACTGCTCTAGCACTACATTCCAAAAGAGAGGTCCCAAGACTGAACCCTGAGGGCATCCTCTTGAAACGGTAGTCGTGTATGATAAATGCTTTGCACATACTCTAATTTGTCGGTCCTTAAAGTAATATCTAAGGACTTTGAACAGGTAGTCATCACACTTTGCCAGTTGCAGTGACCTGAGAGCGCTCTCCCACCAAAGGGAATCGAAAGCGCCATCAAAGTCAATAAAAACAGCAAGAACATATTTGCTGTTTGCATCCTGAATGTAAGTCAGCAAGGTTGAGATTGCGTCCTCAGTGGAACATCCTTTTTTGAATCCAAATTGGCAATCAGAGGAGAGTTTATGTTCTGAAAATAATTTTAAAATCCTTGGGGCAATTATCCTTTCAAATAATTTGCCAAGATTGGCCAATAAAGAGATTGGCCTGTATACTCTGGGGTTTGTTTTTGGCTTTCCCGGTTTATGCAAGATTTTTAAGAGCTCAAGCTTCCATTCAAGAGGGAAAAGCCCTTCTAGCAAGCATTTATTAAATAAGTTTAATAAAATCTCAGGAAAGAATTCATAAAATTTTTCAATTACTTGATTCTCAATGAGGTCAATGGCAGAACATTCTTTATGGTTCAATTTAGCTACTGCAGCTCCTAGCTCAAGCATATTGGAAATGGCAATTTCAGTTGTCCCCTTATATTCCCGATTAATGCGTCTAATTTCCGATTGGTCAGGGCTGTCCATATACGGCAAGTCTTCCGGAAATAGGCTACTCACTATCCCTTCGACTGTAGATTCCCAGTCCGAAGTTTCTTGATTCTCTCTAATTACCGTATTGTAAATTTCACCACACAAAATTTATTTCTTGAAAGCTTATAGATTATACCCCAAGGGTCAGCATTTCCTGTTTCCTTCACCAGACGTTGCCACAATTTTGCCTGCAATTGCTTTATGGTACCTCTTCCTCAAGTCTCTGTAATCATTTTTCAAAGCCTAAGTGTCTGCGTCCGATAGATGCCTGTTCCTTTGGTATGCTTTTCGTGCTTGTTGAGTTTGTTGTCTCAATTCAGCTAGTGCTGAAGACCACCATGGGACAGAAGTTCTTCCTGTCTGTTTCCTTTTCGTCGAAGCGGCCATCGCCTGATATAAATGATATTGAACCAGAAAAACATATTCTTTTGCTGTTAAGGTGTTAATGATTACTTTGTCATCTCCATTAAAAATTGTATTCAGATATTCACGAAACTTGGTCCGGTTCACCCTGTCCATCTAAAAACGCCTTAAATCCCTTATTGTTATATCCACTTGTCTATCCTCCGGTAAAATCGAGAAGGTGATTGCTCGATGGTCACTATTAATTAGATACTGATTGACGTCCCAATTTTGCACCCTATCCACCAGATTAATGGAGGTTAAAGTAGCATCTATATTAAATTCATCATTTGTGGTCGAGAATGTATATGGTTTATTTGGTAAGTTCTTTACACAGAGATTATGATCCAAGATCAGATCAACTAACTGCTCACCTCGAGCATCAGAAAAGCCGCTGTTCCAAAGTGTAGACTTAGCGTTGAGATCAGCTGTAATTAGTAAGTTGTTAGCTGAAAATCTGCTACATACCCTATCAAGTCTGTGTAAGGCTGGCTGAATATCTTCCGAGGGAGGAAAATACTGGGAAACCAGATAAAACGACTGGTCCCTGGAGGAAACCAGGATACAAACTGTGGTAGCAGAACATTCACTTGAGATAGTTGTTATTACTAGTTCACTGTTAAAGATAATTATGGCGGACTTGGGTCGATCGTCACTTGAGGCAATAATCCTTGCCAAAATTGGATATCCTATAACTTTATACGCTGAACCCCCTACCTGAGAAGAGTAATACGGTTCTTGCAAGCATACAATATCAAACCCCAGATCATCAACAGCTTTCCTAATCTCGTCCGCCGCGGCACGAGATCTTTGCACATTAATTTGAAGAATTTTTATTTCGCCGTATTGCAGGTTAACACTTGTTGAATCAATTACCGTTGTATTATTCATGTCTAGTTCTTCGGTCTGTCAATTCAACAGCTTTAAGATATTCAGGGCATTTATTATCCCTAACTGAGTGATTACAATCCCTACCTCTACGTTTACAATTAGCACACTGAGGTGGTTCCTCCTTGTGAATACAGTCAGAAAAAACATGGCCTACACCCCCCCCCCCCGCAGTGGCCACAAGATACAGCTTTATGGGAACGGAACTGCACACTGTGACCATATCCCAGACATCTGAAGCATTTGCTTACAAATGTAAACTTACGAAATCTATGTGACGTAAAACCTAGATAAATTTTGTCACTCTGAATCACGTATCCCATAAGGCGTTGGCTGAAACCAATAACCCAATTGGTCAGTCTGGTTCCAGTGCCAGAGTTAAATCTGAATGTAATTTCATTCTTAACTTCCTCATGGCTAAAACCAAAGTCTTTTAAATTTTTATTAATTAAATCCTCCAAAATATCCTCCTTTGAATAGTCCTCCGGGACACCGTAGATCAAAATTGTAGGATCGGACAATCTGGGTTTTTCTATTGATAATCCTGCTTTTTTTAATGCAGAAGCACTTGAGATCTTCTTGGCATCATCAGGATTTGTTGTCTCTAACAACACACCTTTATTTCTCAAAAGACGTACACCCTTGATTTTCATGCCCTTGTGATCTTTTTTAATCACTTCAGTAACTGCCTTCCTGATATCCTGACTAGACGCCAGGGACGATTCTGCTGAGGGCCTAAGTATTAGTATGTTTTCGGAATCAGAGATCCCACTTCCGGAATCTATCCTATCTTCACCAGCAATTGATCTGCCCGAAGAAGCTGCCACCTCCACTGAAGAAGTTAGCAGTGGAATCTCTGTTAATTCAGGAGTCTGTCTATTTCGCTTTGAACTACCACGAACAGCTTCCGTAAAAGTCTTATGAGGGTGTAGATCACGTTGGATCTGTATCATCTTGTCCAAAAGACCTGCTCTGATTTCCAATTCAGATGCTTTGGTCTTAAGTCGTTCATTATCAATTAAGATTGCGGTGGTAACTGCCTCTAGATCCGCCCATAGACTATGAATGCGGTTAGAGGCAGACTTAGTTATCTTGCTAGATTCCTTATAAAAACTTGCCTAGAGTTTTCCTGATTTTGGCAACCGTCGCATATACAATTGAAGCATTGAAAGACCCACCCAGGTCCAATCCCTCTGTTAGAGAAAGTTCTTCAGATGATTCTGTTGGAACCGAGTTACTTTCGACAATGACCATCGGCGGCTCAGAAGCCAACGAAACAGAGGGACTCTCCTCCACCACAAGGTTTTTCTCTCCTCGAGCTTGAGTAATTCTATGAGTTTTGGGAGTTTTCTTCCCCCTGCACCCCTTTTTTTTCTTAGATCAATCGGTAGACTCTGATCCAGAAGAATTCTCAATGTCAATATCCTGTGTCAGTGACGCACTTTCTGGTGTTGACGATATATTCACAGGTGTACATACTTGGCTCATTCTCTTTACAAGGGCCTACATTACCAGCCTCGCCTCCCTCCACTTCAACCCGCACTCACGACCTTCTCAGCTTTGACAACATCGCACAGAAGTCAGACACCAAATGCTCTCCTCTCTCAATTTTTCTCTCCCCGAACTTCACTCTTCCCTTCAAGTTTGGCACGCCTCCCCCAAGGACTCCAACCAATCTTCTTTTTTTGTTTAAATTTATGTTCCTTTCCATTTGCTGACACAATTCGCCCAAGCTGCCTCTCCAGCGCACAAACCAACCATTTTCTAGAACTTTATTTTTTTCTCACAAGCAGCATGACCCTTTCGTGTCCACTGACAACATCCAAAAAACACTCATTTTCGTTTCACACCTTTCTCTCTAAATCTATCGGAAAACCCACATATCAGTCAGCCTGACGCTGTTTCATTTTTACTCGAACACTGGACGTCTACTCATTTCCTGTTTTGGTTCTAACGGTGTCCTTGTTCAAAGGAGGCAATTCGTATAATCACGTTTCACGTCCTATTGTTCTTCCTTAAGAAACCCCTTCACACCTGTTCTCAAATGGCACCCCTTTGCCTAGTCCTGCTGTCCCTGTTTGCTCTCTCGTATTATTTGAATTACTCGTTTACCCCTTTGCTACTGTTCTTAATTCTCACGCTTTAAACTATCCATTACTAAATCTGACGTTCTTCAAACTTTAATCTTACTTTTAGCAAAAACAAATATTCTTATTTAAATTCGTAAGATCTTACATCTTACAATCGTCACTGTTTCCCCTAAAAAAAATTTATATAGGTATAAATTTTTTTCTCTTATACGCCTATATCTCCTAAAAATCCAACCTTTGCACACATAATACATATCCACTCTATATACAGTAACTTATACTAAACTATTCCCTAACGCAGAAATCTCCCTAGTGTAGCCTCCTATAATCAGTGTTCCTTGATTTTCTAAGAGTGCTTCTATCTTTACATAAAAATCAATTTCTTAACTCCTTGCAAGAAAAAAAATTTTTTTTTCAAACTATCGTAATCCATAATCTACATGTTTACCCCTATATACATATACACAGGGGTTCAAGCCCCTAACCGGCCACGGATCATTCAACACAAAATTAACCAACTTCGGGATCATCGAGGACCCATGCTGCACATGTGGGGAGGTAGAGACCTGGCACCACATTATGTTTCATTGTACCCATTATGAGGACTTTCGCTGCCGGTTAATGACAACAATCACTTACTTGCCCCGGAATCTGGAATCGCATCTCCTCGACTCACCAGAAGAGTACAAGGCTTTTACTAAGTATGCACAGGAACGTTTTGCCCGACGGAAGACATTAATTGCCATCCACAGAGACCACTAGCATGGACCTTACTGATGAATGCCATGGAATTGACTACATGACTAAACTGAATGGAAATGGACAAACTACCTAGACCAACTGACCTGACATAAATGACCAACAAAATAAATACTTCTAATGAAAGGCAACTGAAAAATGACTTCACCCACCTTGACAACCCGGGACTTGAAACTGTTAGCTCATGGACACTAACATGGACCTTTTAAATTCATTCCAGGGAAAACCGACCAGAAATTGACAAACCATTTGGACGAACTGACAAAATAATGATGCAGGGATCATTATTTAATGACACACAGGGATCAACACTTAACTGTGAGTTTGTCCTATTAGAGGCAACTAAACTGGACCTGACCTCTCCAGACAATGGCCATTGATAAGGCAAGTAAGACCCAAGGAAAACCCAAGAAACACCCAGAGGAGGCAAAATAACACCAAAGCTCAAGAAAAAACCGAAGAAGGAAAATCACACCAAATACCAGCCTCCTGAAAGTAATTCTTGTCTGGGTTAATGGATGCATTACCTGACAGTGACTGTTGACATTAGCGACCTGAACGGAGCACTCTTGCCCAGTTCACTTTTAATCCCCATCCCTTGGGCAGGGGGAAGGAGACGGTTTTCCATCTCCCCTCCCTGCCCAAGGGATGGGATTAAAAGTGAACCCCCCTTCTTCAGACTTGTCTGAAGGAGGGGGTTCACTTTTATTACCCGTCCCCCCTCCTTCAGACTCTATTCCTACTCTAACTTGTCTCGAATTTTTTTTTTTTATTATTTATTTATTTTTATTATTTTTTTTTATTTATTTTATTTTTTTCGGCCCTTGCCTCTGAAATTTTCGGAAATTAGGTGGCAGGGCCTGCCAGAGTACTTAAGCGATCCCTCTAGTGCCTGACGTGCCTCCTCGGGGATAAGTATGGGCAATGGTGGGTTCCACTAGGGGCCCAACGGCTAAATGGTCAGAAGAACAACATAACATGAAACCAACGCTAACTCACACATTACACTTTTTAAACCTCTGGCCTTCACAGAGTTCTGTTCTACACAAACAGAGTACACAATGCGAAGATGGGGGAAACCCCTGGGGCCATTAGACATCGAATACTTTACTTTACTTTACTTTACTTTACTGTTGTTTTGTGTGGTCTGCGAGTGTAGCACAGTGGTATCGTCACCGTCCTCCCCAAATTGGGTGGAAAAGGCCTGGGTTCAAATCCCGTCGATGACGCGAAGAGCTTTAGTGGGCTTTTTCACTCCGTGGCTGACTTAGTCGGTCTCAGGCGTAGATAGCAAGGTTTTTTCGTCCAGCAAACAGGCAAATCGACCAGAGAACACACGCAATTTACAGACAAAATAAATAGATGGGTAGGTGTATTGAATTTACAGGGGGCCATAATATCGTAACTTGTTTTGTTTGTTGTTTTGTGTGGGGACTGCGCCACTAGTGGCTAACTGTGTTGATTGATATTTTATCTTGTTAAATGATATAGTGCTCTTGTTAAATGCGTTTATAAATATGTTTTCAAGTTGTTTATTTTAAATTATTTTGTGAAATTCGGGTATAGTGTCAGAAAATTCATCACGTTTGACTATCTATCATCAAGGAAAGGTAATTGCACTAAATTTGCAATAAGTCTGTTTGGGCAGTTCGGACATTCTTTGTTCTGTCAGTTCCAGCTGCCAATGCTTTACATACCGCTGGTATTTGATGCCTAATTAGTTAAGGCATATACAACAATTGTTATATACACTGAGTGATCACTGAATTATGACCACCTACCTAATACTTCGTAGGTGTCCTCTTTTTGCCCTCAGTACAGTAGCTATCCGACGGGCATTGATTCAACAAGATGTCGGAAGCGTTCGGGAGGTACAGCCAACCAAGCTGTGTGTAATGTAGTCAGCAATGCATATGGAGATGATTGGTATATCCAGACGCCTCATATGCCTTTTCATAGTGTCCCAGAAGTGCTCTATGGGATTGATAACGGCAGAGTTCGGAGGTCAATCGATATGCGAACTGTGTTCCTCAAACCATTCCTGCACAACAAGTGCCCGATTGATCGGCGCATTGTTACCTTGGAAGACACCATCGCCATTCAGGAAACAGTGTAACATAGCGGGATGTACACAGTCCCCAAGCAGTTGACGATAGTGGAGACCACTGATACGTTGTTCCACAAGCATCACGAGTCAAAGTTCCTGCCAGTGAAACATGCCCCACACCATATAACCGCCTCCACCAGCCTGCACTTTTGATACCATGCATGATGGATCAAGGGCTTCATGTTGTTGACGCCAAATCCGTACACAACTATCTATGGTGTGGAGTAAATAACGTGACCACTCCGACCAGCACACTTTCTTCCAGTCTTCTAACGTCCAACTTGCATGCTCCTTGCACCAGGCGAGTCTTTTACGACGATGAACCTTGGTTAGGAGAGGATGCCATAGGGGTCATCTGCTGGTATAGCCCAAACGTGCGAGCGTGCGATGCATGGTCATGCCAAATATTGTTCAGGGTTGGCCCATGTTGTATTGATTAGTCAACTCTTCAACAGTGTTGCGCTTGTCACCTGTACGAGTCATCGGACCCGGCGCTCACCTCTAACATCAACCTTTCGCTAACATTTGCAGTTTTATCGTCGGGTCGTTGTTTGACCATTTTGACGCCAGTCCTGGTACACTTTGTACACCTGGTACAACTACGGCGGCTCTCGAACACCCCATCAGTTCAGCCGTTTGGGAAACCGAGGCACCAGCTCGTCGAGCACCCACATTCTGTCCTTCATCAAAGTCCGATAAATCCTTCCTTTTAACCACACGCTAGGAATTTTACTATCTACTGAACCACTGACACCTTATCTATGCTACTTAGGTCGACTAACTCCGCACTCTCGTACTTCACGTGGTCAACGGTTCGCATTTAGTTTTCGTAGGGGGTGGTCATAATTCAGTGATCACTCTGTGTGTGTGTATATATATAACTGCTTGTAAAATGGAGTCAGATTCACACAGGAGTGGTCTCACTGTGACGAAATTTATGGTGTGGTACCAGAGGATATTGCAGATTTTATGGATTTAAAAAAAAAGGAGCCTAATGTTAGTAGACAGACAACTAATTCGGAAAATTTAACACGTAAATTGAGAAAGAATTGGAATTCTATCCGTTAGCTGGAGTTTCAGGATCAAAATATATCACATGGAAAATTGTCAAAGGGTGTAAGCAGAGAATCTACTAATGCTTCAGTCTCTGGAGGTGCGGGTGAAAAAATGATGGAATGGGAGGAAGTTCTCTGGGGTAACGCTGTCAAGTTGGCAGAGTTGGATAGTCACAAAGATAAGGATGATGAGGACGCTGCACTTTTGATACCATGTAGATCGTCTGAATATCTCATTAAAACACGCCATCAACGACATAAATGCTGTGGTGGGGAAGAAAGCTCATTTGGATCACTGTGTTCATCTTGCAATAGATCTCCTGTTTTAAGAAGAAGCAATAGGAGAAAAGTTATGACCAATTCTCCCGAGAATGATTCCCGAGAACGGTTAAGGAATTAAGTTATTATTATTATTATTATTGGCCATATGGAGCAAGGAAGCCTGAGGCTTATGCTGCAACAGCCGAAAAAAAAAGTTCCCCAAGTTACCATGAGAGAGAGAGAGAGAGAGAGAGAGAGAGAGAGAGAGAGATGATTGATAATATTCAGCTCAGGACCCTAGGTTTTCCAAGCCCATACTCACCAGATATGAGCCCCTGGGGTAAATTTAAGAGAAATGTTCAGAGTGATGTGGATTTGGCCGAAAAAAAAATAAAATTTCTTCAGTCAAAATTGAAACAGGAAATGACACTGAAGCAAGCATTTTGTCGTCGTCTTCAAAGTGAATTAGGAGCAAAAACATGAAAATTAATCCTAATGTCCGTAAATATGACATGAGAGTCCATGTAAATGAAGTGTCACCACTGTCTAGCCATCCAACACCACAAAGCAATGAAACGATGTCCCCAGCAACTCTGCCTCCTGAATCAGTACGTATTTTGGATCAAAGAATCTGCCTGAGGGCTCTGTAAAGGCACAAGTTCAGGCCCCGCGGTCGGAGCTGGAACAGATGATGGCAGAATCGAGTAAAGAGATTACCACCGCCCTTCGTGGAGATACAAAAAAAGCAATGGCAAAGTTGGAAGCCATTCACGAGGAACGGGAAAATTAAGTGACACAGCGCACTCATTCCTACGCTGATGCACTGAGGATACCCCAACAGAGTACAATGACCAGCAAAGAAGCTCAGCCTAGGAGGAAAACGTTAATCAAACAGCGCACCTCTTTGTCCTTTGCTTGCTGAATGAAAAAGATCAACAATCAATCAAGAAAATAGAAAATAAAATCATGACAAACTTGCAAGAAGACTAAAATAACAAGGATTAAAGCCATTCGCAAAACGCGTAATGTAGTTGTAGTAATAGAAACCGAGACAAAGGAAGAAGCTGACAACATCAAGACGAATCCAAAAATCCCCACTCTTGGCCTGTCTGCCGAGTACCCCAATAAGAAGGGACGCTCAATAATTATATTTGATTTAGATAGGGATTCTATCCATGACCAACTTGTTGATGAAATATATCAGCATAATCTCCAAGGATCTCTCGCAGGCCAGGACCAACAAAAATTAATCTATCCAAGGTATTCGACAAAGTCCAAAAACTGGCAACAGCACAAATTGGATCGTTGAATTGGGGCCAACTGCATGGCAAGTACTGCGTTCACAAACAAAGATTTACGTGAATTGGGGCAGCCACTGCTTTCGAGAGCATGTGGCTGTGCTGAAGTGCTACAAGTGTTGTAAATTTGGCCATGTGTCGCACGCCTGTTCCCACGCTGTTGCGACCTGTGGTCACTTCTCAGAAAAGGGGGCACCATTTTAAGTCATGCCAAAACAAAGGCCAGGAGCCTGTCTGTGCAAACTGTAAATGCCTAAAAATGGATCATGCCCACTCGATCCGGGATAAAAAATGTCCTGTGTACCTAAAGGCCAAGAGTTATCACCAATCAAAGCTAGACTATGGCAGCACGCCCTAGAAGATATAATACTTCAATGACGAAATTCTTCCAAATTACTGCTCAGTGGGAAAGAGCAGTGGCCGACCAAATCAGAATAAAAGGAGATGAAAATTCAGATATAATAATCCTCCAAGAACGGTATACTTACATTAGATAGGCTAGAAGATACTCAATAACTATAAAATAACTCAATAAGAGGAAGATAAACCGCGGGCCGCAATCGCGGTACGAAACCCCGAAATCACTGTTACCAACATCTACCACTTATGCACGGCCTGGTCAGTATGTGTCCACGTCATTAGCTCAATGGGAAGCTTCTAGGTTTTATATCTTTTTATTGCAGGCCAGGAGAGGACATTACCTTTGCCACTAAGTACCTTGAGAATGTCTTGCAAATTCTTCCAAACAAGAAGATTATCGTTGGTGCTGATATCAACTGCAGGTCGCCTGTCTGGCATAGTACCACTCCGGACAGGCAGGGTACAAGAAACGGTCAGCGGTTTGAAGAGTTCCTGTCCAACTCTCCCTTCGCAGTGTTAAATCAACCGAACAATCTACCAACCTTCTGCAACACGATGTGGGAGGCAACCATTGACATCACCTTTGCCACTAGAAGTTTTGCGGGCAGTATCACTGGATGGACAGTTCAGGACTCGTGGACCACTTCGGATCACAGGGTCATAACCCCGGGGGCTCACAAGAAACGGTCAGCGGTTTGAAGAGTTCCTGTCCAACTCTCCCTTCGCAGCGTTAAATCAACCGAACAATCTACCAACCTTCTGCAACACGATGTGGGAGGCAACCATTGACATCACCTTTGCCACTAGAAGTTTTGCGGGCAGTATCACTGGATGAACAGTTCAGGACTTGTGGACCATTTCGGATCACAGGGTCATAACCCCGGGGGCTCACATCTGGTGAGTATGGGCTTGGCACACCCAGGGTCCTGAGCTGGATATCATCATTCTTCTCTTTCTTGGTGATTCTACTTTTGACTCTCTCTCTCTCTCTCTCTCTCTCTCTCTCTCTCTCTCAGGGTTACTCGGGAACTTTTTTTTTTTTTTCCTGGTGTAGCATAAGTCTCAGGCTTCCTTGCATCATATGGATATTAATAATAATAATAATAATAATTACTTACCAGCTCTCCAGAATCCTTGTCAGATTTCCTGCTCTTAAGCGAAATCTTAACAGATACGCAATAAGCAAAGCCAATTGGGGGCTCTTCAAGACCTCACTAATTTCCTCCATAAGGCAGATTACAATAGGGTAAAACCACCAGCAACAGCCAAATGAACTCCAGCAGGATAAAATAAGGATAAAATTACTAGTTCGTGTGACAAGGCAAAAAGAAAAAAGAACCCTGCTCCTGGTACCGTTCACTGGTGGTGAGGCGCCTCCGTAGCCAGGTGGGAAGGGGCAGGAGTGCGTAGCACACGCTCCTTGATTAGACCGGGGTTCGAGCACGTCACCACCAAATACGGAGGATGCGGAAAGGTCAGGGAATGACCACCGCATATCCCGGAGCAATATGGCCTTAGTTGCTAATGCTCCTAAAAACCAAATAACAACAACAAACCTGGTGGTGCCAGGAACTTCAACTACTCCACAGGGAGGTGAACTCAAGCAGTTATGGCCTTTCAGCGGTCGCGAGGATCTTAGCCCTCCCCTGAATTTGAAGCCCTCATGAAACTGTACAGGGAAGCCAGGAACATGTACACAGAAAAAATAAGGAAGTGTAAGCAGCAATCGTGGGAGGCATTGATATCTGCCTCAGGGAACACTGACCCATGGGGAGTGGTGTATAAAGTCACGACTGAAAACTCCCCAGGGGTGAGATCGATACTTCTACTAGGAGTACAAGAATCTATTCTATCAATCTTGGATGTGACGTTCCAAAAGCCGCCAGCTCTTTTGCTGCGGAACAGCTCAAACTGTGCCATGAGGACAACCACTATGGTATGTATAACCTGGAGCCCCCATTTAGTGTTGATGAGCTACATCCTGCAAGTGCTCTGATTAGGGATAGAAAATGCCCAGGATCAGACCTGTTGGAGTCTGAAATAATCAAAAAGATTGCGAGTACACCCCCGAGGTCCTTTTAAATCTTCTCAACTGCTTTTTGCAAGCTGGAATATTCCCAAGCGATTGGAAAATAGCAAACTTGAAACTCATCCTTAAGAACCCCACAAAACCTCCAGAGTTACCAGAATCATACTGCCCAATCGCACTTCATCCAGTCCTTAGTAAACTATTCCAAAGATTACTCCACAATAGAATTTTACAGCACTATGACGGTGCCAGCTTGCCTTCACCATAACAATATGGGGTTAGACATGGCTCCTCCTCGATTGATGCCTTGCAGAATCTTCTCGTAGCGGCTGCTGACAAAAAAAAAAGTACTTCTTGATTATTGCTATCGATTTCGCTGGGGGCATTCGACTCACTTTGGTGCCCGAGCGTCCTTGGCAGGCATCGCAGAGCTTCCATCCCTAAAAATCTTTATGAGACCATCAAATCATATCTCTACAACACAACTATCATAGTTAATGCTCCATAGCAGAAAGGCTCCAGAAAACGTCTTCTCCGGGTGTCTGCAGTGTTCGGTCCTGGGACATTTATTATGGAATATTGATTTGGATGACTTCCTCAATATTGATCTGGGAGAGGTCAAATCTGAGGCATATGCCGATGATCTTATCATCGCTGTGGCTGCGGACACCAGAACCGGCCTTGAGATCCTTGCTAGTCATGCCCTTTGCATTCTCAAAAACTGGGCAAAAGAGAATAACCTTCAAATATCTCCAACCAAAACTAACTGTATACTCTTGGAAGGCAAACTAAATATTGGTAGACAACCCCAAAGTAAAATAGATGAAAAGACCATTAAAGTGTCAACTCAAATGAAGTACTTTGGAGTAAGTGTAAGTGTAAGTGTGTTTAGGGTCAAACGGCACAAGGGGTTCCCCCCATCTCCGCGTAGTTTACATTGTGGGTGAACCAGTTGACTGGAAAAGCCAGAGATTTAAAAGTGTATGGACTTTGTATATGTGTATGCCTTGTACCGTTGTTCATCTGGTCATTTAGCCGCTGGGCCCCTATTGAGGCCCAACGTTGCCCCACTTACGCCCCGTGGAGGCAGACCAGGAACCCAGTAGTCTGTTTCACTCTGGCAGGTCCTGCCACTTAATTTCCTGAGATTTCGGCGGCTAGGACCTTAAAAAAAAAAAAAAAAAAAAAAAAGACAGAAACGCGTCGACGTGGGGGTAGAATCGCTTAGTTTTGCTAGGCCAAGTTATGGGCGTAAGGTAATTTAGATATGTTAAGTTTTTGGGTAGGGCTTTCGCTAGCGTATAGATAGAGAGGGGGGAGGCAGAAGGCTGGGGGGAAAGACAGAAATATGGGGCCAATAGAGTAGGTAGCCCCAGTTTTCAGTGGGACATGCTCATGTCCCACCAGAGTAGAAGATATAGGGTGGAGAGGAGAGGAGGACGAAAATGGCCCCCCTCCCCCCAAGGAAGTAAGTTTAAAGGTGAAGGGGGCTAGATTGCCCTCTTCAGATCGCCATATGGCTATTGGCAGCTATTGTTTCAAGTTTCTTTACTCATGGGGCAAGCTCCGTCCTTGTGCTTGTGTCCCTCATCTTTAGTTGCAGCCTTTACATTGTGCTGGCTGGTGTCTCAATAGTGGTACTTGATGTCAGTCATTGTAGATGGTGATTAATGTCCTTCTCCTGATGAAGAGGTCTTGTGCGAACTGGGATAATGCTCTATATTCCTCCTCAGTATCTATGAAATGGGATTCCAATCCTTTTGGTAGGTATCTTATTTTTGTTATAAGTACCCCTCTGAGGTCTTCATATTGTGGGCACTCGTACACTATGTGATTCCAGCTTTCTGTCTCCCCGCACGTACAGTTTGGCTCCTCAGTAAGTCCGAATCCGTGTAGCTTCTCATTGTAGGGTCCGTGTCCTGTTATTAGAGATGTCAAATGGTACCCTGGGAAGTACCAGGTCGGTTGTTTTGGGTAGATTTTCTGGAGGTCAGGTAGATATCTTCTGGTTATCTCACCCTTGGTGGTCTCCGTCCATCTTCTCTGCCATAATTTTAGCAGGTGGTTCTGTAATCTAGTTTTTTCCGTTTTTAGGTTGTTCGCTGGGTCAGTTGTGTAGTCCAGATGTGTGGCCGCCACTCCCCTGGAGTAATGCTTGATACCAAGCTCTCATTCCAGCCACATCTGAAATACCTCCGAACCAAAATCCATAACTATGTTACTCTTGTTACTGGCGCCGGTACTGCGGCCTTGAGCGAAGAACCCTCTCATTATTCTATAAGGCTGTTTTTATACCGATTGTCACATATGCCTCAGGAATCTAGTTAACCAAAGCAGTTATGGCCTACAACAGAAAAATACTGGATACTATTCAGCGGTCCATTCTGCTTGTTATTACCCATGCCTGCTGTATGGTCAGCACCCATGTCCTTCAGCTTCTGGCAGGTGCTCTGCACCTTGATTTTGAGGTGGATACGAAGGGGACTGCTATACCAACTCTTAAAAGGAGTTTCACATACCATCCTCAACTACACAACATGGCTACTGGATGTAAGGAAGAGAAGCAATGTTTACTTAACCACCTGCAGCAGGAGTGGCATAGTAGGTGGTCGACTCTACAAAGGGTGAAACCACCCGGAAATTCTTGCCAAATGTGAAAATGATCTTCCCCAGACTTCCCCCATGGTTCTCATCGGGTTTGTATCTGACCATGAATCCATTAAAGCCTGGCTAACATCACTGGGCATCATTGAAGATCCGACTTGTGCTTGTGGGGGGCTGGAAAGCTGGCACCATCTTATGTATGATTGTCTCCTGTATGAGGACCTTCGCTCTATATTAATCACAAAAATCATGTACTTACCCAGAAATCAGGAATTCCACCTATTGGATAATATAGAGGAGTGTAAGGCATTTACAAATTTTGTCTAGGAGCTCTTTGCAAGACGAAGAAACAATCCTATCAACCATCCTAGAAAGATACATGCCGATGAGTAATCACTGAATAGTGAATAATATACACCAAACTGCTGATATTGAGACCTACCAATTGTGACAAACACCTGAATGCGTTTAAATACCTTGATGTGAATAAAATCTGTAAACAAGACACATACTGAGAAACTTCAATTGTGACAAATACCTGGACACGACTAAACTACTAAGGGGCTTTGGTGTCCCAACAAGTGCGGAAAATACCTGGACATGACTGACTAAACCATTGATGGAATTTGGTCACCCAACTGTGACCTCCACACCTTGAACTAAAACAGTTACGTGGACGTGACTAAACCACAATAAGAACCTTGTCGCTCAACCACGACAAATACTTCGATATGACTAAACCACAGAAACTTGGTCTCCCAATCATGACCTGCACATCTTCAATTCAAACAGTTACTTGGACATTACTAAACCACAGGAAAGGACCTTGCCCCTCGACTATTACAAATACCTAGACATTACTAAGCCACTAAGGGGACTTGGTCTGCCAATTATGACCTGCACATCTTCAATTGTGACAGTTAGTTGGATATGACCAAACCACAGAAAAGTATCTTGCTTCTTGACCCCGATTTGTGTACCAAGAGGCGATGAATACGAGACTCTCTTGTCTGGTATCTTTTGACTCCCATGCCTTTACTCCACCGAATAATTTTGAGGACGCCTTCATCTATGCTTCAATATTTCTTACAGTTTCCCTCCCACTTGACTTTCATATTCCCAATCTCTATCTGTGTGTGTTTTTTAGGTTCTGTCACTGAATGCTCAGACAATTAGCTGGCAGTAACAGCTAGAGAATAATGGGCAGCCTAGACTAGCTTACCTACTAGCTGTGTATACAGGCAATGTGGGGTCCCATTAGGGGTCCTGCGGCCAAAAGGCAGACCACATCAAGAGAACCCAACATAATACTTCTCATATACAACACACAATACTTTTGTCTGGCTTTTACAGAGTAATGTATACTTCACAAGAGTACTTATAGCGCAGTTGTGGGAAATCAAGAGTGGCGCCCTCTCCCCAAACACTATGTTGTTTTGTGTATTTATCAATGATATCAATGAAGGGTTGTTAAAGACAGTAAAGGCAGTATGCTACTGCAAGAGGATCTAGAAAAGTTAGGGAGATGGTCTGAGAAGTGGCAATTAAATTCAACATTGACAAATACAAAGTACTGAAAATGGGTAGCAGTAATCCAAGAGAAACGTACCAACTGTTTGGTACTACTACACTCAGGGAGGTGAAGAATGAAAAAGACCTGGGGGTAATTGTGCAGTCAGATATGAAGTTCTCTGAGCAGGGCAGATGGGCTACCAGAGCAGGTCATGGAGTTTTGTCAATGATATATAGCAATTTTGCTAGTAGAGACAAGGAGGTGATTATCCCCTTGTATAAGGCAATGGGATAATCACCTCCCATGAGTATTACTCGCAAAACTCATGGTGGGGACAGGCCCCACCATGAGTATTGCGTACAGGCCTGGAGGCCTCATTTTAGGAAGGATGTACAGTTGCTAGAACGAGTACAGAGAAGGGCAACAAGATTGGTGAGATGAAAAAAGGAGGTAACCTTCTGTTTGGCCATTTGATAGTAAAATAACTTAGATCGGATCTCTTTAAAAATAGGATAAGGGGAGGAAAAGGTAGATTGAATGGCAATGATTGCACTTAAGGAGTCTATATATATATCAGAGATTGCTTGATATGGTGGGTATGTGTGTTTTCAAGAGCTAGTTTTATTGAAAATAATTCTGCGGTATAGATACTGAATTCTGTAAGAGACACAGCTACTGAGGTGGAAGAAACTACTGCTGCAGCACCTACGGCTGCATCTGTTTTGGAGCCACCAATATAGATATGTACTTTATTTGAGAATTGTCGCAAAAAGAGGTGAGAATTCAGTCCAGAGAGGTTCAGGAGTAGCAAGGTCTTGGAATAGATTCTAAAATTTAATATCCCAACTTGCAGTCGAAATCCTGCGGGACAGTTTTCATTAGGTTTATTGTAATATAACATGGCATATTTAGGATCAAATAGGTATTGCCAGCTGGAATGGGATGGTATAGTTTTAATCTTTGCTGCATAATTACACAATAAAGTTTTTCTCCTGAGATGCAGAGGAGGTTCAATAGGTTCGGAGGTTCAAGACTCCGAAAGCTATCCTAAGGGCACTATGCCGGATGGTATTCAGATGTAATAGTGAGCTTTTCCTAGCAGAGTCATAGACAGGTGACCCATAATCCAAGCGTGACCGGATTAAGGTTCTGTAAAGGTGTAAGAGGAAGCTTTTGTCAGCACCCGAGGGCATAGCAGAGACAGTTCTTTGGATGTTCAGTTTTTTAAGACAAATAGTCCGAAGGTAAGCTATATGGGAAGCAAAATTTAGTTTATTATCTAAATATAAACTCAAAAGATGAAATTGTTGGTAACAGGTAGCAGGCTGTTTTTCAAAAATATCTCTGGATCCGGGTTTAGTTTGCGTTTTATACAAAAATGAACTGCAATGCATTTCTTTTCTGCTAGAGAGTAACCGTTCTGTAATGCCCCTGGTTTAAGGTATGGAATTTGAAGCTGCATTTCAATAGTGTTCATAGTTTGGGATCAACAATAGTTGATGAGCAAACATGTACGATTGTACTGTATTGCAGAGTAGTGTTTTTACTTCCTGTGTCATGTTTGTAATTCTTATTGCAAATAATGTTGCACTGAGAATGGAACCCTGCAGTACAGTCTACTCTTGTTCAAATGATTTGGATAAATTATTCATGTATCGAACCTGAAACGTTCTGTGGCATAGGAAGTTTTGAATAAATTGAGCTAACTGACATCTCAAGCCAAAAGAACGAAAATCTTGAAGTACACCGTATTTCCAGGTGGTATCAAACGCTTTCTCAACATCCAGCTTAATCATGAATAGATGTTCTCTCCTTATGAAGGCATTACAGATGCTTGCTTCTGCTTTTTCCATCACATCTAGCGTGGACTGTTTCTTTCGAAATCCATACTGGTTACTGTTTAGCAAATTGTTTGTTTCCAGGGACCATGTTAGCTGACCGGGAACCATTTTTTTGGACTTCACCTAAACAACTAGTCAGTGAAATCAGCCTGTAGTTTTGTGGAAAGGAACAGTCCTTTCCTGGCTTCAGGAAGGCTAAAACAATTGAGTGACGCAAGGAGATTGGGTATTTTTTAAGAATATTTAGTTGTATGAGTGTGAAGCTATCACAGAAAAATTAATCTTATGCTGTTCTCCTGATTCTTTAATTCGCTGAAAGGTTGAATTGTAGGTGATTATTGCTGATATTCTGGCAAACGATTTCGGTAAGGAATTTGCTATTTCTCCCAGTGATGACAACTCTCTCCCTTCCCAGTAGTATTTTAGGTGGGACCCGAACATATTTGCTATTATGCGTTTGTATTTTACTCCAGTTGATTCTGTTAACCGTGTCCTTGTTAACCTTGTTTATACTTTTTTTTTTCTTGTTAGTTGTTGGCGCATCAGCTTCTATGGCCATAATGCACCTCCCAAAGTTTTTTACATTTTACTGTGATCCAAGCCTGAGGCGGGATTCGAACCCGCGACCTTCGGGTTACCAGGCAGGCACTTTACCCACCTGGCTAGCCCGGTAGGCTTGTTTATACTTAAGGAAAAGCTAATCCAGGCATCTTTCTTTGCTTTTCGTCTTATTTGGCAGCACTTCGCTTTCAGTAAAGTGAATTAGGTTACTTGAATGAATATAATTATGTTACTAATTTAATTATTTACGAAATAAATTCGAAAGCTCAGCTGTTTATCTAAGCTATTTTTTTCCTGTTTGGCATGTGTACAATCTTGATTCCACCAATAATTAGGGGCTCACATCTGGTGAGTATGGACTTGGCACACCCAGGGTCCTGAGCTGGATATCATAATTCTCTCTCTCTCTCTCTCTCTCTCTCTCTCTCTCTCTCTCTCTCTCTCTCTCTCTCTCTCTCTCTCTCTCTCTGTCTCAGAGTAATTCAGAAATGGTTTTTTTGGCTGGTGCAGCATAAGGCTCAGGCTTCCTTGCTTCATATGACTAATAATAATAACCGGAAAATAAACAACCGAATCTTCCATAAGGACAAAAGAGGCTTCTAGAATCTCGGAGAAGACGGGAAAGAAGGGAACGGACCACCCGAGAAGAAGACGATTGAGGAATTCTGGGGAAACATGTGGAGCAGGGAAGTAAGACATAACAGCCGAGCCACCTAGAATGCAAGAAAACCAAGGAGGCACAAGAAAGGAGGGGGATGGGAGATTTGGGAAGAAGAAGTAAAACAGACGATCAAGAACCCTCACAACTGGCAAACTCCAGGAACAGATAACGTCCACAACTACTGGTAAAGTAAAGTAAGTAAAGTGCAGCCATTATCAACCCACTGCAGGATGGAAGCCTCCTCAACAATTCATGCTAGGGGAAATGGACCATAATCTGCCACGCTGGTCCAGTGCGGGTTGGCAGATCGACCGTATTCAGCAGTCAGGGGCTTGAACCCCGGTCTACTCAAAGAGCGTGTGCTACTGCACTCCCGCTCCTGCCCACTCGGCTACGGAGGCCGTTTGCAACTACTGGTACAAGAAGCTGACCTGCACACACAAGCACCTGGTAGAGCAGTTCACCGAAAAGGCACCTAGACAGCCCCGAAGTTTCTCACTCAAGGAATCACACATCTGAAGCCTAAAGACGAAGGAACCCGGCGAAATATAGGCCAATCACCTGCCTCCCAACAATCTACAAGATCCTGACTAGTTGAATAACCAGGAAGATATCAGACCACTTCGAGAGCCAGAACATAATGGCCGAACAGCAGAAAGGATGCAAGCGGCTGAGCAAAGGATACAAGGAGCAATTAACCATAGATGCTGTGGTTATGGAGCAAGCCTACAAGAAGCAGCAACACGTACACAGCCTACATCAATTACCGCAATGCCTTCGACTCCGTTCCTCATAGCTGGCTAATAGAGGCGCTGAACATCTACCAATTCAATCCGATAGTGACAAACCTCCTAGGAGAAATGATGGCGAATGGAGTACCATCATTAAAGTCGAAAATATCACAACCAGGCCAATCCCCATCGGGAGAGGAATCTTTCAGGGAGATGTCCTGAGCCCATTGTTGTTGAAAGGTGGCACCTCACCAGTGTTTAGTGCTGTTTTGTGCTCTTCCAAATCGGATTATTACGGCGATTTTAAACACCCTCCCCTATGAATATTTATGTGGATATTGTTCATAAAGGGTCGGTGAGTAATAAGGTACAATTTTTGTGTGTTTTCGAGAGGGGATTGCTTAGATATCAGACTTTGAAGATATCTTAGGCTTAGAAATATTTTCTAGACATTTTCCCATAGACCACCATTATAAAACAAAATGCCTTGGCCTAACCTGGCTGCTTCTATATAAGCATATGTGGACAGAATATATGTTTTAACGTAGGTTTCATTAATTTTGTGAAGGCCAAGATGGCGGCGATATAGATGTTTTTTGGAGGGAAAATTACATAGTTAGTACAAGGAGACATATTTCTTTTAGCGCCACCTGTGCTACTGATTTGTTGGACTTAAAAACATTGAATATAAACATCGGGTTATTCCAGTACCCTCTATTGGGTCAGTTTTCCATGTGAATTTCATTATACTGTTTATAGTAATTTTGATTTTTGGGTTTGGACTGGAGAGTGTACAATTCCTCTCCTATTGGTCCTAAGGACTTGATATTTGGCAGGTGAAATCCAATAAGAATTACTTATTTTTCATAATTTTTATGGCTTTCCCTAGTGGTTTCCAGGGAGATACAAAAACTCAATTTTTTACTTTTCTCGTATTGACGTAACTTGCTGCCACACTGGATGACTCGGCCATAGACAAGAACTTTGTACAGTATGTTGTGTGTCTAGGTACTTCCCAGTAGGTAAGTGGTATATTAAACATTATTGGAGCTAAGAAGATAGAATACAGAAGAAAAGGAAAATATCATTTAGAGAAGATTCTATATAATAGAAAAGAATCTATTTCAGGTGAAGATTGGTGTCACCAGTATTATTGAATTTTATTAAATGTATTATATTTTTAACTTCATTCTGCACACAGGTAGCATGGAAACAGTTGAAGATAGCAACCAAACACAAGATTTGGCTGGTAATCCCAGCACATCAGGAACAGATATTAGTAAATCTGTGGGGAAAAAGAAACCCAAGATCATTGCCACAAGGTGCAATTAAGATCCTGCTCCTGATGAAAAACCATCCACATCCTCAGTTGCAGTGGGCAGTAATGTAAATAATGTATCAAATGAAGAAACAAGTTTGTCAGAGTCTGAAACTGTATACGTGTCATACACAGAAGGTATTGACTTAGGAGTATCATTAGATATGTCAACGGTTCATGCAACAGTTCTTAAAATTAAAAAGGCCTTGGATGACTACATTGGCTGCTTTGCTGATTTCAGCAAAGTTAGAAAGCTGGCCTCTAATCGAATTAATAGCCTTTGGGCGGATCACGAGGTGGTAACTAGCGTCCTGATGATTGATAATGAAAGGCTCAAAGCAGAATCAGCTGATCTCCAAATAAAAGCAGAGCTTTTTGACATGTATTTGAAGGGACAATGCCCAGTGCAAAAGACATTTGCAGATATAGTTAAGGATGGTGCTCCTACACAGCAAGCAAGACGGATTAAACAAGGAACCAAAAACTACAAAAATAGCCTCAACGAGACTAGAAGAGGAACATTATAGTCCTAAAGGTCCTTTGACCTCCTCGCTAGGTTTGGGGACCCAAGTAACATTTGTATACTTAGACCTGGGACTGAGTCAGACATTGCCTTTAGTCAGGACATAAGAAATAGAATTACAAAGACATTCAAAAAAAGACTTCAGAGAAGTGAAAATTAAAAACATTATATTGTTACGGAATAAAGGAGTTCTGGTGGAGACCACCAACTCTACAGATGCTTCTAAAATTAGGAAGGCTCCATCTCTGGTTGAGGCTGGTCTTACTATTGAAAAACCGAAATTGACATACCCTACAGTGTTGGTGTTTGGAGTCCCCAAAGATTATACCAAGGAAGATATTCGCGAAGATCTCTGTTAAAAACCTCAAGGACTTTGGGGTCTCTCAAGAGGTTTCTCGAGAGTCAACTTTCCGGTTTAACTCTGGAACATTTGTTACCAACTGAGTGATTGGGTTCAGCCCACGTATTTTAATATATTTAATGCAATCAGACAGAATATACCTTGGATTCACCTCTCATCGTTTCCGTAAATTTACCGTGGTAATAAATCTTTCCAATGTCTTGCTTACGGTCATTCCGCGAACAATTGCACACACAAGACAGTGTCCTGTGGCCACTGTGCTTATGGTGGTCACCTGTTTGCAGAGTGTACGCACAAAGAAGATCCTCCACGGTGTGTAAACTGTAAGCGTAGGAATAAAGATAGTAACCACTCAGTGAGGGACAGCAAGTGCCCCGAATATCTTAGAGCTGTGGAGTTGGCAAAAAGTAAAACGATAAATGAATAATACAAACCAAAATACTACAACTATCTTTTTGAATACTCCCGTGGAGATAAAGATTTTACAAATTAACGGGCAAAGATCTCGTTTAGCAGCAGATGAAATCCGGCCAGCTGCAGTTGAATGCAGTCTAGTATGCATACAGGAGCTCTTTTCAACGCAGGCCACAAGATCATGGGCTTTCCAAGATCCGCCAGGGTAATATCAACGAGTGAAGTTCCTCCAAAGACTGCAGTTGTTTGTAGTATTCAACAGTGAACTAGTCATTACATCAATTACTGGACTGTGCTCCACCAACATCACTTGTATTCAATTTTCTTCTAGCGGTTTTTCTTTTTATCTTGTTTCTTTATACTGCCCTCCATCAGAAAATATAGAAAATGCTATACATGAGCTTGACAAAAACTGTTCTAAATTCGCAGCAAACAATCTTGTAATCACTGACGACCTGAATGCAAAATCCCTGTTCTGGCACAGTGGTCGTATTATGGATGCCAGAGTTGCTTTTTATTCGAGGACATTATTTCGGCATAAAATTTATGCATTCAAAACCTTGCAGAAAAGCCTTTCACCTTTTCTACAGTAAACGGGTAAACATCAACGTTACTTTGTCTTCATTTAAACTTGTAGGTAAAATACATAAGTGGGACGTAAAACCCATTTTTAGTTAACAGAGATCACTGTGCCATCACGTTTTGTGTTTGGGGTGGAAAATACCAATGAAGACTTGCCTGTGCGTGACCTAAGGAGATTCTTCATGAACAAAATGAGATGGGATAAATTTAAAGCCTATGTAAGAATGATATTTGTTCACAGGACTTAATGAAACTAAACAACCTCTGTTCTTGAGTATGTTAACTTTGTACAGTACCATTTATTTGTTGCAATGTCGCACTCCACCAGGAGAAAGCAGATCAAAAAACCTTCGGTTCCATAGTGAACACCAGAGATGACCACTTTGAGAGTTCAAGTACAGAACGTAAGTGAACCAATGAGGGAGGCACTTGTCGGAATTATGTACAACTTAAAGATGATTATAGATTAAATGAAGAAATTTTCACAAGATGATAGCAGAGAGCAAGACTTGATGTTGGCAAGATTTAGTGAAACATGTTGGTAATATGGAACCATGGGGTATGGTTTATAAATTAATGAGAAATAAATTACTTAGTGAGGATGTTTACAATACTGTTGTTGATAACAACCAGGAAACCACGGACTGGAAATCAACCGTTGGAAATCTTTTTCTCTTGGATTCTCTGAATCTGGATTCATCTGAACAGGCTGCAATTCGTCTGAAGAATGAGAGATATACTGGACTGGATCCACGGACATTGAGCTTTTCAACATGATTGAGTTAGGGGCTGCAATTTCAAAATTAAATTCGAAAAAGTGCCCTGGAGAAGATTTAATAGAAAATCAAATTATAGTGAAATTTTGAACTCCTTCCAAATGTATTAATCTGTATAACAAGAGTTTACTGGAGGGAACTTTCCCCAGAATTTGGAAACACATTTTTGAAGATTCTTTATAAACCGGGTAAACCCAAAACAAACCCCAAGTTTTATAGACCCATCTATTTTGGCCAAAATGGGAAAACTATCTGAGCGACTTTTGTCGCTAGAATCACTATGCTCATGGAAAAGAAGGGGCATTCGACAGAGGATGCAATTATCACATGTTAAATTACATTTCTGACTCACCACGTAAGTACGTATCGATGGTTTTCGTGGATTTCGAGGGCACTTTCAACTCTTTGGTGGGAGAGTGCCCTCAGATTCCTCAGAATGGCCCACAGTAATAACTACATTTACTGTGATCATATTTCATGGACAGAGCAATAAAGGTTCAAGCCAAACATCTTTCATACAGTACTTCCGTGTCTAGAGGATGCCCTCAGGATTGTTCTGGGGCCTCTCCTCTGAAACGCGGTTTTGGACCAGTGGATGTAGAAGGTTTGTTTGTTATTTGGTTTTTAGGAGCATTAGCAACTAAGGCCATATTGTTCCGAGATATGCGGTCATTTCCTGACCTTTCCACATCCTCCGTATTTGGTGGTGACGGGCTCGAACCCCGGTCTAATCAAGAAGTGTGTGGTACGCACTGCTGCTTCTTCCCACCTGGCTACGGAGGCGCCAGGCTGTAGAAGGAAAGTGAAAGTTACATGAAAATGGCTTATACCGATGACCTGGTAGTCGGACCAGAATGGTCCTTGAGGAAAAAATTCAGCCAGTGTTGATTGACTTACAAAACCGAGCAAAACTAAATAAGTTGAAAATATCTGTAAATAAAACCAACTTTATGGTTTTTAAATCACATTTTGATTATGATCGATCGCCTAAAGTACTATTGGAAAGCATACAAGTACCCTATGTTTCCAACACTAAGTATGTGGGTATTGTTCTCGATGATAGGCTGGGCTTCCACGTCCACGTAAATAAATTTAAGGAAAAAATTAAGAAATTTACTGCAGCAATTATTCGGCTTTCCTGTAAAGAGTGGTGCTTAGGTAAAAAATGTGTTATATTTATATTACAAGACAATTTTCCTTCCCATTATTGCTTACACACGGGGCAAAGGTGGGGCAACGCTGGGATCCAGCAGGGGTCCAGCGGCTAAATGACCAGATGAACAACGGTACACGACATTACACAGGTACAATACCCACACTTTTAAACCTCTGGCATTCCCAGGAAACTGGTACACCCACAAAGAAAGCAACGCGGAGATGGGGGAACATCTCCGCGTTGTAAGGTGTAAGGTATATATACCTTACACCTTATTGCTTACACATGTGGAGAGTGGTTTCAGGCTGTCTAAGGTTAAGATCAAACCAAAATTAATATCACTACAGAGATCTATGTTATTGACCATCATAAATGCCCCAGAACAATTTCAAATAACTCCCTGCAAGTGTTGGCAGGAATTATACCTCTGGACTTCTATGTACAATATTGTGGAAAGGCTTACAAATTAAAAAAAGAGGATTTCAGTGACTTGTCTGGATATTATCTCTGATCCGGCTAACAACCGTAAACATGAAAAAACCAGGATTTGGAATTTATTTATGGACGAATGCAGAGAAGATGGGAAGCAAGTGCATTTGGGGAAGTTACTAAAAAATTCATTCCGCGGGTTGAATTTGCAGCTAAAGGAACAGTATTTTATTGGTTTTTACCCTACATTTACTTCATTCTTGTTGTCAGAGCATGGTTCCCTTAGATCTAAGTTATATCAAAGAGGGCTGGAACCAGATCCTTTGTGCACTTGTAGACAGGATGAAACATGGTTGCATGTGCTGTTACATTGCACACAATACAACAATATTAGAGCTACCTTGCTAATCAACATACCCAATCTAGATGAAAACAATGTACACCTTTTGGTTGATTTTCCTGAAAGCTTTGGGGTTCTCCAGAACTTCTTGGTGTTTACCAGGAGGGAACTTAGAGCAGCTTTGTTAACAAACAAGTAAGTTTTATGTATATAATCTATTTGATGTTAGAAAATTGAGATACAATATTCACATTTACTTACCTCAGTGGTGGTAGCAAAATGGTGTTTATTGATGCCCTACTCATACTCTCAGCACAAGTCAGTATACATAGAAGAAATTTGTAATTGGGTTAATTTAGGCAATGAATTTGATAATTGTTTTCCCTTTACCTTTGGATCTGTGGTCTTCGGCTCATGGATGAAATTATATATATATATGAATAAATATTCATTTTCTGAATCATCTAGTTTCCAGCCGGTTTATTCTGAGGATCTGGAAATCTAAAAATAAATTTTTTCAGAAGTAGTTTACTTGTTTGTCTGGACCATTGAAGTGAACCTGGATAGGTACATCATTGCTACAGCGTGTACACCATCATCATCATATTTACACTCAATGGAGTGTTTCCCGAGCAAAAGCTCAACAACGCAAATTAACTATTTACATCGACCTATTTGGCCTTCCAAGCCGCAAGGACTCGCCCTACTGCTCGGAAGTTTACCATCCCTAGCCCTGTGGAGGCAGGTTGCTACTACCCTTATAATTTGCACCATAATTAAACTCTCTAAGTGTATAGAATTCAGATTGCTTTGATCAAACCACAATCTAGAAAACTGTCAGTTTAGAAGTCAAAAGAAAATTTTTATACATCAATTTAGAGGTCAACAGTACCATGTACATAATATACAAATAAGAAACGACAAGCAGTTGCAATATAAAACTAACATCCGCAAGCATGCGGGAATAAAATGAACCTATTGGTTCAAGTAGTGCCCTGAGAATTACGAATACTATTTACATTTTTTAGATACATTATGAAAACTTTATATATACTTTCGTTATCGAACAGCTCCTGCCTCTCATGAGGAGAGGCTACCCCTAACTGGCTAAGTAGCCTTTGCCTTGGTATGTCATATAGTTGACATTGAAAAATTACATGCTGGCTATCCTCAATCTGCCACACAACGACAGCGATCACTGTCCGCAAGGCCTAGTTGATTTAGCCGCAACCGAAGTCCATGTCCTGTGATAACCATAGCCTGAAAAACTCCAAGCTTAGGCCAACTGTGTATCTGTTCTAACCTTGAGATGTCAGGCATCATCTCGTACGTCACTCTGCCCTTTGAGGATGTCGTCCAATGCTCTTGCCAAAGTCGATGGACTTCCAGCGAAATTTGCTTGCCCTGAACCTTCAAGTCGGGTTTGCCGTAATTTCTTCCCACATCGGGGCAACAACAGACACCCATCAATTCCAAAGGTGAATTATTCTTCGTTCGGTATCATAGGAGTCTCTCCAGGATCAGGTCAACTGCTTCTACACCTACTATTATCTGTAGGGCTTCTGTGGAGACAGTGCGGCATGCTCTGGTCACACCTAACAATGCAAACCGTTGAGCAGCCATCAAGTGGCACCTCATCAAGCATCTGTCAATTGCCTGACCCCAGGCATAGGTTATAATAGGGTCAAAGAGGCACTTGTAGAGTATGTCCAAGTTCCTTTCTTTGATACTCCAGTCTGCTCGGGTGATTCTCCTGAGCTTCCCATACAGCTTCTTGATTTTATCCCTCAAGTACTTCGCATGAGGAATAAAGCTCAGTCTCTGATCCAGATTAACTCCCAGATACTTTATCACTGGTGCAAAACCCAAGGAAAGCCCACAAAGGCCTACTGTGGGATGTCTATTTGGGCTAAAAAGCCCCTTCTGCATCATACACTGCGACTTCGTCAGCGATATCATTAACTTGTGAACCGAGCCCCAAGTCTGTATCCTGTTCAATGCCCAACTGGTTTTTTGCTCCAGTTCTAATCGGGCGTCACCACACACAAGTACAGCAACATCGTCTGCGTAAGCTACAATCTCCACACAATTCCAGTCTTGGTTTAGTAACTTGTCCAAGACGAAGTTCCACATGAAAGGGCCTATAACGGAGCCCTGAGGAATCCCCCTGGAGATGGCGTGACATACTTTCTCGAAGCCGTTATAGACCACCACTCTCCGATCCTGAAAGTAGCTACACAACAGACGGCAGATATCACTTGGACAGTCCACAAGTCTCAATCGGCATAAGATGCTTTCCCACCAGAGGCGGTCAAAAGCTCCCTTAAAATCAAGGAAAATGCCCAGGACATAATTGCTCTCAGAGCTACGAACCAGCGAGAGCAGTCTCACCACGGCGTCCTCAGCTGAACGGCCCAGTCTGAAGCCGAACTGCCGGTCTGACTCCTGGTGTTTGTCTCTGTACACTGTGTTCAAGCGACTCATGATGAGTCTCTCAAACGTCTTTCCCAGAACAGATAGCAAGGCAATCGGCCTATAAGAAGATGGGTCCGTTCTCTCACGATCATCTCCTTTCAAGAGTACGAGTCTGGCTTCTTTCCAACTCTGTGGAAACATGCACTCTTTGAGGCACTGGTTGTACATCGACAACAATGTCAGGATATAGTCTGAAAAATTCTTTCAGGATCTCAGCAGAAATATTGTCAGTGCCAGGAGCCCTACGATTTCACATGCTTCTCACGGCCTGCTCAAGTTCAACCATAGTAAACACCCCAATGGATGTACCAGAACTACAGTAGTTCTGGTTAGCCAAACGCAGAGCAATCTGGTCTGTCATCTCCACATCGGGGAAAAGCGTACATAGAACCGTAAGCATCGTCTCATTCCAGGTCCGAGTCTCGCTCAGTCCCCCAAGAACAGTGTGCTGGACCTGTCCGAGTCGAACCTTCTCCATCACTAACCGGTATGGCAGTCCCCAAGCATTCGAGTTACCTTTCTCTGACACAAAATCCTGCCAAGCCTTGCCCTTGCAGTCTCGAATCGCCTTGACATACTTCCTTTTTGCCATAGCATAACACTCCCGGTAGCTGGCAAGGTTTAAGTAGACCGAATGTCTGGCTCTCTGAAATTTCCTGCGAGCCTGATTGACAAGGCGCCTAAGTCTGCTCAACTCCCCGCACCACCAGGGAACAGACGTTGTTCTATTCCTTCCTCTCCTCATGGATGCATTGCAAGCCCTTTGAAGCAAATCATTCACTAAAGAAACTCTTTGGGCCACCAGGCTATGACTCCATTGCTGTCTCCAGGCAGCATTGGCAGTTACGTTGTTTAAGACTGACTTAAACTTCCTCCAATTAGCGGTACTCGCCACAAACCTATCCACGTTACAATTTTCAGTTCTGCGTTCAAAAGGACGGATCTCGCATCATAAGACCCTGTGATCACTAGTCGACCAATCGGTCTCCACGGACCACTTAATAATTCCATTGACTAAGGTACCAACCAGTGCAAAGTGTTATGTCGATGTTTGACTCACCTTGTTGAAAAGGTACAAGGCTGGTTAGGGACATTTAGGATTTCGAGCCTGTTGGCCAAGATACAGTTTCAAAAAGTACTCCTCTATAGCATTAGCATTAGTAGAGCCATTTGATGCAAGAAAGCAAGCTTATGCAGCATCAGCACAAAAAAAAAAAAAAAAATAAATAAATAAAAAAATAAAAAATAAAATAAATAAGTAAAAAATAACCACTTCCACTTCACCCCTCTGTTCGTTCGAAATACCTGTCCAGCTGAGCCTTAAACTTATTTAGGCTATCAACTTCCACGACAAGGGACGGAAGTCTATTCCACGAACAAACCACCCGCTGGCTAAAAGGCAAATTTCCGCACGTCTATCCTACATCTGTCTTTCCTCAATTTGAATTTATGCCCTCTCAGGTGATTATTCTGAGCGAGAGGAAAAATCCCATCAGCATTGAGCACGCTCAACGCTGATGGGATTCTTCATCTTGCTCAGAATAATCACCTGAGAGGACATAAATTCAAATTGAGGAAAGACAGATGTAGGATAGCCTTGAGGAAATTTGCCTTTTAGCCAGCTGGTGGTTGGTTGGTGGAACAGACTTCCATCCCTTGTCGTGGAAGTTGATAGCCTAAATAAGTTTAAGGCTCAGCTGGACGGGTATTTTGAACGGGCAGAGGGGTGAAGTGGTTTTTTTTTTTTTTTTTTTTTGGTTGATGCTGTATAAGCTAGCTTTCTTGCATCAAATGCCTCTACTAATGCTAATGCTCAAATCATTCAAGGCTTTATACACCTCTACCAGATGACCTCATCGGTGCCTAGCCTCCAGACACTGTAATTTGCAAAACTTAAGCGTTTCTTCGTAAGAGCAACCAGAGGCGGATTTTACGGCGGGCGCACCGGGCGCGTGCCCTGGGCCCCGACTTCTGAAGGGCCCACGCAAAACCCCAACAAATTAGTTGAACATATTAATTCAAATAATAGTTAAACTAATATGTTCAACTATTAGTTCGAAACTTTGTGATTATTATTATGCTATTATTAATTATATTATCCATATATTATATTCAAATTTTATTGTAAATAAAACATTAATAGTACATAATATTTTTTATTTATTTAAAAAAAATGGTTAACATGTATTTTTATTTTCCCTGTCTCTCTCTTTTTTTTAAGGGGACCAATATTTTCTTCTGCGCCTGGGGCCTCAACCGACCTTAATCTGCTCCTGAGAGCAACCCATTGTTCCATTCACTAATCTCGTTACCCTTCTCTGTACTCGTTCCAGCATCTCTACATCCTTCTTGAAATGAGGCCTCCAGACCTGTATACAGTACTCTAGGTGTGGTCTGACCATTGCCTTATACAATGGAATAATCACCTCCTTATCCGTGCTAGAAAAATTCCTATATATCATCGACAATACACCATGAGCTACTCTTGCAGCCTGTCTGCACTGCTCAGAAAACTTCATATCTGCCTGCACAACCACCCCAAGGTCCCTTTCATTCTTTACCACTGTCAGTGTAGTACCACAGAGTTGATATGTTGCTCTGGGGTTGCTGTTTCCCATATGTAGTACTTTACATTTGTCAATGTTAAACTTCAATGCCACCTCTCAGCCCATCTGCTCAACCTTTCCAGATCCTGTTGCAGTAGCATAGTGTCAGTAGTGTCCTTGACAACCCTGCCAACCTCCGTATAGTCTGCAAACTTGGACATTAAGCTTGATATACCATCATCAATATCATTTTTAAATACAGACACCAATAATGGACCCAATACTGAACCCTGAGGGACTCCACTATTAACATTAGTCCACGATGAGCAGTGTCCATTGATTACTACTCTCTGTCTTCTCCCCCTCAACCACCCCTTTATCCATAGCAGCAATTTGCCTCCAATGCCACACTGCTCCAATTTTTGCAGCAGTCTTCCATGTCCAACAGTATCAAAAGCCTTTCTAAGATCCAAGTATATAATTTCAAAGTTATTCCCTGCATCCAGTTCTTTTGTGACTGCATCATAGTATCCAATCAAACTGGTCAGACAAGACTTCCCCTTAACAAAACCATGCTGTGTCTGAGCTATAACTGAAGTCATGTCTAGATGATCCTGCAGTGCTTCTTTCACCAGTGTCTCCATTAATTTTCCAAGAACAGAAGTTAAACTAACAGGTCTATAATTACTTGTGTCGCCCTTTGATCATCCTTTGTGAATTGGGGTCACATTTGCACATCTCCAGTCCATGGGTATTTCCCATGAGTCCAAGGAAGCTCTCATAATTATGGCTAAGGGTTTGCTCACTTCCTTTGCTGCCTCCTTTAATATAACTGGATAGATCACAACCACCCCAGGTGCCTTTCTTGTGTTTATCTTCAACAATTTCTCCTCCACTTTACTCTCAGTTATTACAAGATTCTCTAGCTTACTGCCAGAGTTGAATACACCTCTGGTATTACCCTCGCTGAATAACTCATGTGTGAATGTCGATGCAAAATATTCATTCAGTTTGTTAGCTACCTGAGCAGGATCATCAACAGTTGACCCATCGATATCAAGTGGACCAATCTGATTGATCCCCTTCCTTCTAGAGTTTACATAAGTAAAGAACTCTTTGCTGTTTTTCTTTGCATCCCTTGCCAATGATTTCTCCTAATCTGGCTTCTCCTGCCTAACCTCCTTTGTAACTTGGTTACAGATCAACTTGTATCTATCATAGGCTTCTGTGTCACGTGTTAATTTGTATGTATCCCATGCATTTTTCTTCTCTGCCATATGTCTCATTAGTTCATCTGACATCCACTTAGGCCTAAACCTTGAACAATATTTCTTAGTTGGTACTTTAAGCCTAGTAGCTTCCAAGATAAGTTCTTTGAATGCTTCCCATTTTGAATTTGCTGTTGGTAACATCATCATTTGGTCCCACTGTATAGAATTTAAATACTGTCTCAGTCCATTGTAGGCGCCTTGACGAAAGCAATAGCCCTTCCCTTTACCCCTAATGGTAGTTACCTCTTTGAGTAAATCCCACTTAAGCACACTGTGATCACTGCCACCTAGTGGTTCATTTGCCTGCAGATTCTTAATGCATGAAGAATCACTACTGATAATCAAATCAAGAGTATTACTCCCTCTAGTTGCCTTCCGAACATGCTGATGTAGAAAAGAATCATCCAATAAATCCACAAAAGCCTTGCTAGTGTGTGAGTGACCAGCCCCCAAATTCCAGTCAATATCTGGGAAATGAAAATCCCTCATTATAAGACTCTCTGATTTGCTGGCCCACTCTATTTCCCCGTACAGTTCCTTATTATACTCATCAGAATCATTAGGTCTATAGCACACTCCTAGTCTCAATTTTTATCTCCCAATGCTTATCCCACACCAAACTGACTCGACACTGCACTGTCCAGCGATGTCGACTGGCTTCACTTCCTTGGTTTTTATGTGTTTCTTAACTAATAGCATAACACCTCCTCCTTTCCTGCCCTGTCTATCCTTTCTGTAGACATTGTACTCCCCAAATTCCAGTTCTGCATTCCTTATATCTGTGTGACACCACGTCTCTGAAATCCCAACAATATCTGCCTTTGATGTTTTGAGCAATACCTCAAATTCATCAAATTTATTTACTGAAGTCCTAGCATTGGTGTACACGCAAGTATACATGCACCTATTTCTATTCTTAGCTACCCTAACACAACCCATGTGTTTATTTGTACCCCAGTGATTCCCAGCAGTCTCTGAAATATCCTGCATCTTACTTTCCAGGCTGCGGCTCAATCGAATAGAAGCAGTGCAAGAATCACTTTCACCTCTGCCAGTGGCTACTGTTAATCTATTAGTCCTTGTATCCCCCCCTAGCTAGCAGTTTTCCGACCCACCTACCACCTAACTCGATAGCATCAGCAAATATTCTTGCACCCTTTCTATTTAAGTATATCCCATCCCTGTACAAGCAGTCTCTCCTGTTAACAAGTACAGACCAGGCTGAAAAAAATTCTACCCCTTGAGCCTTGCACAATCCTTCCAGGGCCGAATTGATCGACAGGGCTCTCGTCATATACTCCCTCCTATCGTGTATGGGCAGAATTGCAGACACTTTCAAATTCAACCCTAATTCACGGCTTTTTTTCAACAGTGACCTGTACTTGTTAAGTAATTCCGCTGGTCTCCTACTCTTATTATCATTAGTGCCAACGTGTACAACTATATCACCTTTTGTGCCCTTAATAGATGATATCCGCTCTACAACGTCATCAACCTTTGCCCCTGGCAGACATACCCTGGTCCTGTTCCAAAGTTGTACTACCCCAACTCACTGACTTGGCATCGATACCTATGAGTACTTTCTTACCCATTAACTCAGTACATAGTTTATCGACATATCGAAGATAGGCCTGTGGTTCTTCCCGATATTGGGCGTACATACTAACCAAGTACACTGTGCCAAATGCGCCTATGACCTCCGCAGAAACAGTGCATGGAGCACAGCTTCTGCAACTGGGAACCACCAAATCTCTGTTACAGACAATTATCGCAGCCTGACAACCGGACCAGACTGAACAACCCTATAATCTAGGGGATAACCGCGAACTTTATTGTTCGCTATGTACGGGTCTTGCAAAAGGATAGTCACAGTTTTCTTTTCTGGAGCGCTCAGCCAGCCGTAGAGCGACCAGATACGATCTCTGATCATTGATCTGTATAACTCGGAACACATTGTTGTAAGTTGTAATGGACGTACTATCCATAAGCAACCTTACTCTTGATCAGTTCTAAGTAACTTATGTAGATTGGACAGTCTCTACTTCTGACAGAATGGTCGGAAACCTTTCCTCGCTTAGCACAGTTAACACAAGTTGGCTTCTCGGCCTTCTTGTGGCACTCCTTGTAAAAGTGGCCTTCTCCCGCACAGTGACCTTGAACTTACAGTTCTTTGCTAGGTGCCCGAAGGCAAGACATTTGAAGCATTTCACAGTAAAGTAAATGTCACAGACTTTGTAGGATGACCAGTGCAGGAATACTCTCCCTTTCTCTATCAAGATATTCCATAGGTCGGCGGAAACCTCGATAATCCAGTTCTTGGTATCCTTATTCGCGACTTTTGCCACGGACCTGATCAAAGTATTCTTCTGGAACTGAACTCTTGTCACACCGCATGAACTGAAGTTGCGCTCATATAGTTCTGACATGTACATTGTATACAATGAGACGTTTCCCAGGCTTTTTGGGGACCTCTGTTGGGGACCCTTGACTTTTATCGTCTCACAGTTGAGAATGCGTTGTGCATCTTCCTTGCTAGCCACCTCCAGCACAACTCCTGTCTTTTCTAGTCGGCATTCTTTGAACATTGACACTCTTCAAGGCAAGCTTTACAGACTGGAGAGCCGACTGGGCTAGCCGAGTGGGTAAAGTACCTGCCCGGCAACCCAAAGGTCGCGGGTTCGATTCCCGCCTCGGGCTTGAATCAAAGTACTGCAAAAACCTTGGGAGGTGCAATATGGCCACAGATGCCGATGCGCCAACAACTACCAAATCAAAAAAAAAATCAAAATCAATCACAGACTGGAGAACAACTTGCTTCACAGCCTCACTGGTCTTAAGAGTTTCTGAGTCAGATTTAATAAGAACAGCATGTACTTCAGGCTTCTTAGGAGCTAAGCGCTTCTGGCTTTGCACGACGTCTGCGTACAATGTGGGTGCAACGCTGACAGAGGGTTGACTCATCTTCCACATCGCTTTCAACGTCTGGTTTTCGGCATACACCTCGATAGCCTTAGTTTCAAGTTGATCCCACATTCCAAGAATGATGTACATAGCTGATCTATTAACTTTGTTCGAGTCATTCACCATATAGTCGTGGAGTCTCTGACACATGACCTTCATGTCTTTGAAGTTTTCCATTGGATCATCCTCATCATCGGAGGAATCCGGTCTAAGTCGCTTTACCGCAGTTCACTGGGCTGATTCAAGAACCGCCGAATCGTTAGATGAGTCTTCATCCATATATATATATATATACACCCCAAGGAGGTCTCCAGGCAAACGGTCGAGCACTATTTGTGTCGTTACGTCGGACCTGAGCCTTCAACGCTGCCGTCCGCAGGGATAAAAGCACAAGGATCAACGACTGCTGTCGTCTTATAGTCTGATATCTTCAGGGCTAGCTTGGCTCTAGATTGAACATAGTCAATAAAATACAGACACTTTTGCAATAGTACTTATTATAAGTATACATAGTTATATGGTTTTATAGCCTTGGAACACAATGTTCAATTCCAAAAGAGTCCCGCACTACACTGATCACTTCTGACCGACAAGGCCTACTTAGCCGACCAGGACTCGCCTGGCCGCCCACCCTGGACTGCATGGAAGTAAGGCCTACCAGTTAGCAGTATTCACTGCACAGTAAAACAAGAAGTCTCTTGTGGAAAGCTCTATGATCACTATAATAAACGCTAGATCAAAGCAATAAGAACACTTTACACCCAGACCGCCAAAATGGTACCGGGGTCTACAGCAAGTATAGTGGAAATCATACTTCTTATAGTTTTTCATGATAAAAAATATACATGCATGTTTATGTAATTAGTATGAAATTTTAAGAATTGGGCCACTTTTGGGTCTGCAGTTAACGGTTAGTAACTCCACTTCCACAGCTTCTTTGATCTCAAACTTTTGACCGGCTATATATAAGGGAAACATTTAATTTTCCGGGTTTTCTGCCTCCCCCTGGTAATGTTCCACAGTTGTGGATTTTCAAATATTAACATTTTTGAGAGAAATTGTCTTGGGAAAATTTATTTCTCCTAGAATAACTTAACCAAGTTATGATTGTAATCTGGGAGAAAATTTTAATAGATTATCTACAATACAGTTCCTCTTTCTATTGTGGATGAATATTTCAAGTTCAATTTCAAGGCCTTGCATTGCAAGTGTGCTCTGGAGTATCATGGATCAGGAAATGGATATAACATTTAACTGCCACTGAGGATGAAAATTTCAATCTTGAATTTTATATGGCATTTTGTGCTCCAGAGGATCTTTGGACTTTGAAAATGTGGTTGGTATATGACAAATCGGATCTTAAGTGTGTTCTACACAAAGTGTGACATTGACTACTGGAAAACTTCCACTGTCAAGTTCCAGTAGTTAACTGGAAGAAAAGATGACCAGACAAAACGAGTATAACTTGAGTGAACAATTATTTGACGTTCATGAAGATAGTGAAGATTTCCAGAAAATGACAGTCGGACTATTTAGGCTGCAAAGGGAAGTGGCCTCATTGTGGCTGCTGCTCGCAGCGACAAGTTCTATTCGAAGGGCAAGACAAATTGTCAACAGTTAAACTGACAAACTGTCAAGATGAGTTTAGTGCAAAGGAACCTTTTATGTTTTGTTCTTATGTACTTATTTTTTTTTGTCTCAAATATGCTGAGAATATTTTGGTTTTTGACTAAAATTAACTTAACGATCTTAACTTAACTATACTGTTTTCTCAGAAGTAATGAGCTTTTGTACAGTGATTGTGCCACTAGTTAGTTTTTTTATTTATTTTTATCATTATTTTTTACTTATTTATTTATTATTTTTTTTATTTGTTTATTTTATTTTGTTTTTTGTTATTTTTTTTTTGCTGGCTCCCAGGTATGGGCAATCTGGGAGCGGGATTGCTGGCAACCGCTGGTATTGCACTACATCCGGCGGGTGCGGGATTTTAGTGTGCTGAGCACTGACAGTGATTAATGGACCCAGAACTGGCTCCTCTAGCTTGGGACGGGCATTAGGCAACAGCTGCCCAGGTGTTGGCTGCTTGCTAGTTCGAAGAGGTCTGACACACTTCTTCCAGGCCTCTGCCTTCTTTCAGGCAGAGGTTTTGTGCTGTAGCAAGTGTTCAAGGTGGAAATGGACATTTGCCTAGGTGCCACCCTGACATATAAAAAAAAGCCCATTGTGATTCTGTCTACTACTTAACCCGCTATCCACCAGGCTCAATAGTAGCAATTACGGATATAACCTCAAAGAAGGAATAACCTGTACACCCTCACCTACCTGATGTATATGGATGGCATCAAGCTCTATGTAGGAGCCGAGAAGCACCTCCAGCAACTACTCCAGATCACCGAAGAATTCAGTAATGATATTAGGATGGAATTTGGTCTAGACAAGTGCAAGGATTGCACCAGGGAAAATTAGTGAACCGAAACTACCAGCTGCGGACTGGTAAAGAGAGTGAAGCCATGGCAGTGGGAGGTGCTTTAACGGAGGGAACACAGTTAAAGCCATAAACATCTATGCAGTCCCGGTGCTAACATACTCCTTCATGGTCAAAGACTGGACTAACACGGAGCTGGACGATATCATGAGAAAGACAAGGACAATGATGCCCAAGAGTCGCAACATCACCCGAAATCTGTCGTGGAGAGACTGACAATTGCCCAGGAAGGAGGAAGGGGACTGATAGACATCATTGAGCAACAGAAAACAGCGATAGTTAACCTAAAGGATTACTTCAAGAAACACACAGCACACTCCACCAGGCCATAAGATAGACAAGCGGTATACACCACTCAACCTAAGCGAGGAGTCTCCCCCCAACCAGGAGGTACGAACAAAGCTAGAAAGATGGGCAGAGAAGACACTCCATGGCAAACACTACAATGATCTCCATCAAGATCACATAGATAAAATTGCTTCCAATGCATGGCTCATGAGAGGAACGCTCTTCCCCGAGACTGAAGGATTCATGCTTGCCATCGAAGACAAGGTAATCAAAGCCAGGAACTATAGAAAATACATCGCCAACTCTGTTTCCGTTTCCCCAGTAAAGATTTTGGTATTGCTGTGGTATCAGCTTGTAATATTTGATTAGTTGTATGTTCTGTTATACTGACTCGAATTCCAGTGTGCTCTACCAAATTTCCAAGTGGAACGATATAGAGAATGGGGGGGGGGTTCTCGTGTTTGGAGCTTGAAGAGAATCGGCAGGTGATCATTGTTTAGTGGGTTTTCAAGAACAGGCCACTCCACACTGAGGGAGAACAGATTGAAAGGGTTTGGGTCTGTACTGGGGTTTAGTGGCGCATGGACTACTTGGGTCGTAATGGGCCAGTTCATTTCGTATGATGTGTTTCAGAGATATTTACTTTGGATTTAAATTGTTCCTTTTAACCTGATTTGTACTTCAGTGGGTTGGTCTGTTGCTTATGTTTGCTTCCTTATAGGAGATGGTATAAATTAATAGCTTTTAGGAAGGTGAAAACATCTGTGAAATCATCTCTATCATTCAAGAGATCCGTTAGGGTAATGGCGTAATATGTCCTATAAGTATCTTTGAAGGCTTTTTTGCATAAAGAGGACAGTCTATGTGTTGGTCTGACTAGATAGTGTCACAAGTCTGGCATCGTGGTGGTAGTTCTGCTTGCAACAAGAAAGAGTGCATAATATTGGTATGTCTGATTCTTAGTCTAGCCAGTATAGTTTCTTCTTTTCTTGACTTTCCTGTGCTAGAAACCCATTTTTTAATATTCGGCTTTATTTGGTATAATTTTTTTGCAGTTTGCTGGTTCCAAGTTTCTTGCCATTGCAATTGGCAAGTAGGCCGTATCGCAGGCACAAGCCTGTGGAATATGACACTGATATATATTCTCCAATCTGTAGCATGGCTTCTTTTTGCTGATTTGTCTGCTACTTCATTTCCAGCAAACCCTATTTCCTGTATCCAAAGTGTATCCTGATCATTTCTGGCGCAGTCAGTATTTGTCATATGTGCCAAAAGATTGTGTTTGGGTGTACCTGTTTTGCATGGCTTGCAAGGAACTCAAAGAATCTGTATATATTACACTTTTCGTGTAACTCTTACCTTGTACACGAGTTAAGGCTATTTTTATTGCGTATAATTCTTCCGTATATACACTGCACTCTTTCGGTAGTTGTTGTTAAAGTAATATCTGGGAATACAGCTCCTGCTCCTACTAAATTGTCTGTTTTTGAGTCATCTGTGTATATTGGAATATACTCAAGAAATTGAAGTCTGTGCGCTGCATGTAACTGTTGGAAGATTGTTGCAGGTACTGCTTTTTTATTTAATTTTTGAACAGAGAAGTTGCATATCGGGATATGCGAATCCCATGGTGGTGGTGGTGGTGGAGTGTGAACTGGCAGGTGTGCTACTCTGTCTATATTAAAAAGTAAAGTAAAGTGCAGCCATTATCAACCCACTGCAGGATGGAAGCCTCCTCAACAATTCATGCTGAGGGAAATGGACCATAATCTGCCACGCTGGTCCAGTGCGGGTTGGCAGATTGACCGTATTCAGCAGTCAGGGGCTTGAACCCCGGTCTACTCAAAGAGCGTGTGCTACTGCACTCCCGCTCTTGCCCACTCGGCTACGGAGGCCCTGTCTATATTAACGTTATTTAAAAATAACTAAATGTACAAAGCATAATACGATGGTAGTGTGGGAGGCAGCTCTGTATCTCATATTGTGTTCTTCCTTCAAAACGAGTTCCCACGGTATTGTACTACCTCGAATAAGTAACGCTTCGCTAATAGAGAAGACTATTGTTGCTTATTCGCAGTGAGTACTACCACCTAGACGGCACCGTTTGAAATATGGTATGGGATAAAGATCTCTGTTATGCTCATACTAAGTATATCCCTCAGACTTAGGAAAGCAAAAAAGATGTAGGAAGGTGATAGCAGGAGAGGAAGAAAGGGACAGCGAATCTTTCAACTCACATTACTCAAAAGCTCATAAATTCCTCAAATAGGCAACGCTTCCCCAGTAGAGAAGATTGTTGTTACTTATTCTCGGAAACTCTGTGAATATCAGGCTCCCCCTGGTAACTGTTTCAAGGCTATTGGCCTATCATCGGTGGGTGGGCAGGTAACCTGGTATTGCAGACATGACAACGCAGTTGTGAAGATAATCACACAATATAAGAGATGCCAAAAGGTTTATGTGATATTTAAAAATAATTAAATGCACAAGCCATAATACATTAAGAGTAAGTTTAATATCTATATATCGGTGTAGATACACCATAGATAACTCTTAAGAAACTACGATGGTAGTGTGGGAGGCATCATTTGCTCTGTATCTCATTTTGTGCTCTTTCTTCACGAGTTTCCATGGTATTGCACTACCTCGAATAAGTAAAGCTTCACTAACAGAGAAGACTATTGTTTCTTATTCTCAGTGAGTACCACCACCCAGATGGCACTGTTTAAAAGCTATTAGCCTATCATCAGTGGGCGGGCAGATACCCTGGTAATTAAGGTTATGTACTGCTAAAAAGTCTTGCAATGTGATTCCCAGGGGTTGATTTGTTTGTTGGCAATTCTGGTAGATATTTCTGCAATGTGGATCAAAGAGGGTCTCCCAAGTAGTGTGTCCAGGCATAGATTTTATTTTAAATGTATAGTCCAACACCAGTTGTTGTTGCCTAAGAGTTAAAGGTGGTTCGTTGGCTTCGGCATAGACTATATATGGGAGAGGTACGATAGGCACCAGTAGCTATAAGCAGTGCATTATGATGAACTGGGTCCAGCCATTTCAGAGCTGTTTTCCATGCTGAATCGTACACTGGAGCTCCATAGTCCAACTTTGATCTAATTAGTGCTTTGTATAGGCTTAATAACGAATATCTGTCTGCTCCCCATGCTGTTGATGAAAGGACTTTAAGTATGTTCAGCTGTTTTGTACAGCTTTTATGTAGCTCTCGGATGTGCTCCACGAGTGTGAGTTTCTTATCTAAGATTAGCCTCCGTTGGTATATTCTGGCCTTCTAGTTTTAATTCAGGATCAGGATGAAGATTTCTTTTGGGGCAGAAATGTTTGTTATTGTTTTCTGTGTTGACAGTCTGAATCTATTATCTTACTTATATTGTTGATTGCGCCCACTTGCTTATATTGTTGATTGCGCATTGTAACTGCATCTCAATTGTTCTCATGTTCTGTGACTGACTAGAGATACTAAAGTCATCGACATAAAGTGCCTGTGAGACTGAAGGAGGGAGTTGATTTGTGATCGAATTAATCTTTATGGCAAACAAAGTTAAACTCAAGACTGAGCCCTGTGGGATGCCTTCTTGTTGATTTTGGAGAAAGCAGTTTGTATTTTGACTTGGAAGGTTCTGTTCACAAGGAAGTTCTGGATAAACATAGGAAGATAGCCTCTGAATCCAGCATGATGCATATCTCTTAGGATACCATATTTCCAAGTGGTATTGTAAGCTTTTTCAATGTCAAAAAAAACTGTAACCACATGTTGTGATCTGAAAAATGCATTTCTGATATTGGCATCTATCCTAACTAAGTGGTCTCATCAAAAGCCACACTGTGTGTTTGAGTAGAAGTTATTTTCTTCTAAAAACCATATCAATCTCAAATTTATCATTTTTTTCTAGTAGTTTTCCTAAACAACTAGGTCGATAGTTACATGGGTTTGTTTAGTCTTCGTCAGGTTTAGGAAGAGCTAGTACAATTGCATGGCACCATGTGTTGGGAAATACATTTTCTTCTAATATTCTTTGTACAGTTTCAATAGATTTTCTAATTCCGTCTTGTTAAGGTGCTTAATAATATCGCAATGTATGTCGTCTGGACCTACTGAACTTAGCCTAGCTGTGGACAAAACTTCATGCAGCTCATTTATTGTGAATGGTTTAATTGTAGGTTTCATTACCTTTTGATTTAAATTTAATCTTATGCTTTTCTACTTTTTTTGTTTTGAATCAGAAATTCAGGATGGTAAGAAGTTTTTACTGATACCTTTGCAAAGGTCTCACCTAATGTATTTGAAATAAAGGTAGGGTCAGTCAAACTGGTTCCATTGCAAACAAGTATTGGTGACGGCCTATTGCTATATTTACCTGTCATTTTTCTTATATTATTCCAGACTATATGAGCATTCGTTGTCCTGTGTTTATTGTAGAAGTGAATTGGATCCATGTTGCTCTTCAGCATTGTTTCCTAGTAAATCTTGCTATAGCTCGCATTATTTTGTACTGAATCAGATTGTCTGTGGTGGGGTATCTGCGAAATCGGTTTCATGCCCTATTCTGTTTTCTTGTTTCAGTACAATCAGCGTTCCACCATGTCTTCGGACGGTTAGGGAAACGTGATGAGGTCTTCGGAATTGTTAGTTTGCCTGTGTTCTGTATGGTTTCTGTGACATGTGCTAGTGCAACATCTAATGTTTTCCTAAACAATTAGGTTTAGGAAAATATTGGTGTTGAAAACTGCTTTCCTCCCAAATGCTTCCCAGTTAGCTTCTTTATCTATCTTCCAGCGGGGAGTCCTGCTGGTATGACTTGGATATTCACCCACTAGTGTGGAAATTACTGGATAATGATCACTACACCCAGGGAAGTATTTGAAGAGGATCTTCAAATACCTCCCAATTAAATGCTGTGTAAAGCGCAGGAGTACATATGGTGAGGTCTACTGCTGTAGTGGATTGAGTGGAAAGTGGAAGTGTGGTTACCCTTGTTAAGAAGTAAGTGGTTGTGGTAATCTAAGTTGTTCAATGATGCGTCCTCTTCTGTTGTAGTCTGAGCACTCTCACAAAGGGTTATGTCCATTCATATCGCCCATCAAACAGAGAGGGGGGGATGTAGTTGTTGTATTAATGCACAAGAGACATCTTCTGCTGGTGATATGTACACTGAACATATGGTTAATAGAGATTCTGCTATTGTACGAATTGCTACCGCCTCTAATCAACTACAGTAAACCCCCGCTATTCGTGGTCGCTGATTAAATATAAAATGAAACCTAAAAAAATGTGAATTTTAAAGCGCCGTGAACATTTTCCGCCATAAAAAAACATGGGCGTTGGCTAAAATTATCTTACCCGGTCAAAACAGCGCTCAGTGGGTGGGGGGAGAGGGGTGACAAAATTGCGAGCGTGGATGTTTCTCGCTAATCCTTGTTCAGTATGTGTTATGCGCTTGTCACAGAAGGTTTCATCGTTTGCTTTTAATTTATATGCTTAAAAATTGAATAAATTTATAAATTGATATGCTTACAAAAGTGATACATCTACCGTTTTGCAGTGTAAAACAGACTTTTTCGAGTGTGTTAATGGAAGAAAGAGACTTTATGGTGGACAAGTTCTTTCTAACCCGTACAAAAAATATGGCTACGAATAACAAGGAAAATGTGAAAAGATCAAAGGTGACATTAGCGAATAAAATTGAATTAGATAAAATTTATAATGGTGAAAGTGTCTCCTCAGTGGCAAAATATTATAAAATCAATGAGTCAACGGTACGATCAATCAAGAAATCGGAAGAAAAAATCTGCCGTAGTGTCCGTGAAAACGCGCTAATTGCTTCAAAAATTTGCTCTGTAACTCGTGATGTTAAATTAGAAAAAATTTAAAAAGCTTTAAATCTGTGGATAGAAGACCAAACTCAAAATTCACTCATCATTCGTGAAAAGGCAAAACTCCTTTATCAACACTTTAGCGAAACTGGTGATAGCACTGGCGGGATAAGTTTTTTAGCTAGCAAAGGTGCTGGAATGAAAGATTTGTTTGAAATTTCTAATAAATATTACATTTAATATTAAATTGTTTCTTGTTTTCATTTCGATGCCTTATGCTTGCATTTCACTATGTACTGTCAATGTACATAGTCATATTATGAAGGTACATATAATACATACATACATACATACATACATAGACAAAATTTTAGACTAGTTTTTCTTATATATTTCATACTTTGGAATGGAACCCCTTTATTACTATGGGAGCCATAACTCAGTATTTGCGTTTTCTGTGTTCGCAGCATTTCTCAGGAACGTAACTCCTGCGAATAGCGGGGGTTTACTGTATTTATATGCACTTGTTGTGTTGGTATTCTGTCATTTACTAATATAGCCACTCCTCCATGGGTTATACCGTCAGTTATTCGGTCTGTTCTGTACATTGAATAGTTCCTGATATTCAGGGTATCTTGTTGTTTAAGGTAAGTTTCCTGAAGACGGATACAGATTGGAGTGTACTGTGTGATCAGATACTGGACATTGTCAAATTAGTGTGTATTCTTCGACAGTCCCATTGGATAATTTTATCCATTATTTATATTTGCTCAGCCCCTCGAGCTGTTTTCGTTGAGTGGTAGTCTTTTGCTTTACTATCCTTAGCCTATCTCTTTTGGGAAAGACTGGATTTTCTGTGTCCATATCGTCTTCGGCATGAATTTCCAACGCTTCGTCTATCTTTTCTGTATTCTCTAATTCCATAAATTCTGATGGATGTTCATAATTAAGTGTTCCTTCATTACTATTACACTGTTTCACAGTCGGAGAATCTGATTAGTTAGTTATTTGGTTTTTAGGAGCATTAGCAACTAAGGCTACATTGTTCCGGGATATGCGGTGGTCATTCCCTGACCTCTCCGCATCCTCCGTGGTGACAGGCTCGAACCCCAGTCTAATCAAGAAGCGTGTGCTACGCACTGCTACTCCTTCCCACCTGGATATGGAGGCGCCCTGGAGAATCTGAGGGGATTGAGATTGGTGTGCTCACTGTTTTCTCCTGTTTATCTTTTTGTTTTGCTTGGAGTAAGTGTTTTACTTACTCCAAGCCAAAGGGGTGAGAAAGATTCATTTGGAGGGACTGGGATTTCAGTTTGACATTCCACTGATTTATTTGTGCCTACTGATTTATTTGGCCGCTATTTGTGCATATGTTGATCTATCGGTTATAGTTGGCTGGACCATTTTTCTTTCTTCTTGGTATGTAATATTGTGGTCAGTTTTGTATTTATTTTTCTTTTTTCCATATTCCACATGTTCTGGAGTAGGCAGGATGTTCTGCTTTACAATTTGGACAGTTTGGGATTGGAGTTGAGCAGTCTTCGATCTGGTTCTTTGGATTCACATTTCGCACATGTCGGTGTACTTCTACATCCAGTCTCCGAGTGTCCATATTTTTGACATTTAAAACAGTGCAAGTGATTTGGGATATATGCTTTTACTCGGCAGTTAAAATATCCTGCTTTTACAGTTGCTGGTACTTTTGGTGTATTAAATGTCAGTATTAGGGTTTTGGTTGGTATTATATTTCTGTCTGTCCGAATAGAAATCAGTCTTACGTTCGTCGCTCCTTGATTTTGGAGTTCGTTGCTGATTTCCTCTTCAGTAACGTGTATGAGATCCCTTTTGGAGATTACTCCCTGCGAAGAGTTTAAGGTGTTATGGGAGGTGACCACTACTGGTATACCTCCAAAGTTTGATACATTCGGTAACTTATCTGAATATCTGATACTGGATGTTTCAATTAACAAATCCCCAGATCGGAGTCGCCTAACCATTTTTGGTGTTCCGGCTAGTCCTTCCAAGATTTTTTGGATGAAAAATGAGGAATTCTTTCCTAATGTCTCCTCTCTAGTGGAGTCAATGATTAGGAATAAGGGTGTTGGTTTTGAACTGTCTGTCCTTTGCCTTTAGGCAGTGTTTTCAGGATCTTCAGCAGTTCAATTTATTAGGATCTTCTCTGAAGTCCCTTGGGAAGTAGTGACTTTACTACTCATGTTTTGCTTTTTTTTAGCTCTGAGAAGTGTACCTTCCAACTCCCAGGTTTCTGGCCCCACCACGAGGAGGTAAGAGCGGTGACCAAATGACGAAGCAGCAGCTATAAATTATTAATTTTGGGGGTTAGTCTAAAAATAAGAAAAAAAAAAAAGGCAACTTTCCTTTCTTATAGTTTGCTAGGCCCTTTTACCAAAACCTACTTCATTATGAAGTACAGAAAATAAAGATAACTATAAATGTTATAAACTAAATATGATGTAGAAGCACACTATATAATCACTCTAAATCACTTGGCTCTTGGGGCCTAGATTGAGAGGTCTATTGCATTCATGGATCATGTCGAAAAATGAACATAGCATCAAGAAAAGATTATATTAGCTCACCTCTCCTGTTGGTTGTTGGAGATACCCACAGCAAATGATGTACAGTACATTGAAGTCTGAGCAAGCAGAACTGAGACAGTAGCTGGTCTATTAGATTTTCCAGACCATCTGAAGAGAATGAGAAATTAGGAGGGATATGGACATCCTTATCCCTCCTAAATCGTTGAGATTAGAATTAAGACCACGTATATTTGTGAAATGAATTAGGAAGCGTTTGGGAGGTTTAGATTTTTTTTTGCAGATAAGCTTACTCTATTACTTTGACAATTCATGGTGTATTGAATGGTAAGAAAAAGTGGGTGGGACATGCTGTATGAAGTAATGAAATTTTTGGATATGGAGTACAAATGGTAAGAATATACCCAGATCCTTGACATAACATGGCCTCGACAATGCCCCCCCCCACATACACACTACTCAGACTCCCTCCAGTCACTATCTGGCAGAGTAGAGGTAGCAAGATAGTAGAGGTAGCACACCTCGACCTCTGCTTATGTTGGTTCACGCCTGGGTGATCACCCACCATGTGCTTGTGCATGGAGGTTACACCCAGGATTACTAACAGTCCCACGATTGTGATGGTGCAAGCAGAGGATATGGCTGCCAAATCCTCTGCTCGCACCATCCGGAGAGCATCCAGACTTTGCCAAAATTGGGTCCACTAAAGCCTCAGCATCTCGACCAGCTGGGTCAGTGTGACTAGAAAACAGAAGCCAGCTGGAGCTGTGAACATTAAAATCACCAAGGAAAATTAACAAACCCCAGTGTTAGGAAAGTTGGACTGGAGAAAGTCAAGTGTGTGTCACCCAAATATCAGTTCCATCAGCGTTTTAGACTCCCAGGTAGGAAGTATAGCTCGTCTGGCATATCTGAGAGAATGTCTGTGCCAACCTCAAGGACCAATGCTTTTTCGCTACCGTTTATTATTGATTAGGAAATATCATATGGCATAGACCACGACTCACAAGTACATATGTTACATTATGGGAATACTGCGCTCGCTTAGCGCTGATTCACTTAGCACTCTGTTTTTCGTGAACGAATTATCACCGTTAAGCAGGGGGGGGGTCACCTGTATTTAGGTTTAGTTGTTGCAGATTGGTCTGACTGTTTTTTGGAAGTGGAGCATTCCTGTCTGTCTTGTTTATTTTGTCTCTTTTCGGTAAAAAGGATTGTCCAGAATCCACAGTGTCATTTGCATGGAGTTCTAAAATGGGCTCCTCATTATCTAGAAGCTCATCTACATCCATGCTGTTGGTGGGTGATTCCATTTTTTTTTTTTTTTTGAGCCTGAGTCAGATTTTAATTGTTCTTTGCCAACTGAGACCGATGGAGTATCAATAGGGATGCTGATTGGGGTATTTGTGGCTTCTATAGTTCTTTTTGGAGGATTATCATTTTAAGATGTTGAAAGTGTAGATTTAAGCCAGTTCGCCAGAAAGGTGTTAAGCAGAACTGATACATCTGTTTGTGCTGCAGTAGAAACAAAGTTTCGAGTGTGACCTGCACAAGAACAACTACTAGGCATGCTCAACATAACTTGTGTATGTGCCTCAGGAAACATGACTTTATTTTCTATTTTATATTTTTGAATTTTCTTTCCTGTTATCCACAGTTTGCAATTTATGGAAAAGGCTGAGTGGCTGCTTCCTTTGGAGTTTGGACAAGCTATGTAGTCCTGCTTTTGGGCATAAAGTCCCTACTTGGTCACGTTATAATTTAAGTAGTGGATAGTTTAATAATGAAAGCCAGTGAATTAAATTTAATTAAAAATAAGTTTTGCATTTTACTGAAATTAACCCTGAAATATTAATTTTTACAATAAGGCATATGAATAAATTTTTTATGCACTTATATAACCAGCTAAATTTAAGTCGTGGAATATGTGGGAAGTTAATTTATCTCTGTAAATAAAACTTAGAGGTTCTATTTTTTCCATGTATAATTTCTGCTTATTAAAACATTTGAGCATTTTTGGAAAAATAAAACAATTGCTATTAGAATGCATACTTCAAATGGCCTTACAAAATACATGTCATATTTATTCTCTGAACTCACCATTTCAAATTCTCCAAAGAAAAAATATTAATCTTACTTTTTTTTTGTCACTGAAGTACACATTTAAGAGAAGGTCACATTTCTATTTACCAGATAAGTTAAAAAAAAAAAAAATTAAAAACAATAAATGTCATATGGCACATTGGTTTCAAGGAGAAGTGCTTCGACCTTATTAACTTTGTGAGTAAAGAGTACACTAAGGGGATGTTCTATGCATTGTATACATCAGGATAATAGTTTAAAAATTCTGTGCAGCTTACTCTTTTCTTCAAAAAGGCTTCTTACCATGAGAACTTGGACTGCCCCAACAACTAACATCACTAATATTGTAAGGAGAGAAAACTGATTCACTCTTGTAAAATTATGTTCTTGGACATTTCTATCACGAGCTTCAATGGCACGCATTTGATCCTGAAAATGTTTCACTTTGTTCAGATTATCTTTCACTTTGTTGACTGAATTCTGCAAATACAAAGATTAGTTTTAATACAATATTAATTTAATCTCTCTCTCTCTCATGCAGCCATTTATGTAACAATATATAATAAAATGGCATATTTTCTATCTACGTACTATTCAGAACTTTATTAGTCATTCTCCATATAAATTGTACCCACTTTTAATTTCTGCTAACTAGTAGTTGTGCTTTTGAAGTCCATCTTACAGTATGTATCCCTAATATCTTTGCGGTCTCTAACGTCAATATAATGGCATAATTGGTGTTTTGCATTTTCTTTCATTCTATTCTTGAAGTTGACTTTCTTTTTTTGTCTATAAAATGTACATTGCCGGCAAGAACATTTAAGTTGATGTTCACAGTATGTTACATACGCCCTTGCCTCCTCCCCTTTCTCCATTTTTATAATAACAAGATTTGTGAGTTAGCATTTGGATAATATTTATTTTTATTCAAGGTGATTGATTTAATGCATAACTGACATAACTGCCTGTTTGCTACTTTCTAACTAAATCCATATGTGCATTACACAGCTCCTGTATGCTTGAGGAACAGCGAGGTTAATGCTATCTTTATATATATTTACACCATGAACTGTATAAAGTCATTGTAAAACCACACTCTGAATAGTGTTCAAATAGGGAGACCATACGTAAAAAAAAAAATAAAATAAAAAAATTTAAAAAAAAAAGACAGTAACCGTCTAGAAATAGTCCAGATATGGGCAAAATGACTGGAAAAATCAGCAATATGCATTGCTGATTTCTGGGAGTCTGTTCCAGAAAAGAAACTAGATATCTTAAAGTAGACTTGATTACATGGCTTTGAGAGGTTAAAGTAAAACAAGTTTTCGCTCTTATAAATGATTACAGGGGAAGAGGCTTAGACTACATTGCAGGAATGTGCTTTTATTTTAAGAAGTGGGTTGTTAAATTACTGAAATAACTTACCTGATAGTTGCTAACAGTTTGGGGAAGTTTAAAGCTCAGTAAGATAGACATCTACAAAAGGAAGGAGTTAAATAGTTTATTTTAATTAATTATTTTATTATTATTTATTATTTATTTTTTTTTTGGACTTGGCAGCAAAAGCCTAGAACTTCCTTGCACAACATGACTAATACTAACTTTGTTTGTGTTCAATAAACAAAATTATTTCTTCCTATTAATGTTCCAAAGAAAGTTTGATCATTGTCACCTGTTATACTTAGAAAGCTACCTCATGTCTCTTATTAATCTTTAAAATCTGACATAAGCATATCTGCAGACATAAAACCTGAAGATATGCTTTTCTTTTAAGAAAAACTATTTTTATGATAACTGTTCAAACAAAATTAATATAATAATAATAAAAAAAGAACCAGTGAAAAAGAATAATTATGAATGTATTATTGTTATCATTGTTGAGATTAAGGCTTAGTGGCACAAGTCATGTTGATGTTATGGTCATGTTGCACCTGTTCATATGCTATTAAAGGAGTCAGTAGTCCATCATCACAGCAGAGTTTCCCCTGTTTTTTCACTTCTCGTTGAACTTCATATAGCCTCACACAAAATACTTCCCAACGTCTGTGCTCTGTTAGATGTCAAGCTGATATTCCATCTTTGTTCATTATATTCATTCAAACTTTCTATAACTTTACAAATAAAGACAGGCCAATTCACTGGAGAAGCCCACAGATTAAACAATATCTTCATCTATATCCTGTGTATGGCATCCCTTATCTATCACACCTTAAAGTATGACCCGATGGTCATTCATAGACCAAATGTCCAGCATTCACCAATTAAAAATATAATTACTCAATGAGGAGCTTATAAGAGTGACAGCAATATTCAACTGCCCTGGTGTATTTGAGAAGGTACTTAACTGATCCATTCTATTCACCACCTGGTCTGTTGGCCAAAAACATTCCATGGAGAGTACCCCTCTATTATCAGTCATGTCACTGCCCCAAAGCACTAATGGGCATTAGTATCCACAAATTCTACCAATGTTTCCAATTAATTCTACACAGACTCCATGAGAAAAAGTCAAGTCAGTCTGCATACATACCAAACCTTGGTTACCTATAATTATAGCAGCCTTACACCCTTGACTATGCTGCACAATCTGATACCTTAATGGATATCCTTTTACTAAATCTCCAACTGTGTAGGGCTCAAGTACAGGACATCACTTGCCTTGTCTAGCTGTTCAGCAAGTTGTAATGCCACCTGATAGGAGCACTGACCATTAATCCGAGCAATTTTCAATCTAGTATTACTATCATAATACATATTATCCGTAATTTTGTTGAGTTTTACTTATTTATAAAAACCAAGTGTGGCATTTCTCCTGTTTGGCATTAAAGCAATTTATATTCCAGCAGGAATTTTGATGAATGCAATGAGTTTTGGATTTTGTAATGAAAGTATCAACTGCAGCCAGAATCTGATTGGTTATGTTTATTTATTTAGTTTTTTTTTTTTTAGGAGCATTAGCAACTAAGGCCATATTGCTCTGGGGATATGCGGTGGTCATTCCCTGACCTTTCCGCATCCTACGTATTTGGTGGGCATGTGCTCGAACCCCAGTCTAATCAAGACGCGTGTGCTATGCACTGCCCACCTGGCTACGGAGGCACCGGATTGGTTATGTATCATAACAAACATGGTATCCAGCACTTCAGCTACAATATATGCACAGCCTATGTGATATGTACAAAAAAATGATAATAATTACTGGATTTCTATTGGTCCAATTTTAATGAAATTTGGGATGGCTCCACAAATCATTGTATTAGAGTGAAATATAAAATTTTATGAAAATCCATTTACTAGGGGGTTATTACATGTTGTTTTAAGGATTTTGCAGAACAAGAACTATACAGGCTGTAATGAGGCTGTCTTGTGGTAATGAGATAAGCAAGGACAAAAGAGCTACTTCAGAGTATAAAAATAAGGAAAATATTTGGAAACAAAAGAGAATCAATAATCACCTTCCAAGAGCTCTAGACAGAGAGAGCACTTTAGATAATGTAATGGAATTGCTTGCTCCCTGAAACACATTGTACCTTGGTCCAAGTTAATACAGGAGGATCGACAAGCAAAGTAATAATAATTGATGGATTTCTGCTGCTCTGATTTAAATGAAATTTGGAACAGCTCAACAAATATTTTTAAAAGGCCCAAACATAGAATTTCATGAAAATCCATCTGATGGGAGTTGAGTTGTTATATGCAGACAGACAGACATGATGTAGGCATACATGTGCCTTAAAACTAATAAAGTTCGAATTGGAGTTTGCAGACCTTGGAATGATGGAATAATTAATAACTAAAATGCCTTACCTTAATCTGGTCAATTGTGTCATTATATACAAGCTCAGGAGGAAACTCCAAATCCATATTTTCCCACTGGTCATCATCATCCTCTACTTTCATATCCACATAAATTTCAAAATAAATCGTTTTTGTAGAGAAATGACTGAAAATATTATCAAAGCACAGCTTGTGATCTCCTTCTTCTTTCACTTGAAAACTATTTATTAAAAAAAAATATATTTTAAATTCTTATTTTCCTTTTTTTTTTAACTCAAATTCATATAAAATATACAAATAAGCAACTCAATAAATGTGGTGAATCTCCACTCACCTGCTAAATAAAAACACTATCACATACCTACTAGAAGCAATAGTTGTAACATTTATCTTAACTTGAACACAAAATGCAAATACTGACAAATGACTGAAAACAGAAATAAGAAAATTTGGGAAAAAATAAATAACTATAATAGAAAAAAACTGAATAAATCTGAATCTAACAAAGCTAAATCAGTGGATTTTAATATTCCTTCATAGTCCAAATATGCGATCAGCATCAGAATTATATAAAGAACCTGGAGCACTATGACTATAAAAAAAAATTCAAATTATGTTTAAAATGCAATGCAATGCATGACTAACCGCTTGTCTAATTGATTTTTGCAGTGCTGTATTCTGTAGCACAACAGTTGGCATGACACATAAATGTCAACCATTTTTTGAGAGGTCTAGGGAGAAATCAATGCATAAAACAATTTTAATGTCTTCTTCAATCTGGCCGGGGATAAATTGCAAGATGTATACAAGTGGATGATAAAGATTGGTTATATATTAGCAAACGCACACGATGCAAGAAAGCAAGCTTATATAGCATCAGCAAAAAAAAAAAACAAACAAAAATACCCTTATTTCACCCATCGACTGGCTCCAAATGTTTGTCAAGTTCGACATTGAATCTCTTTAAGCTATTGACTTCTACAACAACAGATGGAAGTTTGTTCCAGCAATCAACCACCCACTGGCTCCAAATGTTTGTCAAGTTCTACACTGAATCTCTTTAAGCTATTGACTTCTACAACAGCAGATGGAAGTTGTTGTAGAAGTTGGTCTATCTTACAACTGTCTTTCCTAAATTTGAATTTATGCTCTCTCAGGGGATTATTCTGAGCAAGAGGAAGAATCCCATCAGAATTGAGCTTGCTCAAACCATTCGAGGCTTTATACTCCTCAATAAGATCACCTCGCAGGTGCCTAGTCTCCAGACAATGTAATTTGGAAAACTTAAGCTTGTCTTCGTAAGGGCAACCCTTTGTTCCATTCACTAAGCTTGTTGCCCTTCTCTGTATTCGTTCCAACAGCTCTACATCTTTCTTAAAACGAGGCCTTCAGACCTGTATACAGTACTCAAGGTGTGGTCTGACCATTGCCATATACAAGGGGATAATCACATCCTTATCTTAGCTAGAAAAATTCCTGTATATCATTGACAAGACACCATGAGGTACTCTTACAGACTGTCTGCACTGTTCACAAAACTTCATATCTGCCTGCACAATTACCCCACGAGTTCTTTTCATTCTCTACCACTGTCAGTGTAGTACCACAGAGTTGATTTTTTTTTTTTTTTTTTTTTATGTAAACCCCAAACACGAGAGGTGTTAGAACCTATAGTACTTAGTACCATGCTTGGGTTGGAGGTTGAGAAGATGAAAGAAGATATTTGTTGACATTGGACTTGAACTTCTATAGACTGTAATTTTCAAGAAATACGTATGAAGGAAGGTTGTTTCAGAAAACGGCAGTTGAATGAATAAACGAGGAAGATGAAAAGTTGGTTCTGTGAGTTTGAAGTTGGACAGTAAATGGATGTTGGCTGGTGGCGGCACGTGTTCGGACCGTTTTGAAAGAGAGAGCAGGAATTATAGAAGCTAATTCAGAAGAACAGTGCCCATAGAAGTATCTGTAGAAGAGGCATGCAGCAGAAACAGTACGTCTATGAGATAGCGACTGCAGAGACTCTGTTAGAGATGAGTCATTAATTAACCTAATTGCCCTCTTCTGAATGGAATCAAGAAGCCTGAGAGAGGTTTTGGGGGCACCACCCCAAATGTGGGAATAATATTCCTTGGCAGGGCAGATTTGAGATGAGTCATTAATTAACCTAATTGCCCTCTTCTGAATGGAATTAAGAAGCCTGAGAGAGGTTTTGGGGGAACCACCCCAAATGTGGGAATAATATTCCTTGGCAGGGCAGATTTGCACAGAGTGATTTATACAGAGTGAGCAGCTGTTTGGAAGAAAAGTAACGCCGAGAGCGAAAGAGAAAACCAAGTTTTTTAGATGCAGAAGAAGCAATATTTGTAATGTGCTTGTGCCAGCTGTTTGGAAGAAAAGTAACGCCGAGAGCGAAAGAGAAAACCAAGTTTTTTAGATGCAGAAGAAGCAATATTTGTAATGTGCTTGTGCCAAGAGAGATTAGAAGTCAGGGTAATCCCCAAAAGGGATATATCATTTTGCCTAGAAATCGGAGTGTCACTAAAGATAATCATAGGAGCAGAAGAATCCTTTTTGCGAGATATTTTATTTTATTTTTTTATTTATTTTTTTTTTTTTAGTAGTTGTTGGCACATACGCTTCTGTGGCCATAATGCACCTCCCTAGGTTTTTGCAGTACTTTGATCCAAGCCCGAGGTGGGAATCGAATCCGTGACCTTTGGGTTGCCAGGCAGGCACTTTACCCACACGGCTAGCCCGGTCCGCTTGCGAGATATAAGACAAGACTGAGTTTTAGGATGGTTGAAATCAACTAAGTTGTCTTTACTCCACTGGAGAATTACCTGAAGATCAGCATTTAACGAATTGGTAGCAGATTTTCGAGAAGTTGAAGCTGATTGAGCAGGACAAGGTTTCTCAAAATGGAAAGTGGAATGCAATGTGCTATTATCGGAAAAACTATGGATAGGATTTCCAGTCGATGGAAGAAGGCCATTAATATACAAGAGGAAAAGAGTGGGGGAAAGAAGTGTACCTTGGGGGACACCAGCATTAGTGGAGAAGTTAAAGACAGAGAACCACCTACCATCACCCTCAGTGTTGGGTCCATTATTGTTTTCTGTATTCATAAATGATATTGATGATGGTATATCAAGCTTAATGTCGAAGTTTGCAGACGATACAAAGGTAGGCAGGGTTGTCAAGGACACTACTGACACTATGCTGCTGCAACAGGATCTGGAAAGGTTGAGCAGATGGGCTGAGAGGTGGCAAATGAAGTTTAACATTGACAAATGTAAAGTACTACACATGGGAAACAGCAACCCCAGAGCAATGTATCAACTCTGTGGTACTACACTGACAGTGGTAGAGAATTAAAGGGACCTGGGGGTCGTTGTGCAGGCAGATATGAAGTTCTCTGAGCAGTGCAGACAGGCTGCAATAGTAGCTCATAGTGTATTGTCAATGATATATAGGAATTTTTCTAGCAGGGATAAGGAGGTGATTATTCCCTTGTATAAGGCAATGGTCAGATCACACCTAGAGTACTGTATACAGGTCTGGAGGCCTCATTTCAAGAAGGATGTAGAGCTGCTGGAACGAGTACAGAGAAGGGCAACAAGATTAGTGAATGGAACAAAGGGGGGGTGCTGTTACGAAGAAAGGCTTAAGTTTTGCAAATTACAGTGTCTGGAGACTAGGCACCACGAGGTGATCTGATAGAGGTGTATAAAGCCTTGAATGGTTTGAGCATGCTCAATGCTGATGGGATTCTTCCTCTTGCTCAGAATAATCACCTGAGAGGGCATAAATTCAAATTGAGGAAAGACAGATGTAGGATAGACGTGCGGAAATTTGCCTTTAGCCAGCGGGTGGTTGGTTGGTGGAACAGACTTCCATCCCTTGTCGTGGGAGTTGACAGCCTAAATAAGTTTAAGGCTCAGCTGGACAGGTATTTTGAACGAACAGAGGGGTGAAGTGGAAGTGTTTTTTTTTTTTTTTTTTTTGGCTGATGCTGCATAAGCTTGCTTTCTTGCATCAAATGCCTCTATTACTGCTAATGCTAATGCTAGTGAGCGATCAGAGGGAAAACTGGATAACCAATTACTAAAAACAGTTGGCAAACCATAAGATGGAAGCTTGTTTAGAAGACCTTTATGCCAAACACGATCGAAAGCCTTTGAGATGTCAAGAGCAACTACTTGTGTTTCACCGAACCTTTCCATTGAATTAGTCCATAAATGGGTAACATAAGCTAGAATATCACGAGTGGAACGACACTGACGAAATCCATACGGGCGATCGTTGATAAGATGGAAGGTTTCTAGGTAGTTTAAGAGTTGGCGGTTAATTGATTTCTCCATTACTTTAGAAAGAGTAGAAGTAATTGCAATGGGACGATAATTGGATGGGAGAGATTTGTCACCCTTTTTAGGAACTGGCTGGATATGAGCAAATTTCCAAGCAGAAGGAAAAACACCTTTGGAATAAGAAAGTGAAAAAAGGCGGCAAAGAATAGGAGCAAGTTCAGGAGCACAGGTTTTGAGAACAAGTGGAAAAATACCATCGGGACCTGGAGCTTTCTTAGCATCAAGATTCGTCAAAATCCTTCTGACATCCTTTTGACGGAAGACCACAGGAGGAATTGAATGGAGCGTGTTGGGAATAGTGGGAGGTGTTTTACCAAGATCGTTAAGGCACGAATTGAAAGAAAAATGGGATGCTAGCAGGTCAGCTTTATCCTTGGCTGAAGTGACAACAGAACCATCTGGTTTGGACAGAGGTGGGAGCAGAGATGGGCAAAAGTTGCGGTCAATAGCTTTGGTAAGAGACCAGAATGCTGGGCTGCCATTAGGGCAAGAAGCAAGTTTTCTACTCTTAGCCTGTTCAAACTCTAGTTTGGACAGGTTAATAACTACTTTACAATTGTTGCGAGCTTTGGTGTAGGCAGAAAAATAAACTGAAGAATTAGAAACAAGCCAATTACGATATGCAACATTCTTCTCTTGAACAGCTTTAGCACATTTATTGGAAAACCAAGGTTTAGATAAAAGAAGAGATTTTAAAGTGGAGTGTGAGATAAAAGATTCCATTCCTGCAAGAATAATTTCACTGACACGATCTGAGCAATCATTGACATCAGAACTTTTGAAACAGTAATCCGACCAAGGAAAAGAAGAAAAGTCTCGCAGGTCATCCCATTTTGCATTCTTGTAATGCCAAACAACACGAGGTTGGGAATAGCCATGAGATAAAGGTTTCATTGGAGAAGAGACAATCATCAAGTTGTGATCTGAAGTGCGTAAAGGACCTCTCACTTCGACCATGTACTTAGAAGGGTTGTTTGCGAGAAAAAGATCAAGCGTATTGGCTGTATGATTAGGATTGTCCGGTATTCTTGTAGGTAAATGAACAATCTGTGCAAGATCATTAGTAATTGCAAAAGCCTCAGCATCTCGACCAGCTGGGTCGGTGTGACTAGAAAACGGAAGCCAGCTGGAGTTGTGAACATTAAAATCACCAAGGAAAATTACCTCACTGTTAGGAAAGTTGGACTGGAGAAAGTCAAGTTGCAAAGAGAGGAAGTCAAAGGCTCCAAGCGATTAGTGGAGTTGGGAGAACGGTAGAGACAACAGATGAATTTGACACAATAAGGTAGAGAGATTTTAAGCCAGAGAAGATTAAAGAGAGGAGATTCCAAATTTCCAAGTCTCTGACAGGGAATATCAGAACGGACATATGGACAAGTACCACCTTTAAGGCGAAAAGAATCATACAGCGAATAATTTGGGCATCTGAGATGACCAGTAGTTGAATCAACCGATAACTTAGAATCTATCAGAAAAAGTACATGGGGTTTGGCAGACTGCAAGTGGAAATGTACATCGTTGAGATTAGAATTGAGACCACGTATATTTGTGAAATGAATTAGGAAGTGCTTGGGAGATTTAGATCTTTTCGCAGATAAGCTTGCTCTATTAGTTTGACAATTCATGGTGTATTCAATAGTAAAAAAAAGTGGGTGGGACTTGCTGTATGAAGTAAAGAAATATTTTTGATATGGCGTAAACATGGTAAGAATATACCCAGATCCTTGACATAACGTGGCCTCGACAATGCTCCCCGCATACACACTACTCGGACTCCCTCCAGTCACTATCTGGCAGAGTAGAGGTAGCAAGATTATACACTAGCTGATCCGGAAGCCTCCTAGAGAGTTACCAATAGGTTCGGTCTGGTGTACTAACTAGCGGCTGGCCTGCGAACACCGTTTTAGAGCTGTACCCTCGAAATGTAAGGAATATTGGATCTCACCACGATGTTCATCATAACCTCAAAAGTCATTAATCATACTGAATGATGGAAGAGATGGGGAAGGGTTGAGCGGAACTTAGCTCTAGAGACTAAACATGGGTTCCACCACTTCAAGCCTCCAATAAGCAAAGCGGTGGTATTGCACCGGTTGATGAGAGTCATCTACCACCTAGTACTGCTTGGTAACATAGAGGGGCGGCATTCTTCAATGTGGTGTGTGTGCCACACCTCTACCCCTGCTTACGTTGGTTCACACCTCGACCCTTGCTTATGTCACCCACCATGTACTTGTGCATGGCGGTTATACCCAAGATTACTAACAGCCCCACCATCTTGAAGGTGCAAGCAGAGGATTTGGCTGTCACAGACCGTCCGGACTTCGCCGAAATTGGGTCCACTTGACTTGAGTGTCACCTGAATATCAGTTCCATGAGCATTTTAGACTCCCAGGTAACAAGTGCAGCTTGTCTGGCATATCTGAGAGAATGTCTGTGACAAACTCAAGGAATTAGAGTTGAATTTGAAAGTGTGTGCAATTCTGCCCAGACTTGATAGGAGGGAGTATATGATGAGAGCCTTGTCAATGAATTTGGCCCTGGAAAGATAGACTGCTTCTACAGGAATGGGATACACTTAAATAGAAAGGGTGCAAGAATATTTGCTGATGCTATCGAGGCAGTGTTAAGTGGGTCGGAAAACTGCTAGCTTGGGGGGGGATACAAGAACTAATAGATTATCAGTAGCCACTGGCAGAGGTGAAAGTGATTCTTGCACTGCTTCTATTGGAATGTGCAGCAGCCTGGTAGTCATTGCAATACAAGTAAACACATGGGTTGTGTTAGGGTAGCTAAGAATAGGAACAGGTGCATGTATACTTGCATGTACATCAATGCTAGGAGTTTGGTAAATAAATTTGATGAATTTGAGGTATTGTTCAAAACATCAAAGGCAGATATTATTGAGATATCTGTGACACCATGTCTCTGATATCTCAACAATATCTGACACCATGTCTCTGATATTGTTGAGATATCAGAGACATGGTGTCACACAGATATAAAGAATGCAGAAATGGAATTTGGGGAGTACAATGTGTACAGAAAGGATATACAGAATAGGAGGGGTTATGCTATTAATTAAGAAACACATAAAATCCAAGGAAGTAAAGCCAGTTGACATCGCTGGACAGTGAAGTGTTGAGTCAGTTTGGTGTGACATTATCATTGGGAGATCAAAATTGAGAGTAGTAGTGTGCTATAGACCTAATGACTCTGATGAGTATAATAAGAAACTGTACAGGGAAATAGAGTGGGCCAGTAAATCAGAGAATCTTATAATGGGGGATTTTAATTTCCCACATATTGACTGGAATTTGTGGGTTGGTCACTCACACACTAGCAAAGCTTTTGTGAATTTATTGGATGATTGTTTTCTACATCAGCATGTTCAGGAGACAACTAGAGGGAGTAATACTCTTGATCTGATTATCAGTAGTGATTCTTCATGCATTAAAAATATGCAGATAAAGGAACTACTAGGTGGCAGTGATTACAGTGTGCTGAAGTGGAATATACTCAAAGAGGTAACTACCGTCAAGGGTAAAGGGAAGGGTTTTTGCTTTCGTAAAGGCAACTACGATGGTCTGAGACAGTGTTTAAATTCTATACAGTGGGACCAACTGATGATGTTACCAACAGCAAATTCAAAATGGGAAGCATTCAAAGAATTTATCTTGGAAGCTACTAGGCTTTACATACCAACTAAGAAATATTGTTCAAGGTTTAGGCCTAAATGGATGTCAGATGAACTAATGAGACATGTGGCAGAGAAGAAAAATGCATGGGATATAAATATAAATTTAAATTTATATATATATCCCACGTCAATATAAATTAATGTGTGACATGGAAGCCTATGATATATGTCAGCTGGTCTGTAACCAAGTCACGAAGGAGATTAGGCAGCAAAGGCAGATTATTAGAAATCCTTGGCAAAGGATGCAAAGAAAACAGAAAAGAGTTCTTTACCTATGTATACTCCAGAAGGAAAGGGATAAATCAGATTGGTCCACTGGATATTGATGATTTGACTGTTGATGATCCTGCTCAGGTGGCTAACAAACTAAATGAGTATTTTTCATCTACATTCACCCATGAGGAGTTATTCAGGGAGGGGAATGCCAGAGGTGAGTTAAACCCTGGCAGTGAGCTAGATGATTTTGTAATAACTGAGAGCAAAGTGGAGGAGAAATTGTTGAGGATAAACATAAAAAAGGCACCTGGGGTGGATGGGATCTATTCCACTGAACCTCTACAGCTGTCTCCAGAACTCTCTTCAATCGCTCAGTAACTGTTCAAACAAATTTTCAGAAAACTTCCTGACCAGTTGTTAGAGATTGTCCACAGGTCTCAGTTCTCAGGCCCTACTTCTGGAACTTAATACTAGATGAATTTTTCTTATGGATCTAGGTCCTGTGGACTGCATGTCCTATGCAGATGACCTCATCCTCCTTTATCAAAGCTGATTTAGAACTCAGCTTCAGCAAATTGCCTCCCCTGCCTAACGATCCTCCAGAAGTAGATAAATACAAGAAAGGCACCTGGGGTGGATGGATCTATCCAGTTATATTAAAGGAGGCAGTAAAGGAAGTAAGCAATCCGTTAGCCATAATTATAAGAGCTTCCTTGTACTCAGGGGAGGTACCCACAGACTGGAGATGTGCAAATGTAACCCCAATTCACAAAGGAGGATCAAAGGCTGACACAAATAATTATAGACCTGTGAGTTTAACTTCTGTTCCAGGAAAATTAATGGAAGCACTGGTTAAAGAAGCACTGCAGGATCATCTTGACAAGAATTCAGTTATAGCTCAGACACAGCATGGTTTTGTTAAGGGAAGGTCTTGCCTGACCAATTTGATTGGATACTATGAAGTAGTCACAAAAGAATTGGATGCAGTGAATAACTTTGATATTATATATTTGGATCTTAGAAAGGCTTTTGATACTGTTGCACATGGAAGACTGCTGTACAAATTGGAGCAGTGTGGCACTGGTGGAAAATTGTTGCTGTGGATAAAGGGATGGTTGAGTGGCAGAAGACAGGGAGTGGTAATTAATGGACACTGCTCATGTGGACTAATGTTATTAGTGGAGTCCCTCAGGGTTCAGTGTTGGGTCCATTGTTGTTTTCTGTATTTATAAATAATATTGATGATGGTATATCAAGCTTAAATGTCCAAGTTTGCAGAGTTGTTAAGGACGCTACTGACGCTATGCTGCTGCTGCTGCTGCTGCTGCTGCAACAGAATCTGGAAAGGTTGAGCAGATGGGCTGAGAGGTGGCAAATGAAGTTTAACATTGACAAATGTAAAGTGCTACATATGGGAAACAGCAACCCCAGAGCAACGTATCAGCTCTGTGGTACTACACTGACAGTGGTAGAGAATGAAAAGGACCTGGGGGTAATTGTGCAGGCAGATATGAAGTTTTCTGAGCAGTGCACACGGACTGCAAGAGTAGCTCATGGTGTCTTGTCAATGATATACAGGAATTTTTCTAGCTGAGATAAGGAGGTGATTATTCCCTTGTATAAGGCAATGGTCAGTTCACACCTTGAGTACTGTGTACAGGTCTGGAGGCCATATTTCAAGAAGGATGGAGAGCTGCTGAAACGAGTACAGAGAAGGGCAACAAGATTAGTGAATAGAACAAATGGTTGCTCTTATGAAGAAAGTCTTAAATTTTGCAAATTACAATGTCTGGAGACTAGGCACAGGCAAGGTGATCTGATAGAGGTGTTAGACAGAAGAATCCCATGCTGATGGGATTCTTCCTCTTGCTCAGAAGAATCACCTTAGAGGGCATAAATTCAAATTGAGGAAAGACAGATGTAGGATAGATGTGCGGAAATGTGTCTTTAGCCAGCGGGTAGTTGGTTGGTGGAACAGACTTCCATCCCTTGTGGAAGTTGATAGCTTAAATAAATTTAAGGCTCAGCTGGACAGGTATTTTGAACGAACGGAGTGGTGAAATGGGAGTGGTTTTTTTTTTTTTTTTTTTTTGCTGATGCTGCATAAGCTTGTTTTCTTGCATCATATGCCTCTATTAATGCTAAAGCATTCTTTGTACCATGCTTTTCGCTTTCCTTGTAATAAATGATGCAGCAAGTTGTTTTTTTTTTGAAGCCATGTCGTTTTTTGATATTGTACAGCTTTTTTACACTTTTTTCTCGTCATCTCAATGAAGGTGGAATATTTTAAAGCAATATTTTAAAGGGTTAACTTTAAAAGCACGTAATGACACCAGATGGGCTCACTGAGATACAAACTGGAAGAAATAACCGAATCCTTTGACAGTTTCTTGAATGTGAAACAACTGATCGCAACATCAACAATAGCAAAAAATAAATCTGAAGCAAGTGCTTTATTAAAGACTGTTATAAATTTTAAATTTGTTTGTTCATCATTATTTGGCAACATGAATATAACAAGTAAAGTTTTACAAGAAATCTGTTTAGATTTGACAAATGAAAATTTGTCAAATTTGTATTTGTAACTACATTAATTTGTAACTTCACATCACTAACCCGATGAAGTATCTTCAAGATTAAAAAAGTGATGACAAGTTTGAAAATGTCATAAAGGAAGAAGAAAAAATTGCAACCAAATTGGAGAGTGAAAAATCTTTTGAGAACTCTAAGGCAATGCTCACATATTAAAGTAATAATGAAATTATACCCGATGAAAAAGAATATTTTAAAATTAATTTCTTTTATAACATTCTAGTTAATGCAATAAATGCTTTAAAAGATCGTTTTGATTTAATTAGCATTAGCAGAGGCATATGATGCAAAAAAGCAGATTATACAGCATCAGCCAAAAAAAAAAACTTCCCATTTCACCAATCCATTCACTCCAAGAATTTGGAAACTTCTTCCATGAATTTATTTAAGCTATGAACTTCCCCAATGACAAATGGAAGTTTGTCCCAGCAATCAACTACTCACAGCTAAAAGCAAATTACCACACATCTATTCTACCAATGTCTTTCCTCAATTTGAGTTTATGTCCCCTCAGGTTTGTAATCTGAGCAAGAGGAAGAATACCACCGGCATTGAGTTTGCTCAAACCATTCAAGGCCTTATACACCTCGACGAGATCACCTCGCAGCAAACTCCACCTCCCTGAGTGTAGTACTACACGGTTGGTACATTTCTCTGGGATTACTGCTACCCATATGCAGTACTTCCCATTTGTCAATGTTAAACTTCATTTGCCACTTCTCAGCCAATCTGTCCAACTTTTCTAGATCTTGTTGCAGTATCATGCTGCCATTACTGTCATTAACAACTCTGCCAACCTTTGTATCATCTGCAAACATCGACATTAAGACTGATATACCTTCATCAATATCATTGATAAATATACAAAACAATGATGGGCCCAACACCAGTTACAAACCCTTGGGGATCCTCCCTAATAACATTAGTCCAAGAAGAGCAGCATCCAATGATTATTACTTTCTATATTCTTCCACTCAATGATCCTTTTATCCATTGTAGCAACTTGCCCTTAATGCCATACTGCTTCAATTTGCACAGTAGTCTTCCATGTGCAACAGTATCAAAAGCTTTCCTACAATCCAAGTACCGCATTTGTCACCTTATAAGATTCACTTTTTTCCTTATAAATACCTTCAAAAATCACCTTGCATCTTAGAAGCTGAAAGTGTGAAAACAGCACATGCACAAAAAACATGAGAGTTAAATAGTTTGTTTGTTTGTTATTTGGTTTTTAGGAGCATTAGCAACTAAGGCCATATTGCTCCGGGAATATGCGGTGGTCATTCCCTGACCTTTCCGCAACCTCCGTATTTGGTGGTGACGGGATCGAACCCCGGTCTAATCAAGAAGCATGTGTTACACAAATAGTAGTAAAGTGATAGCTAACTGCTATGCATTAGTATACTTTTCAGTAATTAGCAGGCTGTTGTTGAAGTAACAAGTGAATTCCAGTTACACATTAAGCCCTAATCAAGAAGGCAAAATGATACTATGGGATTTAAGCTAAAATAGTACAATATGTCAAAGAACACAGGAACAGAGCAGCAGAAAGAAATTTTGCTGTGTGTGTGTGTGTGTGTGTGGTACGGTTGTTTATTGGTGCATTGCGAATGTAGATGCAAAATACTCATTCAGCTTGTCAGCTATCTGAGGAGAATCATCAACAGTTAAACCATAAATATCAAGTGGACCAATCTGAATCACCCCCTTCCTTCTAGAGTGTATATAGGTAAAGAAGTCTTTGCATCCTTTGCCAAAGATTTCTCGTATTCAGCATTTGCTTTCCTAACTTCCTTTGTGACTTGATTACACTAGCATATATATGCCAGAGTTATAAGTTTATATCTACCATAGATATCTGTGTTGCCTATAATTTATATGTATCCCATGCATTTTTTTTCTCTGCCACGAGTCTCATTAGTTCATCTGACATCCATTTTGGGTCTAAACCTTGAACAGTATTTCTTAGTTGGTATGAAAAGCCTGATAGCTTCTAAGATTAATTCCTTGAATGCTTCCCATTTAGAATTTGCTGTTGGTCCTACTGTATAGAATTTAAAAAAATCTTCGTGACCACTGCAGTCACCTTTATAAAAGCAAAAACCCTTCCCTTTACCCCTGATGGTAGTTATTTCTTTAAGTAAATCCCACACCAGTACACTGTGATCACTGCCACCTAGTGGTTCCTTTATCTGTAAATTCATAATGCATCTATAATCGTTACTCCCTTTGGTTGCCTCTTGAACATGCTGCTGCTGTAGAACAGTGCTACTCAAAGTGAGGTACATGGACTGGTTTGTTATTTTGTTATTTGGTTTTTAGGAGCATTAGCAACTAAGGCCATATTGCTCCGGGATATGCGGTGGTCATTCCCTGACCTTTCCGCCTCCGTATTTGGCAGTGTTGGGCTCGAACCCCGGTCTAATCAAGAAGCGTGTGCTACGCACTGCTGCTCCTTCCCACCTGGCTACGGAGGCACCAGTACATGGACTGGTGCCGATCCACAACGAATCAATTCATCGTGGATGTTACTGGTTCGCAATGATTCTTCTGTTACTGTCTGCAAAGATTGTATTTTCCAAAAAGCACCGATCCACGACAGATTGGAAATAAAAGGAACTGGTCCTTCACCACAAATAGTTTGAGAAGCACTGCTGTGGAAAACAATCATCCAGTAAATGAACAAAAGTCTTGCTAGTGTGCTAGAGTCCAATCCACAAGTTCCAGTCAATATCTGGAAAGTTAAAATCCCCCATTATAACACATTCTGATTTACTGACCCACCATTTCTCTGTATAGTTGTTCACTGTACTCATCAGAGTCATTTGTCCTATAACACACTACTACCCTCATTTTTGCTTTACCAGTGCTTATTTCACACCAAACTGACTCAACATAGCACTGTCCAGCCATGTCAATTGGATGCATTACCTTAGATTTTTTTGTTTCTTAACTAACAGCATAATAACCCCTCCTTCCTTCCTATCCTTTCTGTACACATCATACTCCCCAAATTCAAATTCTGCATTCCTTATATCTGTGTGACACCACTTCTGATATCCCAAACCAGGAGCTCACACCTAGTGAACATGGGCTTGGCACACCCAGGGTCCTGAGCTGGATATCATCATTCTTCTCTCTCTCTCTCTCTCTCTCTCTCTCTCTCTCTCTCTCTCTCTCTCTCTCGGTAACTTCTTGGAAATTTTTTTTTTTTTGGCTGGCACAGCATGAACCTCAGGCTTCCTTGCACTATATGGCTGCTAATAATAATATCTGCCTTTGATGTCTTGACCAGCAGGTCAAATTCATCAAATTTATTTACTATACTCCTAGCATGCAATGGTGTGCAAGCAAGTATACATGCACAGCCCATGTATTTACTTGTTTCATGATGGCTCCCACCAGTTCCTTAAATCAGTCTTCTTATGAGTCATCTTTTATGCTGCGAGGGTCTGGCACTATTGGGCAACTATTGTAACTAACCAACAGAAACTGGCAACCATTTAAAAGGCCATTCTACTTACTCTCAACAAAGCCTGCTGTACAGTGAGCACTCCCATTCTATGGGCCCTTGCCGGGGTCCTACCCTTTGACCTAAATATTATCAGATGTGGTGTTCTGTACCACTTATCCAAAGGAGCCTCTACTACCAACATTGGCATTAGTACTGATACAACTAATAACCACAAAGCAGAGAAAAGAACTTCCTAGCTCACTTGCGGCAGGTCTAGCAAGACAGATGGCAAACATCCATCTACCTACCAGTAAATTTATCCTGGACATCACATTTACCTTCCCAAAAGCTCTGAGCTGGTTCTCCCCAGGCCTGCACATAAACATACCTCACAGAGAGAGGGTCAATCCAAGAGAAACTAACATCCTTGGGTTTCACTGACGACCCACTCTGCCACTGCAGTCTTCATGAAACTTGGCAGTATATTATGTACGACTGCATGGAATATGAGGACCCAAGATCAATCAATCACAAGAATTGTAAATCTCCCAAAAGACTAAGAACAAATCCTAATTCAGGATCAAGACAACTATAAACACTTCACCTCTTTCATGCAGCAGCTCTTCAACAGGTGCGGAATTGTCAGGAGCATTCTCAATAGCCAATAACCACAACCTCAAGACCAACTGGTCTTCCAGCTATGGACTCCCCTCCCTGGGATGCACAATGATCTCCAATCACTAACTGCTTCAGCCTTGCTGACATACCACCTAAATATACTCAACAGAATTGCCAACTACTGACCAAATGTTGAACAGACTTAAGAAATGGACTATGATTGAACTACCCCACTAAAACATTGATAACTGGTAAAACCAGCTGGAAGTTCCCAGCAAAGACTTGTTGTGACATAGGTTTGCCGGCCTCATGGCAATCAGCATTGAGCCTCCTTACCCAGTATACTTTCAATTCCTAATTCTATACCCCAACTCACTTGATGGAGTCATCTCCATCTTCCCTCTACATCCCCAATACTTCTAACTTTACCCCCCCCCCCCACTTAACTTCTATTTCCCCACACTCTAACTTAAATTTTTTTTTTTTTTGTTTTTACTTGGTTTCTGTCCACAAAACTCAGGTAACCCTGGCAAAGACCAGCAAGAGAATTATGGGCAGCCTGGCTACCTCCTAGCAGTGTGTGTGTGGGAAATGTAGTGTCCCACCAGCCAAAAGCCAGAACACATAAAAGAATCCAACACGATACTCATATACAACACACAACACTTTCTGGCTTTTACAGTGATAATGTTTGTCTCCACAGAGTTCATATGGCACAAATGAGGGAAACCACTGACACTATGCATTATTTGTTTCCCCTAACACTATGCATTATTTGTTTCCCCTAACACTATGCATTATTTGTTTTTTTAGAAATAAAGGGCATCCAAAATCCAGACCACCTTCTATGTTTGAAGCAATAGAGCATCCCCTCCATGTCATCTAATGGAGATTAAGTGCCGTTCCATAATGGTCAATCATATCATTAGTATCTATACTGTTCTGGTTTCCTTGAATCAACAGCATCTAGCCCTTGTGATTCTTTGATATTGGTTTATGTGAAGTGGTTTTTGATGGAACTGCAATCGAGGTGCAAATTTTTTATGGCTGGACATGGACTTGAAGCTAGAAGGTGATTCGAAAGTACAGATCTTGCCTATTAAACTGTGGTCAGTATTTGCTTGGTAATGTGCTTGGTGACATAATCAATGGGTTGTAGTCTAATTGATTGGCTATCAAAGGAAATGCAGGCTGAATACTTTTCCCAATCTGCGCTGGAGAATTTCTGTTTTACCAGATGATCAGGGCACGGGTTTGTAGCATTTGAATTCTGCATATAATTGGTAAATGACTGCTGTTGTGTGGAATATTTAAAATTGTCCATTCTGGAATACAATATGGGGGAACAGATAGTTAAATCAATTGGTGACATAGATCCAATAAAAGGCAAGAATCAGTATTTTGACCAGTGTTTAGTAATGTTAGGTTCAGTTTGTCTAGTAGCATCTCTACTAAGTGTCCTCTATAATGTTTGTCTGTGGGCAGATCCTCACTGTAATAGTAATAATAGTATTCACCATATAGGACAAGAAAGCCACAGGCTTTTGCTTCACTGGTATATTAAAAAAAAACAAAAAAAAAAAAAAAAAACAAGTAGATAAGAAAATACAAATTATATGCTTCCCTCCTCACACATATAATTATCCAGTTGACCTTTGGATTTATTCAAACTGTCAGCCTCAACTACCTGCAAGGACAACTTGTTCCAGCAATCAATGACTTGCTGGCTAAAAAAAAACTTCCTACAATCTAATCGAAACCTCAACCCGTGTAATTTGAATTTATGACCCCTAGTTTTGGAATTCTTTATAACAGTGAGAATTTAACCTTCATTCATTTTACTAATCCCTATCAGAGCCTTATAAACCTCAATCTGGTCACCTCTGCGGTGCCTGGTTCCCCAGCTCTGCAGACCAGAATCTTAGTCTTTCCTCATATGGTAGTTTTCTGCCACAATCTCACCATTTGAGTTGCCAGTCTTTGGACAGACACTTTCAAGAAACTCAGTCTCTTTTTCAGATGAGGTATCCATACTTGAACACAGTATTCCAAACATAGCTTTACACTCTTGATACAGTGGGATTATGGCTTCCCTATCTCTACAGGATAATGTTTGATAAATCATCAATAGGACACCGTGAGCTTTCCTAGTTGCCTGTTTACACTGTTCAGAAAACTTCATAACTGCTCATATTGTAACTGCCAAATCCCTTTCCTCCTCCAGTTTTTAATTCAACCCCACCAAGTGTATAATATTTTTGAGGTTGCTATTACCAAATGTAAGACCTTGTATTTGACAGCATTAAAACATGTCTCTGGATTGCACTCTTAATCATTATCACTAAGATTTCTCCTACCACTGAAGTCAGACTATCCAGTCTGTAGTTACCAACTTCCTCTTAGAACCAATTTTATGTATTGGCGATACATTGACATTTCCCCAATCCACAGGAATCTCCCCAGAGTCCAAAAATGCCTTCATAACTAACCTCAATGGTACAATACACTCACACATGCTCTCCCACAAAAATATACTGTATATACCATCAACTGTTGGAGTCTTACTTGATTTTATGCTCAGTTTTTTTAGTAAATAAGCATCTGTAATTACAATATCACTAATTTCATACGGCTCAGCCTCACTCATACAGCCTCTTCTCAGTTGTTGTTGTTGTTGTTATTTGGTTTTTAGGAGCATTAGCAACTAAGGCCATATTGCTCCGGGATATGCAGTGGTCATTCCCTGACCTTTCCGCATCCTCCATATTTGGTGGTGACGGGCTCGAACCCCGGTCTAATCAAGAAGCGTGTGCTAACGCACCACTGCTCCTTCCCACCTGGCTACGGAGGCACCCTTCTTCTCAGTACGAAGGGTCTTTCATCAATAAAGATCAATGCAAAGTACCTATTCAATTAGATATATTATATATATTCAATTCATCCACAACATCAACCGGGTTATCTAAGACTTCCCCACAACCAGTGCACAAGGGTCTGATCTGATTAGCTTTCTTCTTTGATGTATTCTCACACACAAAAAAAAAAATTCCTTGTCCCCATTCTTTGCTCTCTTAGCCAATGCTTTCTGATACTCAGCCTTGACTTCCCTGATCTTGTTTGTGGTATTATTACAGATCAATTTGTACCTGTTGTAGGCTTCAGTACTTTTCATTGCTCTGTAACTGTCCTATGCTATTTTTTTCTGCTCTATTTGACCAGCCAGCTCAGAAGTCATCAATTTCGGTATCCATTTCCTGCAATATTTTCTTAAAACGTATGTATGCATTCATGGCTTTATGATTTTTGCTTTAAAAGTACCCCATAATTCAAATGTATTTGCCATCCCGTGGCAATCAGCCCAATTCACAGATGCCATAAAGCACCTTAAACTGTCAAAGTACCCCTTCTGAAGTTAAAACCTGTGCCTTTATCTTTAACTACTGCAACATCTGTCTACATCTTCCAACTGATGATTGCATGATCACTTCCTGACAATGGTTCCTCTACATCAGTGGTTCTCAACAGGTGGTTCGCGAACCCCTGGGGGTCTGCAAAAAAAAATACAGAGTTCGCACTAAAAATTCTGTAATGGTGTCTGTTTGTTATTTGGTTTTTAGGAGCATCAGCAACTAAAGCCATATTGCTTCGGGGATATGCGGTGGTCATTCCCTGACCTTTCCGCATCTTCCGTATTTGGTGGTCATGGGCTCGAACCCCGGTCTAATCAAGAAGAGTATACTACGCACTGCTGCTCCTGCCCACCTGGCTACAGAGGTGCCTGCTTAGATTTTGCTTAGATTTCCATAGGTATATTTTTTTAAACTACAAAATGTAACTAATAATAAACAATAAAGTAAAACAAAATTAAATATATAAAGTAAAGAATTTCCAACGAAAGAAACCATATCTCCCATAATTCCTTATACTGTAGTTTTCCATCTTGCAATATATTTTGTTAAATAAATATGTTTACCATACTAAATTTTTTTCATTCCCGAAAACCACTGTTATGTATAGTTAATAATAATTTTTATTATTATGCAATATCACTTATAAAAGCGTATTAGTGGAAATATTTTATAATAAAAATTTAGAACTATTATACGATTTCAGAGAATATAGGCTGTGGTTTGCAAGTCGAAAAAGGTTGGGAACCACTGCTCTACATTAAGACCTGTGATATCATCATCTGATTTGTTAGTAATGATGAGGTCAAGTATATTTTCTCACCTTTAGTACTTTCTCTAAAATGCTGGTACAAATAATAATCATCTAATTTATTTTAAAAAATATTTTAAAGATTAAAGTCACCCATAATAAGACATTCACACTTGCTTTCCCATTCCAACTGCATGTAAAGACTCTCATCATATTCTTCACAATCTTCTGGTCTGCAAATTACTCCCACACTCAATTGTTCCTTTGCTTCCAACTAACTCATACTACGCAGATTCTATGTAGCAGATGTAACTTCAGAATCTCAGCAAAAGCTCTTTTTTGAGCTTAGGCTACTTTTGATAAGAAGCATGACCTTCCACCCCTTCTATCTTCCCTAAATAATTTATACATACTGTAGTGGAACATGTCATCACCAATTTTGGGGTGGCAGAACATTTCTGTTAGCCCTATTATATTAGCATTAATTGTCCTAATCATGAGTTCAAATTCAGCCATTTTATTGACAACACTCCTAACATTACTGCAGACACAGTTGAGACTAAGTAACCTTCTACAGTTTGCTACTCTGACCCCCTCCCTTGAAGTTCTTTAAGTTTGTATCCCAAGCTTTATATTCTCCCTCATTTGAAACATTACTACCCTCAGAACATTTTATCGACATTGGCTGTTGTGGCAACAAACAAGAATTCACGAGGTGAGTGCAAGCAATACGTTGACCCATATCATCAGATCCAAATCAGATAAAAAAATTCAGATCTAATCATCCTTCTCCCCCACCCTAACTAGAGGGAGATGTGCATTGAAGTCACCAAGGAGGCAAAGAGGTTGTGGTATTTACTTTATAAGGTCTCCTAGTTCTTTTAGTTCTTTCAATGTGCAGATATTGTTAGGTGGAAGGTACAGTGATACTAGAGTTAGTATTTTTCAAACTACTACATGTACTACAATAGCTTCTAAGTGGGTCTGAAGCGGAACGTTTCTATAAGATATTTTGTCATCAACTAAAATCGCAATTCCTCCATGTGCAGAAATTGAACAGCTTCTAAATTTTCTATAAGTTGTAAAATTTTTAACTGATGGAGTTACATACGAAGTTAAATTAGCCTCTTGTAAGGAAACAGGTACAGGACTATATTGGAAGATTAAAACAGATATCATCATTACTGCTGTAAATGTCTGCAATTATATTGTATAATTGCTGCATTATTTGGGTTTGAAGTGGAAAGGTGAGTTTGTATGTTTCTTGTGAACAGTTTGCTTTGACAGTCATCATATTTTGTTTTATCATTTTTAAGAAAAAATGAAGCATCCGGAATCTGTACTTTCTTATATATCATCAGTTTGACTAGGTGAAAATCCAGTCTCCATGTCATTTTCTGCATAAAGATCATGTACTGTTTCATCTTGTATTCTCCTTTTGTAATCATCTTGTATGTCCAGGGTTTATAATGCCATTTGAATTTGATTGTGGTAATTCAGTGGCTTGTTGCTGTCATCATTTATTTGGCATTTTATCACTTGGTGTAATTTTAGGCAAATCTGTGATGGGGTATTATTTATTTCATCAACTAAAACAGGTTTAGTAGTAGGTTGATGTGTCAATAGTACAGATTGTACCCATTCAGCAATGGTTGTGTTAAGTAGGACTGATACCTCCATTTGAGATTGTCAACTTTATTTGCTTTCTTGCTTCTTCATATGTAACTTTTATTCTTGATCTTACACTGTTGTATTCTTTTTATCATTTTCCAGAGGTCACATGATTTTGAATATGCTGGATGATTGCACTTGCAATTCAGACATTTGGTAGCCTTTGCAGTACACTCGGTTTGAGAATGATTTTTGACCCAAAATTAAGACAAGTAATTTTGCCTCTGCATGTTTGTTGTCTGAGAGTGACCAAATTATTGACACTTGAAACATTTTAAGGATTTGGGACATATGGTCAGATACTGCAGTATAGGAAGCCTTCTTGAACTGATGTCTGCATATTAGGTGTACTAAAGGTCAATATGATATGTGGTTGGAACAAGCTTATCGTCCTTTGGATCATTATTTGCCTTGCTTCAGTTACTTTCTGTTCTTGAACTTACTTTCTGTTCCTAATTCCATAACCACTTCCTCTTTATGATGTTCAATAAATCCCACTCGCTTATCGCTACTTTTGAGGAGTTCCATGTGTCACAAGTTTCATTGGGATTCCGTTTATAGAGCACATTTTTAATAATAATTCGGCATTCCCTGCTTGTGTGGTTTCAGTTAACAGATCTCCTGACTGGAGTTTGTTTACCATTTTTGGCGGGCCTGCACTGTCTTCGAGACATCTCTTAATGACGAAAGGAGAGAATTTGCTCACCGGCTGGGTTGACAAGGAATGCATTATCAGAAAATGCTGGTGGTCCTGCTTTGTTGAAGTCTGTTCTCATTCCATTCGGAATGACAATTTCAACATCTTTCAGTATGTTCAGTGCCTGTTGGCTCTAGTGGTAGACATGCATTTCAAACCATTGGTTGCTCCTTTTAGCCGTGGGAAAGGGATTTTCTTCTCCCAGGTTATTGCACTGCTCTTGTCAAGGAGACAAGGGCAGTGCCAACCAGTGACTAAGCAATCAGAAAAAGAGAGCAGTACGTTACTTGCATCGTTGGCAGTAATGTCACAAGAGGAGAAAGAGTTTTAAAAAGCTCGTACTCACCCTAGATAACTATTAACACTATAAAATTGCACTAGAAATCGCTTAAAAACTATTGCTTGGCACTCAGGGCCACCAGTAAAGAGGACAAGAGTATCACTAAACATTTCAGGATCACGTGCAGGCATGTGTGTGTGGGTTTTATTTATTTATTTTTTTCCCTTCAACAACATGAAGTTTTTGGGAAAAAAGAACATTTTTGCTGGAAACTCTCACTTCAAAGCCTTCATAGCATATCACAAATAATGCTTCCTCCAACACTGAAAAAAAAAAAAAAAGAAATAATAATGAATAAAAATCTTGCCTTGCTTTTTCTCGCAGCATTACTTGTCTTCTCACAACCTGCTAAATCAGAACCCAACAAAATTCTGTTCTTATGTGGAATACAGTTCCCAAAAATGTGAGCCAGTGCTTCCAAAACTTCTACTCTCCAAAATAGAACACAGATTAGTTATAATGATATCTCTCTTAAAAATTTACTGAACTCCTTTATTTGGACAGCATTCTCCCGAATTAGCATATGTAGTTTTACATCTTTCTTCCAAATCAGATTAGCATTAGTAGAGGCATTTCATGCAAGAAAGCAAGCTTATGCAGCATCAGCCAAAAAAAAAAAAAAAAAAACCACTTCCACTTCACCCTTCTGTTCGTTCAAAATACCTGTCCAGCTGAGCCTTAAACTTATTTAGGCTATCAACTTCCACGACAAGGGATGGAAGTCTGTTCTACCAACCAACCACCCGCTGGCTAAAGGCAAATTTCCGCATGTCTATCCTACATCTGTCTTTCCTCAATTTATGCCCTCTCGGGTGATTCTGAGAAGGAATAAATTATTCTGAGCAAGAGGAAGAATCCCATCAGCATTGAGCATGCTCAAACCATTCAAGGCTTTATACACCTCTATCAGATCACCTCGCTGGTGCCTAGTCTCCAGACACTGTAATTTGCAAAACTTAAGCCTTTCTTTGAAAGGCTTAAGTTTTAATGCCTGCATCAGTTAGTCAATAAGAAAGCTGAATGTTTGCATCTAAATTATTGAACAAAAAAAAAAAAAAAAAAGGTATAATGGGGAAGGTTCCATTAAACAACTTTCACAGTTCATCTCTAAACACACTGCACTGGACAAATTTTTTTCCTTTATTTATTAATCCCTTTTACACCTATTCTTCGGAGCAACCTTCTTATGTGTTTTCTGAAAATTACAATCTACAAAAATTTAAGTCTGATACTAGCAAGTTCAGCTTGTCTTCTCAGCCCTTAATACATATACAAAATAAGAGCACTGCTATAAGTTCAAATAACCTTCTGAATTCAGGATTAACATAAAACACACACATTACAAATGAGAGTAACAAAAAGAAATTAATCTTCGGTGTGGAGAGGGTAGTTTAAGTTTTTATATGGTGAACTTAAGCAATAAATAAAAATAGTGAAGGCTAAATTTCAGATTACAACATACTTGTGCATGGCATCTGCCTGTCTATAATTTGTAATCAGTTCTCTACCACTTGGGGAATAGAAGTGAAAATCAATCTCCAATTCTTGATTAATTTCAACATCTCCAAAACTGGCATCAACTACCTATAAAAATATAGAGATAAAATGCAATATAATAAATTAAAAGTTATTTTCAATTGACATAATTTATTTTGCCCACTAAATGTATAATTGGTATAACATGGAAGTGATGTTACATAATTTCAAAAATATATTGAAGTCAAAATAGAGAAAAAGTTTCCACTGAAATGCTAACCAGTATTTTCAAAATACTATTGTGAAATTAAATTCATTTAATGAAGAAATTAGTCTGTTTCAGACTGTTGATATCCCTTCATAAGGGGGGATACGAAATTTCTGAAGCAGACTTTAATTTTTCATGTTGTGACTTCGGCTAAAAGTTGTCTTTTTTTGCAATACAAATAAGCAGGGCTGGATTAACCATTACCCAAAATATGTGCATGGGGTAAAGATAACAGGGTACATACACATGTTCCATAGCTGAACAACCCTTAGCCCAAAGTTGCAGTAAGGCAGTGCAACAGATTCAGCCACACATGGCTGAATATTTAATATTTTATTAACTGTAATAATATTTCATTACAGTTCAGTCTTTGATATTTTTCTTTTGAATCAGATACAAATGGATGAAAATTGTAAATCGCTATTATTTAAAATATTGACCCAGGACTGGTGAACTTCAGGTTCACATAAGAAGAGCCAGTTGGGAATTTTTCATCACTAATTAACAATGGAATTGCAAAGTCACTGACTTGCGCGGGGGAGGGGGGGGGGATGGAGAGTACTTAGTTTTTAAGAGAAACTGTCTCATCATAAAAATCAATTACAACAGACCAAAACAGATTTCAATGTTGTAAAGAAACCTTTATTATATATGACTGTTTACTATTTTCAAACTGGTTTGAGCATGCTAAGTGATTTTATGGCTCTGAAGTTAAATTGTCCTGCCAACAAGTAAAGAGTACATGGTTCCTCTCCCCTCACCCTACCTGACCTTTCATTATACAGGTGGGCCGAAAGTAGGTATACAGTACTGTATACCTATTTTTGGAACCCTGCATATCATGGGGAGAGAGAGAGAGAGAGAGAGAGAGAGAGAGAGAGAGAGAGAGAGAGAGAGAGAGAGAGAGAGAGAGAGAGAGATATACCCGATCAGTACTATATACCTACTTTTGGCCCACCCTGTATGTGGTGCAGTGGGCAAGTTGAAAGAACAAGATTTCAAGTGTGGAGGAAAAATAGTGATATGAGAAACTCAGATGAGAAGAAAGAGGGTTACTATTTGCCATGAGCTTTGTTTGGTAACCTCAGCATCCCATACAATTTTGGATGCCAGATGTTGTTGTTGTTTGATTTTTAGGAGCATTAGCAACTAAGGGCATATTGCTCCGGGGATATGCGGTGGTCATTCCCTGACCTTTCCGCATTCTCTGTATTTGGTGGGCATGGGCTCGAACCCCGGTCTAATCAAGAAGCGTGTGCTACGCACTGCTGCTCATGCCTACCTGGCTACGGAGGCGTCGATACCAGATGTGATTGAACTCACAGAGAGAATACGTTACAAATGAAAGGAGATCACAGATTTTTTTTTTTAATTGCATAATCACAGTGAGTTATGGAATTTTTTTTTCATCAATTTAATTTTTATAATAAATTTTACATTTATTACACATACTTCTGTAAAGTAGAATAATGTTTGCACTGTTTACATGAGAAAATGCCTCAAATGTTTTGAAGAGATGATTTTAAGAAAGTTTTAGCACAATCCTTCTAAGTAGATCTGTATATATTCTATTTCCACTATATAACACAGTCCCACTAAATGAATTTTTGCACTTACATTTCAAAAAAAATTTCTAAATAGCCAAAATCTGGAAAGCAGTAAGGTTGCCATTTTCTATATGCCCAGCTATCAAATTTATTTAAAAAAAAAAAAAATCTATAATACCAATGTTGTTTTCAAGGCCATGTTTAAATTAAAACTATAGTGTGACTAGGGATATTAGAACTGCAGACAGTGCAAAAAATGGATCTCAAAACCTATCAAATATTTTTAGTGCAGCAACACCGGAAAACCTGTTACAGGTTGTCAGGTGACCACAGAAACTGAACAGACATCAGTCACATACATACGCAAACTTCGGTTTCCGCATTTGTGTCATTACTTCAAAGTAATAAATTATTTTTATCATTTATTATTATTTTTATTAGCTATATGGTGGAAGGAAGCCTGAGGCTTATGCTGCATCAGCCAAAAAAAAAATTCCTGAGTTATCCTGAGAGAGAGAGAGAGAGAGAGAGAGAGAGAGTCAAAAGTAGAAGGGAATCACCAAGAAGAGCAGAATGATGATATCCAGCTCAGGACCCAGGGTGTGCCAAGCCTGTACTCACCAGATGTGAACCCCTGGGGGGTGAATAGGCTTGTTGGATGGTTGCTTGTTTGTTATTTGGTTTTTAGGAGCATTAGCAACTAAGGCCATATTGCTCCGGAATATGCGGTGGTCATTCCCTGACCTTTCCACATCCTCCGTATTTGGTGGTGACGGGCTCGAACCCCGGTCTAATCAAGAAGCGTGTGCTACGCACTGCTGCTCCTTCCCACCTGGCTACGGAGGCGCATTGGATGGTTGCCATAAAAAACTGGATTCCCATAAAAGAAATTTTGGTGTAAAAAAAAAAAAAAAAACACTTTCCATTTCATCCATCCAATTGCTCCAAAAGTTTGTCTAGTTCTTCCTTGAATTTGTTTAAGCTATCAACTTCCACAATGCCAAATAGAATTTTGTTTGCACCAGCAATCTACCACCTGCTGGATAAAAGCAAATTTCTGCACATCTGTTCTACAACTGTCTTACCTCAATTTGAATTTATACCCCCTCAGGATAATCACCTCCTTACCCCAGCTAACAATATTTCTATACAGGGTGATTCACTACCAGTGCGACAAACTTGCAGGAGGTGTAGGGTTTTTTGATTTGATTTTGGTTTTAATGGCGCAAAAACAACTAAGGTTATACTGCGCCAGGAAACGATTAAAATATCAACAAAGATAAATTCTGGTAACCTTTAAAAAGGTTACCTCGTCAAATTGTTATTTATATATATAAGGCAGTATACGTTTAAAAGTAAATTATCCAATTTATATATGTGTGTATATATTAATAGCTTGTAAAAACTTAAAAACTCCCGACACGTGGTCGTTGTCTGATAAAATCTGACTGAGTGTATAAGGCTCAGTCGGATGAGTAAAAGCGGTAAAATGTATATTGCGAACATGGGTAAAATGAACGCAATCTATTAAAATATGCTTTAAAGTTAAAATGGTGTCGCAAGACTTGCACATTGGAGGGTCATCCGCCCTCAGCAGAAAAGAATGTGTCAGATGACTGTGTCCTATGCGGAGTCGAGCAAGAACAACTTCCTCGCTCCGATTCCTGCGCAGACTAGACTGCCATGTTTCTATTACAGGTATAATTTATTTGTTCTCTCTCTATGCCATATTTCTTGCCATTGGGTATATATCTTGTTGCGTATTATTTGCCTGTAGTCTGTATAGGGGACTGACAGGCAACGATTATTAGTGGGTGTTGCTGATTTGGCTGCAGTGTCAGCCAAATCATTTCCCTTTATCCCAATGTGGCTAGGAATCCAGCAGAAGCGGATATCAAACTTGTATTTATGAAGAGAATGTATCTTCTGCTGAACCCGACAGAGAACTGGATGAGAGTTGTGTCTCAGAGATAATAAAGCCTGTAATACACTCAAAGAGTCAGAATATATTATTGAACTTTGGCATTGACAAGTTCGAATGTGATCCAAGGCTAGCTCTATAGCATACAGCTCTGCACTGTATATGCTGGATTCAGGAAGAATCTGCTGAGATATTATAGTGTCCGGAAAGACAACAGCAGATCCTAAGCACGATTCAGACTTCAAGCTGTATGTGTAAACGGGCAGGAAGTCTGAGTGCTCAGCTCAGTGTGCAGAATAGAGCTGCTGGTAGAGAGATGATGAGGTCTCAGACTTTACCCATTTCTTAAGGGAAAAGTCGCACGATGGGGTATGAGCATGCCAGGGTGGAAGAGTTTCTTTTGGTGTTTGTGCAACCTTGTCTACCATGATGTTAAATTCTCTGAGTAGCTCTTGGACATGAATACCAAAAGGTTTGGCAGTCTGACGGGTATTGTACAAGTTTTCCCAACGTGGCTCAAAAACGGATGTCCATGTAGGATGGTCTGGCAGGGATTTCAACTTTAAAGCATAGTTTAAAGACAACTTACGTCGAAGACAGCTTAGACAGCTTACGTCGAAGGGATAACGATGGTTCGTTTGCTTCGACGTATAAGCTCTGGACAGGAGATGTTCGAAAAGCTGCAGTAGCGATACGGATAGCCTGATGGTGAACAGGGTCCAGCCATCGAAGGACACTATCTCTAGCTGAGGAGTATACCTGGGCCCCGTAGTCTAATTTGGATCGTACAAGTGCACGGTAAATACGTAGTAGGGTGCACCTGTCTGCTCCCCAACGCGTGGAGGAGAGAGAGTGAAGAATATTTAGTCCCCTCATGCATTTTGTACAAAGTTGACGAATATGTTCGAGAAAGGTCAACTTTTTATCAAACACAAGTCCCAAGAATTTTGTCTGACACTACTGGAATAGCATTTTGTCCGAGCCTTAATTCAGGTTCAGGATGAAGATTACGCTTACGACAAAAGTGTACGCAAACGGTCTTCTCTGGCGAGAATCTGAAGCCATTTGCAGGTGCCCAGGAATTAAGGCGATTGATGGCTTGTTGCAGTTGTCTTTCAATAACCCTCATGTTGCATGACTGACAAAATATGCTAAAGTCATCAACATAGAGGGCACTGTTTATAGTTGGAGGAAGTTGTTCTGTGATGGAATTTATTTTGATGGCAAAAAGCGTGACACTTAAAACTAATCCTTGTGGTACTCCCTCCTCTTGGCTAAACGAACGAGAGAGTGAGGATCCCACACGAACTTGGAAAGATCGATTGGCTAAAAAGTTTTTAATAAAAATGAGGAGATGCCCTCTAAGACCAAGGCTATGCAAATCTTTTAAGATGCCAAATTTCCAAGTTGTGTCATACGCTTTTTCCATGTCAAAGAACACTGACACCAAGTGTTCGCGTTTTAGGAAAGCATCCCGGATGGATGTTTCCAGTCTAATTAAATGATCAAGAGTTGATCTGTTTTTTCGGAAGCCGCACTGGATGTTGGAGAGAAGATCATTCGATTCTAAATACCACATTAACCGAAAATTAACCATTCTCTCCAGGATTTTGCACAGACAGCTAGTCAGAGCAATAGGACGGTAATTAGTAACGAGTTTAGGATCCTTTCCTGGCTTCGCAAAGGCAAGCGTAAGGGCCATGCACCAGGAATCCGGAAATAGCTCTTTATATAGATTCTATTATACAAAACAAACAAGCGATCCATAGATGTAGATGAGAGATGTTTAAGCATTTCATAATGGATGCCATCTGGTCCAACAGCACTTGCCTTGGAATGATAGAGAGCTCTTTTTAATTCTTGCAGTGTGAAGGGCACATTGTAGGGAAAAAGGCCTTTCGATGAGAAATTTAGTGCCTCTTTTTCTCTTTTATGTTTCAGGACCAGGAACTCTGGGGGATAGGATGATATCCCAGAGATGTTTGAAAATGTTTTCCCAAGAGCATTGGCTATTGCAGTGGGCTCTGCAATATTGCATCCATTACAGTTTAGGATCGAAGAAGGGTGGGATGTATATTTTCCCTTCATTTTTCGGATTTTATCCCAGACTACCTTAGAGTTGGTAGACTGGTTAATAGATGATGTAAAACGGATCTCAGATTCCTTTTGACTCTGATGGCGAATGTAGCGTGCTTTGGCTCGTGCATGCTTGAAGGCTATTAGATTAACAGTGGTAGGATATCGGCGGAATATCCCCCACGCTTTATTTTGAGCCTTTTTGGCTGCTGTGCATTGTGAATTCCACCATGGTTTGAGAAACGGTGGAAACCGGGCAGATGTTTTTGGAACAGCATTCGAAGCTGCTTGGACTATAATTTCTGTGATGTACGTTACTGCATCATTGATAGGCTCCTGACTGACGGTACTGAGGTCAAAATTTGCCCGATGTTGGAAGGCAGTCCAGTCAGCCTAATTAGTCTTCCACAGTGGTAGCCTGAAAGGAAGACATGGCCTCCCACTGTGTAACGAGGTTATCACAGGGAAGTGATCACTTCCATATGGATTCTCCTCCACTTCCCAAGTGAGTGAAGGGAGTAGAGAAGGGGAGCAGATAGAGAGATCAATGGCAGAAAAAGTACGGGTAGGCATGTGGAAGAAGGTGTTTGTTCCAGTATTTAGAAGGGAAAGGTCATTGTCATTTAGCATACGCTCCATGACTCGTCCCCTTCCGTTGATGTTAGCACTACCCCACAGGGTATTATGTCCATTAAAATCCCTGAGAAGTAAGAAAGGGGGAGGCAACTGCGTTACAAGATCATCAAGGTCTTTCTGGGAGATGTCAGTCCCAGGTGGCAAATAAATAGAGCACACTGTTAATAAAAATCCCACTGTAAGGCAAATTGCAACAGCCTCTATGCTAGTTGTAATTAGCAAGGGCTGAACTGGGGTCTGGTTCCCCACAAGGATAGCCACTCCTCTATGAGCAGGACCATCCACAATTCTGCCCTTACGAAAAAGTGTTATATTATGCATGGTGGGGTTATCATTTGCCTTTAGATAAGTCTCCTGCAAGCAAAAGCAAACTGGCTCGTGCTTTTGCATGAGGGCCTTGATGTCATCAATATTTTGCCGGAATCCACGACAATTCCATTGTAGGAATTTAGCCATTATTTTGGCTTGGTAGGTCTGTCAGGCGGCTTCCGAGGTAGTGAGGGCTTACTTTTGTCAGTCTTGGATTTATCTTTTTTGGGGAAGAATGGACGCTGTCCCGTGTCCATTTCTTCCTCCGCAAAGAGTTCCAAGACTGATTCATCCGGTACCTCCTTATTCTCTACATCCATTGTTTCTGGTGTTACAGGTGGCTCTTCCGAACTTTTTAGCTCTTCTTTACCACTTTGTTTTGGTAGTAGTGGAGCACTAGGAGGTACGGATACAGGAATAGCAGCTGACTGCGTTTTTTTGGTGGGCTTTTGTGAGCTTAATAAATAGCGTGCAATCGGTGTGAATGACTCTCTTGGTGGTATAGTCATCTCTGTTTGTGTGCACTTCGCAGAAACTTTCTGAGCATATGAAGGCTTCCCGCTATTTATTGGTTGTATGCGTTTTCTAGCCTCTGGGTAGGAAATGTTTAGCTCCGTTTTTAATTTTTGTATCTCCTTTTCGTCCTTCCACCGCTGGCATGCTCGAGAGTATGCAGGGTGCTCTCCTTGGCAGTTAATACAATTAGGCTTAGGAGCTATACATTCCTTGCTCTCGTGATCTTTAGCACCAAATCGAGCACAGGCAGGGTTACCACGACAAGCTGTTTGTGAGTGGCCGTACTTTTGACATTTAAAACACCTCAGTGGGTTTGGAATGTAAATCCTCTCTGAGCAGTTTAAGTACCCTGCCTTGATGGAACTTGGAGGCCGTGGGGTGTTGAATGTTAGGATGAGAACTCGGGTAGGGACGAGATTCCCATTCTTACGCATAGATATTAGCTTGACAGCTGTTACTCCTTGTTCTTTTAATTCAGAGCAGATCTCTTCTTCAGAAACGTGAAGAAGATCCCACTCTGATATGACACCTCGTGAAGAGTTCAAAGTTTTGTGAGGGGTTACAATGATGGGTATTCCCCCTATAGATGTGGCTTTCAAAATTTTTTCTGCTTGATTTGTGTTTGATGCTTCAATTAGAATATCTCCAGAACGCAGCCGTTTTACGGATTTGGGTGAACCTGCCATCCCTTCTAATCCTTTCTGGATAAAGAAAGGTGACATTTTCCCTATTGACTGCTCTCCGGTGGAATGGAGAATTAGGAAAAGAGGTGTCACAGGTGGTGTTTTCTCCTCAGTTCTGGCTCCTTTAGCAGAATTGCTCTCACTTTCATCCGACGATCGATTAGGTAGGGGCCTTGTTGGGGCCCCAGAAAAAGAGGGATTTAAATTACTCATAAGAGTAAAGAGAAAGTGTCTGATGCCTAAGTACCGCACCCACCACGGAGCCCTACGAGGGGATGCCCACTCGTGAACCAGCAGGTACTGCGTACACGAATGGGATGCCGAGTTCGCTTAGGAGCACCATACCCACGCTACCAATAAGTCTTTATCCCGTCCCAGGACCAAAGGGAGGGAGACTTATTGGAACGCAGTTGACCCTAGCAGTAAAAAACCACCCGCCGATTGATCCCAGTCGGGCCGGTCCGGGACCTCCCGTCTTGTCGAAGAAGGGGCCAAAGTGGTGTATTAAGGCTGGGCCCCTCAACCACCAGGATCACCCTTTCCGAAATCCACGGGTCGCGGCGCACGGCTGCACACGCTGGATTCCAATGATGTAACCCTGGAACCAAGGTATGGGCATTAGATCCCAGTGATGCTAATCTGGAAAACCAGCAGCATCACTGGGAGGTCCCCTCACCACGTACAGGTGCCCCCATTGAGGGGCGGTGTAGGAGGCACAAAGACGAATCGGAATCACATAGCATTGCAGGGTCCGAAATGCCTTCGTCATGTGGTAGAGGACATTGAGGGGGAGGTCGCGTGAACAGTGATCATGTTGGAAGTCAGCATTGCGAACCGTTTCTGTTGAGGAAACGAAGTAGCAAAAGTCCTCCGGAGTGGATAATCCGTAGCTCCAATGATTGGACGCGTTGCAGATGGTATGAACTCATTTGGTTTGTTGACAGTATCCTCCATACAGTGGATTGGGAAATACCCAATCATTGGCCTATCGCTCGAGGACTTGTACTCTGATTGCCTTCTGCAAGACGTAGGACATTCTCCTCATTGTCTGGCATCCTTGTTGTTCGCTCTTGATTCATGATACCTCTCGTGAAACAACCAGTCTCACGTAACCTTCTGTGCACTCGTGCGAAAATCATATGATGAGGAGCACGCCTGTGCAGGAAACGTTCCTGGTACAAGCGCAGAGCGGCGCGGCGTTACAGTCCACAGCTCCATACGCGAGGTGCATGTCGGCCAGTTCAACGTTTGAATACTCGTCCATCCTACTGCCTCGGGAACTGGTTCGCAAATGCTGACTTCCAGCGGGAGTCAGCATTTGCTGTTCACACGACCTCCCATTCAACGTCCTCTACCGCATGACGAAGCCATTTCGGACCATGCAATGCTATGTGATTCCAATTCGTCTTTGTGCCCCCTACACCTCCTGCAAGATTGTCACACTGATAGTGAATCACCCTGTATATCATTAACAAGACTTCTTGACCTGCTTTGGCAGTCTGTCTGACCTGCTCAGAAAACTTGATATCTGACTGCACAATTCCCCCCGCCCCCAACAGATCTTTTTCAATCTCTAATCACCTGAGTGTAGTACAGCAGAGTTGGTACGTTACTCTGGGATTATTGCTAACTATATGCAGTATTTTGTATTTGTCAACTTTAAACTTCAGTTGCCACCTCTTAGCCAATCTGGACTGAGAGGTGGCAACATTAAACTGAGAGGAAGTTTAATGTTTCTTTAACCAGTGACTTCATTATTTTATCAAGAACAGAGGTTAACAAGTCTGTAATTACTCATGTCACCCTCTGATCGCCTTTTGTGAATTGGGGATACATTTGCACATCTCTAGTCCATAGGGTCCTCCCCTGAATCCAAGGATGCTCTCATAATTATGGCTAAGGGCATGCTTACTTGATTTGCTGTCTCCTTTAATATAACTGGATTGATGCCATCCACCCTAGTTGCCTTTCTTATGTTTAACTTCAAGAATTTTTCCTCCGCTTTGCTCTCAGTTATTACAAAATCATTTGGCTCCCTGCTAGAGTTTGATAAACTTCCAGCCTCACCTCCCCTTCCCGATAGAATTCCTTACATCTGAATGTAGAAGCAAAATACTCATTTAATTTGTCAGCTACCTAAGCAGAATCATCAACAGCAAACCACTGATATTAAGTGGACCAACCTGATACATCCCCATACTTCTAGAGTTTATATAAGTAAAGAATTCCTTCCTGTTTTTCTTAGCATTCTTTGCCAAAGATTTCTCGTAATATGCCTTCACCTGCCTAACCTCCTTTGTGACTTGATTATAGACTAGTTCAGGGGTGGGGAACCTTTTTACATTGGAAGGCCAAATTTTATTTAACCAAGATACTATTAGGCTGCATGCTGAGAATTAAATATATACAAAAAAAATTATATTTCTGTAGGTATATTTACAATTTTAATTACAGCCTGTTATTGTATGAGGAATTTAAACAAACAAATTAGTGAAGACATTTATTTGTTTAGCAAAGATGATAACAAAACCAACTTGGACAACTAATACGTATGAATTTATACAATAAACTATTTAATGACTTTTTTGCAACTGCTTAATGCCAGATAGTCTGATATTTGGTTCCAACATCATTGAGCATAGTTTTAATAGGTCCTCCAAGTGAATACCTGTCATCTGAGATCTCAAGCTCATTTTAATTTGTGTCATGTTGCCATGAAAATGTTGATTCACAACAGGAGGTTGGAGCCAACCCCAGGGGCTCACATCTGGCGAGTATGGGCTGGGCACACCCAGAGTCCTGAGCTGGATATCATCATTCTTCTCTTTCTTGGCGATTCCCTTCTACTTCTGACTCTTGTTCTCTCTCTCTCTGAGAGTAGGAAATTGAGAGTAGGAGTGTGCTATAGGCCTAATGACTCTGATGAGTACAATAAGGAACTGTACAGGGAAATAGAGTGGGCCAGTAAATCAGAGAGTCTTATAATGGGAGATTTTAATTTCCCAGATATTGACTGGAATTTGGGGGCTGGTTACTCACACACTAGCAGGGCTTTTGTGGATTTATTGGATGATTGCTTTCTACATCAGCATGTTCGGGAAGCAACTAGAGGGAGTAATACTCTTGATTTGATTATCAGCAGTGATTCTTCATGCATTAAGAATCTGCAGATAAATGAACCACTAGGTGGCAGTGATCACAGTGTGCTGAAGTGGGATTTACTCAAAGAGGTAACTACCATTAGGGGTAAAGGGAAGGGTTATTGCTTCCGTAAAGGCGACTACGATGGACTGAGACAGTATTTAAATTCTATACAGTGGGACCAACTGATGATGTTACCAACAGCAAATTCAAAATGGGAAGCTTCAAAGAACTTATCTTGGAAGCTACTAGGCTTTACATACCAACTAAGAAATATTGTTCAAGGTTTAGGCCAAAATGGATGTCAGATGAACTAATGAGGCATATGGCAGAGAAGAAAAATGCATGGGATACTTACAAATTAACACATGACACAGAAGCCTATGATAGATACAAGTTGATATGCAACCAAGTTACAAAGGAGGTTAGGCAGGCGAAGGCAGATTACGAGAAATCCTTGGCAAGGGATGCAAAGAAAAACAGCAAAGAGTTCTTTACTTATGTAAACTCTAGAAGGAAGGGGATGAATCAGATTGGTCCACTTGATATTGATGGGTCAACTGTTGATGATCCTGCTCAGGTAGCTAACAAACTAAATGAATATTTTGCATCGACATTCACACATGAGGAGTTATTCAGCAAGGGGAATGCCAGAGGTGTATTCAACTATAGCAGTAAGTTACAGAATCTTGAAATAACTGGGAGTAAAGTGGAGGAGAAACTGTTGAAGGTAAACACAAGAAAGGCACCCGGGGTGGATGGGATCTATCCAGTTATATTAAAGGAGGCAGCAAAGGAAGTAAGCAAACCCTTAGCCATAATTATGAGAGCTTCCTTGGACTAAGGGGAGGTACCCATAGACTGGAAATGTGCAAATGTGACCCCAATTCACAAAGGAGGATCAAAGGCTGACACAAGTAACTATAGACCTGTGAGCTTAACTTCTGTTCCAGGAAAATTAATGGAGGCACTGGTTAAAGAAGCACTGCAGGATCATTTAGACAAGACTTCAGTTATAGCTCAGACACAGCATGGTTTTGTTAAGGGGAAGTCTTGCCTGACCAACTTGATTGGATACTATGATGCAGTCACAAGAGAACTGGATGCAGGGAATAACTTTGATATTATATACTTGGATCTTAGAAAGGCTTTTGATACTGTTGCACATGGAAGACTGCTACACAAATTGGAGCAGTGTGACATTGGAAGCAAATTGCTGCTATGGATAAAGGGGTGGTTGAGTGGGAGAAGACAGAGAGTGGTAATCAATGGACACTGCTCATCGTGGACTAATGTTATTAGTGGAGTCCCTCAGGGCTCAGTGTTGGGTCCATTATTGTTTTCTGTATTTATAAATGATATTGATGATGGTATATCAAGCTTAATGTCCAAGTTTGCAGATGATACAAAGGTTGGCAGGGTTGTCAAGGACACTACTGACACTATGCTGCTGCAACAGGATCTGGAAAGGTTGAGCAGATGGGCTGAGAGGTGGCAAATGAAGTTTAACATTGACAAATGTAAAGTACTACACATGGGAAACAGCAACCCCAGAGCAACGTATCAACTCTGTGGTACTACACTGACAGTGGTAGAGAATGAAAGGGACTTGGGGGTGATTGTGCAGGCAGATATGAAGTTCTCTGAGCAGTGCAGACGGGTTGCAAGAGTAGCTCATGGAGTATTGTCAATGATATACAGGAATTTTTCCAGCAGGCATAAGGAGGTGATTATTCCATTGTATAAGGCAATGGTCAGGCCACACCTAGAGTACTGTATACAGGTCTGGAGGCCTCATTTCAAGAAGGATGTAGAGCTGCTGGAACGAGTACAGAGAAGGGCAACAAGATTAGTGAATGGAACAAAGGGGTGCTCTTACGAAGAAAGGCTTAAGTTTTGCAAATTACAGTGTCTGGAGACGAGGCACCAGCGAGGTGATCTGATAGAGGTGTATAAAGCCTTGAATGGTTTAAGCATGCTCAATGCTGATGGGATTCTTCCTCTAGCTCAGAAAAATCACCTGAGAGGGCATAAATTCAAATTGAGGAAAGACAGATGTAGGATAGACGTGCGGAAATTTGCCTTTAGCCAGCGGGTGGTTGGTTGGTGGAACAGACTGCCATCCCTTGTGGTGGAGGTTGATAGCCTAAATAAGTTTAAGGCTCAGCTGGACAGGTATTTTGAACGAACAGAGGGGTGAAGTGGAAGTGGGTTTTTTTTTTTTTTTTTTTTTGGCTGATGCTGCATAAGCTTGCTTTCTTGCATCAAATGCCTCTACTAATGCTAATGCTAATGCTCTCTCAGGGTAATTCAGAAATTTTTTTTTTTTTGGCTGGTGCAGCATAAGCCTCAGGCTTCCTTGCACTATATGGCTAATGATAATAATGGTAATAAAACAAGATAGCATTCAATGAGCATGTTGACATAGACGTGTATTCAACAGCATTTTTCCATATATTTAAAGAGGATCCTTCTTCGTGTCAAATAGAGACTTCAGAATACAGGAACTCCCTGACTTACGTAAGGGTTGCTTTTACCCATGCTTGTGCAGCATTTCAAGTGTGCTCGCTGAATTGATTGAATCAAAAAAGAAATGTTCAATGAACAAGTAAATAGAATTATTTGTTGTATTTATTGAATTTTTTATCTCACGTGCAGGAAAAATTACAAAAGTGTGCAATTTAAAAAAATTTTAAAATTACAAAAAAAGAGAGGAGAGAGGCATAACGTCAGTAAGTTTTATCTCTCGAGCATCATTGCCCGAATCAACGTCTTCAGCTGATAAGTATGCCGCTGCGGAGGTTTAGAAGGGGTTGGCGGCTCAATCTTACGAAAGAGCACATTAATGGATGACTGGACAATGGCTTTTTTTTCTTTTCATCGTAGATTTCTTTGTAGCAAGCAAGCACATCATTCAACCCTCTGTTAACTCTTAAGAATCGTTCGCTGTCAGGATCCATCTTCTCAAACCTCGCCATTGGCGACGCAATTTCACGAAATTGCCATTGCCATCTCTCTGGTGATGAAGTGTCTCGGCTCCTCGTTTGGTTCATCTTAAGCTTCGTCAGCATTTTGTTTGGAAATTCTTTCCTTTTTCTTTGGAAAGAAGAAAAAGGCTTTCTTCTTCTTCCATGAACTACTCCACGTCTTTGGCATCAACCTCCAACTGAAGTAGCTCTGCAACCTTTGCAATTTTATCTGTAACCTCTTCATATGACTCGTCTTTTACAAACTCTTCAAAGCCTTTTACGTTCCGTGGGCGTATTTTTTTCCATGCGCCATTTAAACAATTTTAGTAATTTCCATCCAGGCCTTATTAATGTTTAAGACAGCGTGGTAAATATTGTAAGATTTCCAAAAGTCTCAACTTAAATTTTTCTCATCATCTAATTCTGACAATGCCTGAGCAAATGTTGTACGTAAATAGTATGCTTTTAAATTCGAAATAACACCCTGATCCATAAGTTGGATGAGTGAAGTTGTGTTTGGCAGTAGAAATATGACTAACATTCAAATTGAAATCATCTAGATGCGTAGGATGTCCAGGAACATTATCTAATAGAAGCAAAATCTTGAAAGGAACGTTGTTGTCTTTACAACAACGTTATACCGATTAACAGGAACTAGTTGTTGTTGGTGACTCTATTGTCAGGGAAACGGGGAACATCCTTTGTAAAAAGGATAGGTGGAACAGGACCAGGGTATGTCTGCCAGGGGCAAAGGTTGATGACGTTGTAGAGCGGATATCATCTTTCAAGGGCACAAAAGGTGATATAGTTGTACACGTTGGCACTAATGATATTAAGAGTAGGAGACCGGCAGAATTACTCAACAAGTACAGGTCACTGTTGAAAAAAAGCCGTGAAATAGGGTTGAATTTGAAAGTGTCTGCAATTCTGCCCAGACACGATAGGAGGGAGTATATGATGAGAGCCTTGTCGATCAATTCGGCCCTGGAAAGATTGTGCAAGGCTCAAGGGGTAGAATTTTTTTCAGCCTGGACTGTACTTGTTAATAGGAGAGATTGCTTCTACAGGGATGGGATACACTTAAATAGAAAGGGTGCAAGAATATTTGCTGATGCTATCGAGGCAGTGTTAGGTGGGTCGGAAAACTGCTAGTTTGGGGGGATACAAAGACTAATAGTTTAACAGTAACCGCAGGCAGAGGTGAAGGCGATTCTTGCACAACTTCTATTAGAATAAGAAGCGACCTGGAGCGAGGGGTGTTGGGGGTTTCAGGGACGGATGGCAGTCATCATGGAATAGTTGGGTATATGGGATGTGTTAGGGTAACCAGGAATAGGCATAGGAGCATGTATGCTTGCATGTATACCAATGCTAGAAGTATAGTAAATAAATTTGATGAATTTGAAGTGTTGGTCAAGACATCAAAGGCGGATATTGTTGGGATAGCAGAGACGTGGTGTCACAAAGATATAAGGAATGCAGAACTGGAATTTGGGGAGTACAATGTGTACAGAAAGGATAGACAGGACAGAAAGGGAGGGGGTGTTATGCTGTTAATTAAGAAAAACATAAAATCAAAGGAAGTGCACCCAGTTAATATAGATGAACAGTGCTCTGTTGAGTCAGTTTGGTGCGAGATAAGCACTGCGAAAGGAAAAATAAGGGTAGGAGTGTGTTATAGGCCTAATGACTTGAATGAGTACAATGAACAATTGTACAGAGAAATAGAGTGGGCCAGTAAATCTGAATGTCTTATAATGGGGGATTTTAACTTCCCAGATATTGACTGGAACTTGTGGGTTGGTCACTCACACACCAGTCAGACTTTTGTGGATTTATTGGATGATTGTTTTCTGCAGCAGCATGTTCGAGAGGCAACCAGAGAAAGTAACACTCTTGATCTGGTTATCAGCAGTGATCATTCGTGTATTAAGAATTTGCAGATAAAGGAACCACTAGGTGGCAGTGATCACAGTGTGCTGAAGTGGGATTTACTCAAAGAGGTAACTACCGTCAGGGGTAAAGGAAAGGGTTTTTGCTTCCGTAAAGGGGAGTACAGTGGTCTCAGACAGTTTTTAAATTCTGTACAGTGGGATCAACTGACGATGTTACCAACAGTAAATTCTAAGTGGGAAGCATTCAAGGAATTAATCGTGGAAGCTACTAGACTTTATATACCGATTAAGAAATATCGTTCAAGGTTTAGGCCTAAATGGTTATCAAATGAACTAATGAGACTCGTGACAGAGAAGAAAAATGCATGGGATGCATATAAATTATCAGGTGACGCAGAAGCCTGTGGCAGATATAAGCTAGTCTGTAATCAGGTCACAAAGGAGGTTCGGCAGGCGAAGGCGGATTACGAGAAATCTTTGGCAAAGGATGCTAAGAAAAACAGCAAGGATTTCTTTACTTATATAAACTCTAAAAGGAAGGGGATGAATATGATTGGTCCACTTGACATCGATGGTTCGACTGTTGATGATCCTGCTCAGATAGCAAACAAACTGAATGAGTATTTTGCATCTACATTCACACGTGAGGAATTATTACAGTTTGAAAATGGAAGAAGGTTATCAAATTGTAGCAGTGTGCTTAATGATTTTGTAATAACTGAGAGCAAAGTGGAGGAGAAATTGTTGAAGTTAAACATAAGAAAGGCACCTGGGGTGGATGGGATCTATCCAGTTATTTTAAAGGAGGCGGCAAAGCAACTAAGCAAACCCTTAGCCATAATTATGAGAGCATCCTTGGACTCAGGGGAGGTTCCCACGGACTGGAGATGTGCAAATGTGTCCCCAATTCACAAAGGTGGATCGAAGGGTGACACGAGTAATTACAGACCAGTTAGTTTAACTTCTGTTCCGGGTAAAATAATGGAGTCACTGGTTAAAGATGCATTGCAGGATCATCTAGACAAGACTGCAGCAATAATTCAAACACAGCATGGGTTTGTTAAGGGAAAGTCTTGTCTGACAAATTTGATTGGTTATTATGATGTGGTCACAAAGGAACTGGATGCGAAAAATAATTTTGATATCATATACTTGGATTTCAGGAAAGCTTTTGACACTGTTGCGCATGGAAGACTACTGTACAAATTGGAGCAGAATGGTATTAAGGGTAAGTTGCTACAATGGATAAAAGGATGGTTAAGTGGGAGAAGACAGAGGGTGGTAATCAATGGGTGCTGCTCTTCATGGACTAATGTTATTAGTGGAGTCCCACAGGGTTCGGTGTTGGGTCCACTGTTGTTTTGTGTATTTATCAATGATATTGATGAAGGTATATCAGGCTTAATGTCGAAGTTTGCAGATGACACAAAGGTTGGCAGGGTTGTTAATGACAGTAATGGCAGTGTGCTACTGCAACAGGATCTAGATAATTTGGGCAGATGGGCTAAGAAGTGGCAACTGAAGTTCAACCTTGACAAATGCAAAGTACTGCATATGGGTAGAAGTAACCCCAGAGAAACGTACCAACTGTGTGGTACTACACTTAAGGTGGTAGAAAATGAAAAAGACCTGGGAGTAATTGTGCAGTCAGATATGAAGTTTTCTGAGCAATGCAGACAGGCTGCTAGGGCAGGTCATGGGGTTTTGTCAATGATATATAGGAATTTTGCTAGCAGGGAAAAGGAGGTGATTGTCCCTCTGTATAAGGCAATGGTCAGGCCACGCCTTGAGTACTGCGTACAGGTCTGGAGGCCTCATTTTAGGAAGGATGTAGATTTGCTTGAGCGTGTACAGAGAAGAGCAACACGATTGGTGAGGGGAATGAAGGGATTCTCTTACCAAGAGAGGCTTAAGTTCTGCAAATTGCAGTGGCTGGAGACTAGGCACCTGCGCGGTGATCTGATTGAGGTCTATAAGGCCTTGAATGGGTTGAGCACGCTGAATTCTGATGGGATCCTTCCACTTGTTCAGATTACGAACCTACGGGGACATAAGTTCAAATTAAGAAAGGACAGATGTAGAATAGATGTGCGGAAATTTGCCTTTAGCCAGCGGGTGGTTAATTGCTGGAACAAACTTCCATCTGTCGTTGTGGAAGTTGATAGGTTAAATAAATTTAAGGAGGAACTGGACAGGCATTTGGAGGGAATGGCGTGATGATTTTTTTTTTTTTTTTTTTTTTTTTGGCCGATGCTGCATAAGCTCCTACACTTGCTTTCTTGCATCATGTGCCACTACTACTACTACTACTACTACTACTACTACAATATTTTTGAAACTCAGGAATTAAGCAGCATTTAAACCAATCCTCAAAGAGAGATATTGTAATCCACGCTCTCTGGTTTGATCTGAAATGCATGGGTAGGGTCGCTTTATTGATGCCCTGAAATGCAAGATTTCCAGAATGGTACACAAGAGTGGTTTTAATCTATAATCTCCTGCTGCATAGCCCCAAGCAAGAGCATGACCCTATCTTTTGATGCCTTGAAACCTGGCATTGTATGTTTGATCCAGCATTTTTTTCCAATACAGAACAGTCTCGTCAATATTAAAAATTTGACGCGCTGAATAGCCACCTTCATCAATAATTTTTTCCAACAAAAATTTCTCTGCAGCTGCAGAATAGGAACTGGCAACTTCACCGCATACTTTAACATTGTGGAAACCAGCGCAAAGCTTGAACCAATTAAACCACCTGTTGCTTGCTACAAACTTTGGTTGGGGTTTGCCATACTTATCCTTAATATCTTTATAAATATGTGTTGGTTTTGCTTGAATGGTCATTAGACTCAGGGGCACTCGTTTCTGAATCTGATTTTCCATCTCTATTATTAATAGCTGTTCCATCTTCGATATAGCACCTGAATGCTGTACTGTGATCACTGTTGATCTTAAGTGCTTTGATCATTTGACATGTTCTTTTATACGCACACTGTCCTTTAAAATAGTATTCACTGTTGAGGCAGCGAGACCTAAGTCCCTTGCAACAGATGACAAACTTTGTCCTGCTTCGTACTTGTTAATCATTTTCATCTTCATTTCTAAATCAATTTTGTTTCGTTTCCTGGTACTGCCACCACTTGCACTTTTCATTGGTTGCTTTCTCTTCATCATTGTAATACGTAAATAGGAATGAAGAGAAGTTTCTGAAAATTTGTTTTTATATGATTGAAGATTTCAGTGAAAGGGAACACATTTCATCATAACAGGGTAAAAATAATTGCATAATTGCAGTTATTGGTGTTATCGCAAATGCAATAAAGATCAAATTTACTACCCATTTCCAATTAAATGCACAGACAGAAAAGCCAAATAAACTAGAAAGTGCAAATTGTTTTATGGTCGTGACCTCCTGTAATGTGTTTCAGAAAATTTCACAAAGGCATTCAAAACTGATTCTTATAAGGGAAGCATTAGAATTAGCAAAGGCACATGATGCAAGAAAGCAAGCTTATATAGCAACGGTGGGCAAATGTGGCTCTCAGAGCCGCATGCGGCTCTTCATTGAGTTAAGTGCGGCTCCCATTGAAAATTTAAATCCGTTTTTTTTTTTATTATTATTTCAGAACTTTTTTCAATGAATCTTGTTAAATTAACTAAGTAACTAATATTTTGTTATACGGATTTTATGTTATGTTTATTTTTTTTTTATGTCCAGATATTTTGCTATTTTTATTTTGATTATAAATAAATCTGCGCTCATTTACACTGCTGGCACCATCAGCGGACTTGTGCAACACTACACCGGGAGTGGGTAGAAAATGTGACCAAACCTCCCATAACAGTTTCAATTTCAAACTTTGGAATTAAATTTATTTCAATTTTCTGATAACATGACCTCAGAAAATATCAAAAAACGAAAATACGAACAAGAAAATAGAAACTTTCAAGAAGAATGGGTAGAAAATTTTGCTTTTATTGACAATAACGGAAAGTCATTGTGTCTTATTTGTAAAGTTACAATTGCAAACTACAAAGTAAGTAATTTACGTCGACATTACGAAGGAAGTCATCCCCACTTTTCAACTCAATATCCACTCAATTCAAAATTGCGAACAGAGAAACTTAAGTCCTTGCAATCTGGTCTTCATAAGCAACAAGGACTCTTGTCTTCTTTTAGTCGCGAAGATGACAGAGCAAACGAAGCTAGTTTTTTGATAGCTTGAAATACTGCTCGTGCCAAACGTCCATATGGAGAAGGAGAATTTATTGAAAGAAACTTGGAAGAAGTTGTTAAAGTTTTGGATCCAGATAATACAAAACTGCATAAATTGATTGCACAGGTTCCTATGTCACGCCGTACAACTGAGCGTTGTATTGGTGCAGTTAGTAAAAATGTTGAAAATAGTTTGATGTGTGATTTGAAAAATTGTACAGCATTTAGTTTAGCTCTCGACGAGTCTACAGACATTCACGACGTTCCACAATTGGCCGTTTTTGTCCGCTATGTAGCTGCAGACGTAAATGTTAGACCTAGTAGCTCTTATCGAAACAACTCGTGGTATAGATGTTAGAAATGCACCTGATGAAGTGATGAACAGGTTTGAATTGCCTCGTGATAAACTTGTAAGTGTTGCGACTGACGGAGCGCCTGCAATGATAGGGTAAAACCAAGGTCTCATTGGTCTTTTAAACAATGATCCTAAAATTCCACGTTTCTTACCTCTTCACTGCATAATTCACTGCGAGCATCTCATAGCGAAGTACTTCAAATACGGAATTGTGTGGAACATTGTTTTGCAAATTGTGAATTTAGTTAGAAAAAATGCCAAAACACATTGTCAATTTAAGAACTTTTTAGAAGAGTTGCGAGTGAATGACAAAACAGATGAATTGCCCAATGATTTATCCCTATGGTGTGTTGTAAGATGGCTGTCAACGTACAATGTTTTGGGCCGTTTTGTGGAACTCCTAAATCCCATCATAACATTTACAAAAAAAAAAAAAAATACCCAGAATTAGAAAATGAAACTTGGCTTTCTGACTTAATGTTCCTTACAGACATTATAGAACATTTGCAAACACTTAATTTGGCTTTACAAGGAAAGGAAAAAATTATTATCGATTTGTCACAAACTGTATTTAGTTTTGAAGCTAAACTTCGGCTTTTTGTGTACGATCTTAAGAACAAAATATTTAATCATTTTCCACGAGTAAAAGCAAATATAATTAATATCAAAGAAAAAAGTTAGACGAATACAAAGAAAAATTGGAAGAATTGCAAGCAGATTTCAAACATAGGTTTGAAGATTTGAAATCACATTTGCATATTTTGTGAACCAATTTATTTGTGATATTATTGAAGATGGATTTCCAATTTCTGAAATAATACTTGTTGAAAAAGTGGCTGGGGAATTGGAGTTATTAGAGATGAAAGAGGATCAGGCATTGCAAATGCAGCACAAATCTACTTCAATAATTGAATTTTGGAAACTCTTGCCAGAATCAAAATATCCACATTTAAAGAAAACTGCAGCGGTCTAATTTCAATTTTTGGTACAACATATTGCTGTGAATTCCACACAAATTGCTTTGTATTCCACAATGAAGTTCGTGAAGTCGAAATATCATTCACAGTTGACCAATCATCATCTCACTGAATTGTTGCGAACAGCTTTAACAAATTTTACGCCAAATGTCGGCACCTCCGTAGCCAAGTGGGCAGGAGCAGCAGTGCGTAGAACACGCTTCTTGATTAGACCGGGGTTCGAGCCCGTCACCACCAAATACTGAGGATGCGGAAAGGTCAGAGAATAACCACCGCCTATCCCCGGAGCAATATGGCCTTAGTTGCTAATGCTCCTAAATAATAACAATGCCAAATTTCAAATATTTGACCAAAGGTCTTCGTTAAATGTTATACTTTTAATTAATGCATTTTTATTATTAAAATTTTGAAATAATTATTTTGTATTTTCTTTCTCTTAATTATATTTTCTTATATATGTATACACTTAAGATGTGTAGAATATGTAATTAATCATATTAATTAAATTAAATTAAATTTGAATTTGTGTATTTAATACTATGTAACTATGGTGTGGCTCTTTATAATACTGTATATGAAAAACCGGAATGCGGCTCTCATTGACCTCATGCGTGCCCACCCCTGTTATATAGCATCAGCCAAAAAAAAAAAAAAAAAAACCCCTTATTTCACCCATCCACTCGCTCCAGATGTTGGTCGAGTTCAAGGCAGAACTCGACATTAATAATTTCTATTTAAGCTATCAACTTCTACAACGACAGATTGAAGTTTGTTCCAGCAATTAACCACCTGCTGGCTAAAGGCAAACTTCTGCACATTTTTCCTGCAACCGTCTTTCCTCAATTTGAATTTATGCCCTCTCAGGCAATTATTCTGAGCAAGAGGAAGAATCCCATCAGAATTGACCATGCTCAAACCATTCAAGCCTTTATACACCTCAATCAGATCACCTTGCAGGTGCCTAGTCTCCAGACACTGGAATTTGCAAAACTTAAGCCTTTCTTCATAAGAGCAACCCTTTGTTCCACTCACTAATCTTGTTGCCCTTCTCTTTACTCGTTCTAACAGCTCTACATCCTTCTTAAAATGAGGACTCCAGACCTGTATACAGTACTCAAGGTGAGGCCTGACCATTGCCTTATACAAGGGGATAATCACATCCTTATCCCTGCTAGAAAATTTCCTGTATATCATTGACAAGACACCATGAGCTACTCTTGCAGACTGTCTGCACTGCTCATAAAACTTCATATCTGTCTGCACAATTACCCCCAGGTCCTTTTCATTCTCTACCACTGTCAGTGTGGTACCACAGAGTTGAGACGTTACTCTGGGTTTACTGCTTCCCATATGTAGTACTTTACATTTGTCAATGTTAAACTTCATTTGCCCATCTACTCTACCTTTCTAGATACTGTTGCAGCAGTGTACTGTCATTAGTGTCATTAACATCCCTGCCAACCTTCGTATCATCTGCAAACTTGGACATTAAGCCTGATATACCATCATCAATATCATTTATAAATACAGAAAACAACAATGGACCCAACACTGAACCCTGAGCGACTCCACTAATAACATTAGTCCACAATGAGCAGTGTCCATTGATTACCACTCTCTGTCTTCTCCCACTCAACCATCCCTTATCATAGCAGCAATTTGCCTCCAATGCCACACTGCTCCAATTTGTGTAGCAGTCTTCCATGTGCAACAATATCAAAGGCTTTTCTAAGATCCAAGTATACGATATCAAAGTTATTCTCTGCATCCAGTTCCATTGTGACTACATCATAGTATCCAATCAAATTAGTCAGACAAGACTTCCCTTTAACAAATCCATGCTGTGTCCGAGCTATAACTGAAGTCTTGTCTAGATGATCCTGCAATGCTTCTTTAACCAGTGCCTCCATTAATTTCCCTGGAACAGAAGTTAAACTAACAGGTCTGTAATTAACTGTATCTCCCTTTGATCCTCCTTTGTGGACTGGGGTCATTGTTTTGCACATCTCCAGTCCATGGGTACCTTCCCTGAGTCCAGGGAAGCTCTCATAATTATGGTTAAGGTTTGCTTACTTCCTTTGCCGCCTCCTTTAATATAACTGGATAGATTCCATCCACCCCAGGTGCTTTTCTTGTGTTTATCTTCAACAATTTCTCCTCCACTTTATTCTCAGTTATTACAAGATTATCTAGCTTACTGCCAGAGTTGAATACACCTCTGGCATTCCCCTCGCTGAATAACTCCTCGTGTGTTAATGTCGATGCAAAATATTCATTTAGTTTGTTTGCTACCTGAGCAGGATCATCAACAACAGTTAAAACATCAATATCAAGTGGACAAATCTGATTCATCCCCTTCCTTCTAGAGTTTACATAAATAAAGAACTCTTTGCTGTTTTTCTTTGCATCCCTTGCCAAAGATTTCTCGTAATCTACCTTCGCCTGCCTAACCTCCTTTGTAACTTGGTTACAGACCAGCTTATATCTATCATAGGCTTCTGTGTCAATTGTTAATTTATATGTATCCCATGCATTTTTCTTCTCTGCCACATGTCTAATTAGTTCATCCGGTATCCATTTAGGCCTAAATCTTGAACATTTCGAATTTTTTTCTAAATCTTACCATTTTGAATTTGCTGTTGGTAACATCATCAGTTGGTTCCACGTATAGAATTTAAATACGGTCTCAGACTACCGTAGTCACCTTTACGAAAGCAAAAACCTTTCCCTTTACCCTTGATGGTGGTTACCTCTTTGAGTAAATCCCACTTCAGCACACTGTGATCACTGCCACCCAGTGGTCCCTTTATCTACAGATTCTTGATGCATAAAGAATCACTACTGATAATCAGATCAAGAGTATTACTATCTCTAAGAGTATTACTCCCTCTAGTTGCCTCCCGAACATGCTGCTGTAGAAAACAATCATCCAATAAATCCACAAAAGCCTTATTAGTGTGCGAGTGACCAACCCACAAATTGCAATCAATATCCGGGAAATTATAATCCACCCCTTATAAGACACTAATTTACTGGCCCACTATTTCTCTGCACAATTGCTCATTATACTCATCAGATTCATTAGGCATAATAACACACACCTACTCTCATTTTTCCTTTCCCAGTGCTTATGTCACACCAAACAGACTCAACATTACATTGTCCACCAACATCAGTTGGATGCACTTCCTTAGATTTTATGTGATTCTTGACTAACAGCATAACCCCTCCTCCCTTCCTGTCCTGTCTATCCTTTCTGTACACATTGTACTCCCCAAATTCCAGTTCTGCACTGCTTATGTCTGTGTGACACCATGTCTCTGATATCCCAACAATATCTGCCTTTGATGTCTTGACTAGCAATTCAAGCTCATCAAATTTATTAACTATACTCCTAGCACTGATGTACATATTGAACAATTAGACTTTACACCAGCCAGTATTCAAATAAACAAATTCCAATCTTGCAAGTAAAACACTTTATTTACAATAAAATAAAATAAAATAAAATACGAGTGTATAAAATGAAATGAAATAAAATATAAAGTATATAGTAGTCTAAAATATATAGTAGTCTAAAACTGATGTGATTTAATTTACAATAAAATACAAAAATATAAAATACGATGATAAAAGCGATAAAATCAATTAATAAAATAAAATACCGTAACAACTGTAACATTACTGTATTTTATTTTATTAATTGATTTTATCGCTTTTATCATCATATTTTATATTTTTGTATTTTATTGTAAATTAAATCACATCAGTTTTAGACTACTATATATTTTATTTCATTTGATTTTATATGCTCCTATTTTATGTTAATTTTATTGTAAATAAAGTGTTTTAGTTGTAAGATTGGAATTTGTTTATTTGAATACCGGCTGGTGTAGTCTAATTGTTCAATATGAATTGTCCCAGCCTTGTAGGCCTATTTAGAGTATAGTAAATCAATTTGATGAATTTAAGGTGCTGGTGAAGACATCAAAGGCAGATGTTAATGGGATATCAGAGACGGTGTCATACGGAGATAATGAATTCAGAATTGGAATTTGAGGAGTACAATGTGTACAGAAAGGATACAGAATAAAAAGGGAGGAGGGATAATGCTGTTATGCTGGATGATGATGTTAAGAAACACAAAATCTAAGGAAGTGCATCCAGGTGATATGGGTGGACAGTGCAGTGTTGAACCAGTTTGGTGTGACAAACACCAGAAATTGAGAGTAGGAGTTTATTATAGGCCTAATCACTCTGATGAGTACAACAAACAACTGTACAGAGAAATAAAGTGGGCCAGTAAAGCAGATTGTCTTAGTTATAATGGGGGATTTTAACCTCCCAGATGAGGGGGGCATAAATTCAAATAGAGGAAAGACAGTTGTAGAATTGATGTACGAAAATTTGCCTTTAGCCAGTGGGTGGTTGATTGCTGGAACAAGCTTCCATTTGTCATTGTGGAAGTTGACAGCATATATAAATTCAAGGCTGAACTAGACAAACTTTTGGAGTGAATGGATGGGTTAAACAGAAAGGGGGAGTTCGTTTGTTTTTTTTGGCTCATGCTATATAAGCTTGCTTTCTTGCATCATTTTTTTTTTTTTTTTTTTTTATGAAAACCCCAAACACGACAGGTATTAGAACCTATAGTACTTGGTACTGTGCTTGGATTGGAGGTTGAGAAGACGAAAGAAGATATTTGTTGACATTAGACTTGAACTTCTGTAGACTGTAATTTTCAGGAAAGACATACTAAGGAAGGTTGTTTCAGAAAACAGCAGTTGAATGAATAAACAACGAAGATGAAAAGTTGGTTCTGTGAGTTTGAAGTTGGATAGTAAATGGATGTTGGCTGGTGGCGGCATGTGTTCGAACTGTTTTGAAAGAGAGAGTGGGAATAATAGAAGCCAATTCAGAAGAACAGTGCCCATGGAAGTATCTGTAGAAAATGCATGTAGCAGAAACAGTACGTCTGTGAGACAGCGAGTGGACAGACTCTGTTAGAGAGGAGTCATTAATTAACTTAACTGCCCTCTTCTCAATGGAATCTAGAAGCCTGAGAGAGGTTTTAGGGGCACCACCACAGATGTGGGAACAATATTCCATGGTAGGGCGGATTTGCGATTTGTACAGAGTGAACAGCTGTTTGGAAGAAAAGTAATGCTGAGAGTGAAAGAGAAAACCAAGTTTTTTAGATGCACAGGAAGCAATATTTGTAATGTGCTTGTGCCAAGAGAGATTAGAAGTCAGGGTAAGTATGCCTGTACTAATGCTAAGGGACAGATTAAACAATGTGGGAAAACAATGGATGCTCAAAATAATGAAAAAACTCTCAAAAGCAAAAAAAAGTAGAATATTTATGCTACCTTTTTTTTTAACTTTAACTTTTTCAAAATTTAATAATTATTGTAAATATAATTCATTCTACCATACGAATGAAATGTAAATATTGTATATAGATACGTATATTATTTTAAATTTATTAATTGTATTATATTTTATACCTTATTTATTGTATTTAGTTTTATTTATATTTTTTTTTCAATTTATAAACTTATCCTTGGTTAATAATAAATATCAGTGAATGAAATTAACACATGGACTTCGGTCTTGGTGGCACCTTTTAGAGAAGTGCCTAACATGAACATGTTCCTTTCACAAATAGGTGTTATGTACTATTTAGTATATAAGTGGCTGCACAAATGTGCCATGTCTATGTAAGCACTGATAATTTTTTTCTTTTCAGTTTTCATTATTCAGAACTATGGCAATGGTAAATTAAATAACCACAGTGCCGTACCTAGACTTCTATTGGCCCCAGGAGAAATATTCATCTGGGACCCCCTCGTAGAAATTAAGGGTGGAATTCATAAAATCTAAAAATAAAAGGAAACACCCAAAATTATTCAAATAATAATTATTTATTTAAACTTTAACGACTAGTACATTACTTATATAAACTTAAGTTTTGTCTATATCAATTTGTCTATAACGTCTGACGTTTTTATATCTTTTTTAGTGCATCTTGTTCTATTGACATAATTGCCAATCCATTAAATCTTTCTTGGCCAACTGTTGCTCGTGAATATGTTTTAATCATTTTGAGTCTTGAAAACCTCCTCTCTCCAGATGAAACTGTAATTGGCAATTTAATAATATCAGAAGATGTCATGTTGGGATATAATTCAACTAAGTTTTTTTTCTTGAATAAATGTCAATTTATTAATGATATTAATGATGGTATATCAGGCTCTTAATGTCCAAGTAATGTATTTATTAATGATATTGATGATGGTATATCAGGCTTAATGTCCAATTTAAGCAACCAATTTTTTTTCTTTTCAAAACATGGTGCTAAAATTGGATTTCTTGATGTAACTCTTCAGCATTTTAACTTCTATTCCAGGAAAATTAATGGAGGCACTGGTTAAAGAAGCACTGCAGAATCATCTAGACAAGACTTCAGTTATAGCTCGGACACAGCGTGGAAGGGGAAGTCTTGTCTGACCAATTTGATTGGATATTATGATGTGGTTAAAGGGATAGTTGGAGAAGACAGAGTGGTAATCAATGGACACTGCTCTTCGTGGACTAATGTTATTAGTGGAGTCCCCCAGGGTTCAGTATTGGATCCATTGTTGTTTTCTGTAATTATTAATGATATTGATGATGGTATATCAGACTTAATGTCCAAGTTTGCAGATGATAATGTCGGCAGGGTTGTTAATGACACTAATGACAGTATGCTGCTGCAACAGGATCTAGAAAAGTTGTGCAAATGGGCAGAGAGGGGCAGAAAACTGAAAATCGACAAATGCAAAGTACTGCATATGGGAAGCAGTAACCCCAGAGTAACGCATCAACTGTGTGGTACTACACTGACAGTGGTAGAGAATGAAAAGGACCTGGGGGTAATTGTGCAGGCAGATATGAAGTTTTCTGAGCAGTGCAGACGGTCTGCAAGAGTAGCTCACGGTGTCTTGTCGATGATATACAGGAATTTTTCTAGTAGGGATAAGGAGGTGATCATCTCCTTATATAAGGCAATGATCAGGCTACACCTTGAGTACTGTATACAGTACTCAAGGTGTATACAGTACTCAAGGTATACAGTATACAGTACTCAAGGTGTGGAGGCCTCATTTTAAGACAGATGTAGAACTGCTGGAATGAGTACAGAGAACGGCAACAAAATTGGTGAATGGAACAAGGGGTTGCTCTGATGAAGAAAGGCTTAAGTTTTTGCAAATTACAGTGTCTGAAGACTAGGCACCCGTGAGGTGATGTGATTGAGGTGTATAAAGTCTTGAATGGTTTGAGCATGCTCAATGCTGATGAGATTCTTCCTCTGAGAGGGTATAAATTCAGGGAAAGGCAGTTGTAGGATAGATGTGCAGAAGTTTGCCTTTAGCCAGCAGGTAGTTGATTGCTGGAACAAACTTTCATATGTTGCTATAGAAGTTGATAGCTTAAATAGATTCAAGGCAGAACTAGAAACATGTGGAGCGAGTGGATTGGTAAAATAAGATTTTTTTTTTTTTTTTTGACTGATGCTACATAAGCTTGCTTTCTTGCACCATGTGCCTTTACTAATGCATCAATGTCCCTGCTCCCATCTTCTCCATTGAGATTCCTTCAAAGTGTTGACATTTCGTTTCTATTGCACTTTCAAATTAATTCATAAAACTTTCTGATTTTAGAATAAGATAAAAATCGAGGACATTTCATTCATTTGATCAAAATTCATTATATAAAACAATTTCGTTCAAGCCTTTTGTTTGGATCAACATAGCATTCGTCTAATGAAATTTCATTGGTAAACATGAGCTTTTTTTTCCCCTAGAAACTTGCACTTCTGGTAACACTGACAATATTTTCAACTCAGTTGTAATGTCTATAGCTTTATCCACACAAAATTTAAATCCTGATGTTCTAAATTCATTTAGTTGACTAAGACCACCTTCTATCAATATCACTGCAATGTTCATATCAATTGTACTACCATGGCTTTACTTACTTTATTTACAATACTCAATATTTCATACCAAACAATTACACTTATAATAAATTTAAAAGAAGTAATTTCTGCTAACAAACCTTGTATTTCAGACTGCAATTTTGAATCTTTTCCTTTGGCCAGTTCCTTGATTTCATTTAATGCTGTTATAATATCCCATAACTGATATTGTACTGCTTCAACAGCTTTTTATCTTTCCTTCCCATCTTGTTTCTGGTAGAAATTTCACAATAATTTTATGTGCCTTTTTAAAATATCCCACCTACTTGGCAAAGCAGGACAAATCGCAAATAATCTTAGTAATATTCCAAAAAATAATTCTGCTGTTGTTGAAGAATGTGCTGCATCAGATACAACTAAATTTAAATTATGCAAGACACATGGAACATAAAAAGTTCTTCTGTTTACTTGCAAAGTTCTTGCTTGTACGCCATTTTGTTTACCTTTCATGTTACTACCATTATATGTTCTTGCCATAAATGGCAGTTACTGCGGTTGATGTTCTACGATTCTAACGTTTTTAGTATAGATTCTGTTAGTCCTTTCCTTGAAATACTATGAACGTCTAAGTATGCCAAGAAATGTGAAAACATTTCTTGGGATACGAAGCCGTTCATGGTATTTCAGGGAAAGGACTAGCAATCATTTTTTAATTATAATAAATTGTAATCAGTTCGCATCTGATTATAAAATAAATAAATTTACTGTAATATAAATAAGCCAATATTGAATTTTTTTTATAATTAAAGTATTAATTATGTTAAGAAACAACCATTTTTTTACATTTAATAAGATTGAAATCGGCCACCTGATCCTAGGTATGGCATTGAGTAACCAGATGAACCATTTTCTGTTATATGTGCAAAAAATTTTATGAAGGAAAAAACATTACAGAATTCATAAAAAATAAATTTGTCACACCTACTTGGGAATTAAACTTGGGATAAAGGCAAAACTTAAGATCTAAACAAAGTTTGCATCCTTGTATAGAATAATTATGAAAATAGACTAATAATAATTATTTATATATATATATATATATATATATATATAAAAAACTATTGGAATTGTGAGTTTTTGTAAATAATTTTGTAATTTATATATATATAAATCAGTCTAGATACCACAAAGACGACTATTTTAATTCATGTAAATTAAAAACTACAGCAATAAAAAGGCAATTTTTTTTTTAATCCAAATCTTCAATCTGCTCTAAGGTTAATATAAAGTTTCTTACTATTCCCTACCATTCCTATCCCAAATTAATATTCGTTATAATTTCATATGCTTCTAAATATAATGGCAAAGGAAATGATTATATAAATTCTCGACCTAAACAGGGAACTGAAGTTTTCACAAAGTAAGCTTAATGATTTGATGAGGGATTCTGGTCTTCCAAAGGATTCTTCAGAGATTTTAGGATTAAGACTTAAATGCTAAGAACTTTCTTTTCTTAAGAAATTTTTTTGGCACAACCAAAAATACAAGTTCATTCAACATTTTTCTCAAGTAACTATTACTTCAGAAACAATATTTCTGAAGTAATAGAGTTGCACTCTATGAAGAAGGTGCAGAGTGATCTAAATTCCTCACAAAGCAGTCTTCATTCACAATAGCAACTTATAAATATTTGTTCCCATTACTCGTTCTACTCACTTAAAAGAAATGCATGCAAATGTGGACCTTCCATGATTAAGATCTCATATAAAAAACAAGATTAGCTACTTTTTTACAGACTTAAAAGAATGTTCCTGGATCAACAGTCTGGTTATTATGCAAAGTTTGTTTGTTTGTTTGTTTGTTTGTGTACAAATGGGAGCAGAGAATGAAGTAAACATTTGATATAGACAACAGACATTAGACTTAATCTCAATTTACCAAAAACATTGAATACGAAAGTTTCAAAAAAAAAATTTCTATTACTTCCACTCTAAATCTGGTCTTGATTATAGCTCATAAAAGGCTTAGACAAAGATGGAAATTCCATACTCTTTCATAAATCATTTTCTTGGTGATTCCCTTCTACTTTTGACTCTCTCTCTCTCAGGGTAACTTGGGAATTTTTTTTTTTTTTCCTGGTGCAGCATAAGCCTCATGCTTCCTTGCACCATATGGCTATTAATAATAATAATAATAAAACTAAATTACAAAAAATTTCCACACAGAAGAGACTTATGTACTCTCACACAAACAAACTGACTAACTTTGGATAAACAGCTCAAAAAATAAAAAAAATATATACAGATCTACTGGAAAATAAGCAAGGACTTTTAGGATATTATTAACATTTTTTTTGAAAATAATACGCTCAAATCACTAACATGCTCTCAATGCACTCCATAAATTCAAAGTGTGAGGTCATAACATACGTAATGTGAGACTGAAACTTGATTTCTTAAAAAAAAATTTGCATTTGAACTATTTCCTTTAAAACTATTAGCAACAAACAAAAACAGAAAAATCAAAAAAGGGAAATTGTTCTGTTTACAGATAATGAAGGCAGATAATATATAAAAAGAAATAAAAATTGGGGGGGGGAGGAAATTACTCCATTATCCCCAAATCCCTTGTTTGAATTCAGCAGAAACCATATGTCAGTTACAGTATTTGGAACTGCTATAAACACACTCACTATTGAAGAAGGCCACAAAGACTACACCGATGAGCCAAAACATTATGACCAGCGAGTCATTACACAAATTGAAGCAACTGCAGGTCAACTACAGCGCATGTGCAGGTTGGGACATAGTATAAAAAACACCTGATACTGAGCTCCATTAATCAGTGTTACTCTTGTTCTTCAGATGGAAAAGGCAGCAGACTTGAGCGAGTTTGACAAAGGCCAAATTGTAATGGCCAGATGACTGGATCAGAGCATATCCGAAACGGCACACACAGCTGGCGGGGTGCTCACCGTGAGCCGTGGTTAGTATCTACCAAAAGCAGTCCAAGGAGGGAAACCCACGAACTGAAAGCGAGGTGTTGGACGACCATGGCTCTTCGATGCTCGAAGGCTCTCCTAGATGGTACGTGGCAACAGAAGGACGACTGTGGTACAACTCACCGGTAATTGGAATGCTGGTGACAGGAGTAATGTGTCACAACACACAGTACATCAAACACTGCTGAAAATGGGGCTGCATAGCCATAGGCCACTCCGAGTGCCCTTACTAACCACGGTTCACTAGCGACAGCACCTACAATGGGCACATGAGCATCGAAACTGGACCTTGAGTGAATGGAAGAAGGTCATCTGGTCCGATGAATCACGCTGGTCATAATGTTTCCTGTTGCACCATGTGGATGGCCGGGTACGTGTGCATCATTTACCTGGGGAAGTGATGGCACCTTGATTGGACGAAAATAAGCCGGTGGCAACGGTGTCATGCTTTGGACAATGTTCTGCTGGGATACCCTAGGTCCAGTCATCCATGTACCGGGCATTCTGACGTCTACCACCTACCTAAACATCATTGCTGACCAGGTATACCCTTTCATGGCAATAGTCTTCCCCTCTGGCAGTGCCGTCTTTCAGCAGGATAATGAGCCATGCCACACCGCCCGGATTGTTCGAGACTGGTTCACAGAACATGAGGAAGACTTCCAGGTATTGCCCTGCCCTCCAAATTCCACGGACATCCATCCAGCATCTGTGGTTTGTGTTGGAACAGCAACTTCAATCTGTGGCATCTCAACCACTGACCTTACAGGAGTTAAAGGATCTCCTGGTTATGTGTTGGTACCAGACACAAGATACATTCTTGTAGCATCCATGCCTCGCTGGGTACGAGCTATTTTGGCTGCACGTGGAGGACCAACATCATATTAGGTAGGTGATCGTAATGTTTTGGCTTATCAGTGTATATGGACAACTTTTCTTTATTGTGGCACCTCAATTCCAACACCAGCACGGCAACTGATCTCTTTCTCTATCGGGGGGTAACTTGGAAATTTTTTTTTGGCTGGTGCAGCATAAGCCTCGGGCTTCCTTGCACCATAGGGTTAATAATAATAATAATATTTTCATAAACAATCCTGCCTCCCCCACCTCATGAATATACAATGAAATTAAGTTTGTTGGGAGGGGTGGTTTCCTCAAGTGACAATACAATTATGTAATATACAGCATATGTTCTTGGAGAAGATTTATCCCCTAATAAACCCCCAAGGGTGTGGAGTGCAATGCACTAATCCTCACACCCAGCACAAAACCGCAGTAAACATAGCAGGTTAATGCGATTAATGACACTGCCAACTTTTCTAATACAGTCTACGTTAGAAAGTTCAACCATATCACCATCGGCGAACAATATTTTTTTTCAGCATGATGAGCACCAAACAACATCCGGTTCCACTCAGTCTAAATAGTGGTCGCTTTCCAACAGCTCCTATCATTATTAGGTGGAACCCAAATAGTCATTTGTTATTCGCTTCTTCAGTCTGTTCGATAGTGTGTAAGCTTTCATGTGTAAATATTTTTAATTTTTTTATATTTTTCAGAATTAAGTGTTTTAATTAAGAGTAATGAAGTAAAGAAATGTTGTAAACCGTGTGCGAGGTTACAAAACGCCTGGTCGGTTAGACATGGTTAAATTTTAGTGTAACCCACCAGCAACAAACCAGCATTAGCTGCATTACTAATACATGGATGAAAGTGGCTTCTTATCTTTAACATATAAAAACAACAATAGCGAAAAGGTAAATAAATAAAATAATAAAACATAGTGATTAAAACCATTAAGCGCCTTCAGTAAAACTTGCCTGATATTCGATTTCCAGAGATTCGCCAGGTTTTGCCCTTTGATAGAAGCACTCAGTCGCACCCGGTCGAACAGTAATGGTAAGTTCACTTTCTGCTTGATCAAAAATTGGGTTTATGGCAGTCACAGATAAGTACAGAAAGAAGTAAACTGCTACTATAGGAAATATATCCATATGAGGCAATTTCTATATTGTCCGTTAATCGTAACCCACACAACGGTTTTAAGCTTTTTCAAGTAATGCTTTACATATATATACAGAACTTTTATCACTCACTAAAACAGTGAAAGTCAAAATAAATTACTCGCTAAATAATTAATATGAGCATTCGCCAATAACAAATGAAGTCACTAGTTAATTTACTTGAACTTTTATACTTAGAAAAAATAGCATATCGTCACTTCCCAAACCCCTTCTTGATCTAAAAGTGTCTTTGCCGGTATTTTGTCACATGGTCAAAGCTAAGTATAAATAACGAATCTCAGAAGGGGCTCTCGAAATAAAAATATTCCCCACTAAAAAAAAAAAATGATTAAAATATTAAATCCAGCGATCCCAGAAGCAAAGGATGTGAAAGGATCCATGACTAATGACATGGAAACAAAAATTATTTTTTATGCCCAAACAATTTCGCACATATTACCCCAGGGGCAGTAGCGGATTAAGGTCGATTGAGGCCCCGGGCGCGGAAGAAAATATTGAGCCCCTTAAAAAAAAGAGAGACAGAGAAAATAAAAATACATGTTAACCATTTTTTAAATAAATAAAAAATATTATGTACTATTAATGTTTTATTTACAATAAAATTTGAATATAATATATGTATAATATAATTAATAATAGCATAATAATAATCACAAAGTTTTGAACTAATAGTAGAACATATTAGTTCAACTAATTTGTTGGGGTTTTGCGTGGGCCCTTCAGAGGTCGGGGCCCAGGGCGCGCGCCCGGTTCGCCCGCCGTTAAATCCGCCTCTGCCCAGGGGTTCACATCTGGTGAGTATGGGCTTGGCAAACCCAGGGTCCTGAGCTGAATATCATCATTCTTCTCTTTCTTGGTGATTCCCCTCTACTTCTGACTCTCTCAGGGATAACACGGAATTTTTTTTTTTTTTTTTTTTGGCTGGTGTAGCATAGGGCTTACATCTGGTGAGTATGGGCTTTACACACCCAGGGCCTTGAGCTGGATATCATCATTCTTCTCTCTCTCTCTTGATGATTCCCTTCTACTTCTGACTCTTGTTCTCTCTCTCTCTCTCTCTCTCTCTTGATGATTCCCTTCTACTTCTGACTGACTTTCTCTCTCTCTCTCTCTCTCTCTCTCTCTCTCTCTCTCTCTCTCTCTCAGGGTAATTCAGAATTTTTTTTCTTTGGCTGGTGCAGAAAAAGCCTCAGGCTTCTTTGCACCATATGGCTAATAATAATAATAATAATAATACAACTGCACGAGTACAGAAAGGTGAACCACAAGTTCGAAACTTCAAGGTAGAGAGGATTACTACAAAAGAAGAAAGTTGGGTGGGTACCTATAAATTATTTACTATTTTTGTATGGGGAGGGGAATGCTAAGCTCCACCCAATCCATCAAAAATATCCCCTGTGATCGTATGACAGTGGAACATAGCGGCGGGTGTAGGTATTGTGTAGGCAAGGGTGGTGATGACAATGTTTGTTGTTGAGGGCGGTAGCGCTAAAGCAACGAAGGTGAATTTTCACCTGTCACAAGTCTAAGAGATGTAACTATCATCATCTCTGAGGAGATGATAAAGTATCCCTAATGGATATTTCGGAACAGTAGATGTAATCACCGTCTTTTCCGCACCAGATAAAAACTACTCGAGTTCGAATTCGGTAAACGACACAAGGAATTTTTATGGGCCTTTTCACAACGTGGCTGAGTGCGTCGACCTTAAGCGAGGTGATCATGCGTTTTTTTTTTTTTTTTTAACTTCAGAAACTCAGGTTTTTTGTCCAGCAAAACGGAAAATCGATCACAGAACACACAACTAACTGAGATGATAAATACGCCTCTTTAAATGTCATCGTATATACAGGGTGATTCACTACCAGTGCGACAAACTTGCAGGAGGTGTAGGGGGCGCAAAGACGAATCGGAATCACCTAGCATTGCAGGGTCCGAAATGCCTTCGTCATGAGGTAGAGGACATTGAACGGGAGGTCGCGTGAACAGCGATCCCGCTGGAAGTCAGCATTTGCGAACCGGTTCCCGAGGCAGTAGGATGGACGAGTATTCAAACGTTGAACTGGCCGACATGCGCCTCGCGTATGGAGCTGCGGACTGTAACGGGCGCGCCGCTCTGCGCTTGTACCAGGAACGTTTCACGCACAGGCGTGCTCCTCATCATACGATTTTCGCACGTGTGCACAGACGGTTACGTGAGACTGGTTGTTTCACGAGAGGTACCATGAATCGAGAGCGAACGACGAGGACACCAGACAATGAGGAGAATGTCCTACGTCTTGCAGAAGGCAATCCGAGTACGAGTACTCGAGCGATAGGCCAACGATTGGGTATTTCCCAATCCACTGTATGGAGGATACTGTCAACAAACCAAATGAGTTCATACCATCTGCAACGCGTCCAATCATTGGAGCCTGTGGATTATCCACTCCGGAGGACTTTTGCTACTTCGTTTCTTCAACAGAAACGGTTCGCAAATGCTGACTTCCAGCGGGATCGCTGTTCACGCGACCTCCTGTTCAACGTCCTCTACCGCATGACGAAGGCATTTCGGACCCTGAAATGCTATGTGATTCCGATTCGTCTTTGTGCCCCCTACACCTCCTGCAAGTTTGTCGCACTGGTAGTGCATCACCCTGTATATATATATATATATATATATACAAATATATTTGCTTAAGTTAAATTCCTGTATTTTCAAGAACTTGTATAATCAGGGAGTTTAATACATGCGTGAAAGGGATAGAAAAAGGTGTTTATTGTCCTTTGCTATACACTGTGCTGCTACTTTATTAGGTACACCCCTGCTGTGCACACAAACCATGACCACAGTTGTGGATATAAATGCAGCAGAACAACCTTTCTACTATCAGTTAAGCGTATAAACCGGAACAAGAATGGGGAAAAGGAGTGATCTAACGGACTTCGAACGTGGCATGGTAGTAGGTTCAAGACGTGCTGGACAAAACATCTCCGAAACGGTAGGTCTCCTGAACTTTTCACGCACACAGTTTCAAGGGTGAGTCGAGAAGGGTGCAACGAAGAGAAAACATCCTCTCAACGGCACTCCTGTGGAAGAAAATCGCTTGTTCATGACAGCGGTCAGAAGAGGTTGGCTAGAATTGGGCAAGCAAACAGACGGGCCACAATGTCGCACATCGGGTCAGAATACAACCTTGGTGCACAGAACAAAATTTTGCAACGGACCACTAGTCGCACTTTGTCGCGAATGGGCTACAACAACCGACGGCCGCATCGCGTGCCTTTGTTATCAATGAAGAACAAGAGAGCACGCCTCAGTGAGCACAGCAACACCAGAACTGGACTAGCGAGGATTGGAAAACAGTCTGATGAGTCGAAGTTCCTGGTGCATTATGTTGATGGAAGACTAGAATTTTGCAAAAACAACATGAATCCATTGACTTGTCATGTCTGACGACTACTGTGCAGGGTGGTGGGGCTATGTTATGATGTGGGGAATGTTTTATTGGCAGACGTTGGGTCATAGGTTCCCCCATAGATTCACGTCTGAATGCCACATCGTACCTAAACACCGTTGCTGACCAAGTGCATCCGTTCATATTGACAGTTTATCCTCAGACAGATGGTTACTTCCAACAGGATAATGCACCGGAGCACAAAGCCTGAATCACTATGGAATAGTTCCAGGGAACATGACAATGACTTTTCTTTGCTGCAGTGGCCCGCCTAGTTCTTCAGATCTCAATCTTATTGAACATCTTTGGAATGAGCTGGAAAGGGCTGTTTGCTGCAGACCTACACCTCCGTCGAATCTCAAGGAATTGCGTGACACACTCATGTCTGCATGGTACTCCATTCCTGCACAACGTTTTCAGCATCTTGTTCATTCCATACCTAGACGAATTCAGGCTGTTTTGAAGGCTAAAGCAGGCTCAACATGCTACTAGGTAGGTGTTCCTAATAAAGTGGCAGCACAGTGTATATAGTGGAAAATGATTAGATATTTAACTATAAAATAACTGACCCACCCGAAATTACCTCATCTAACTGTGTGTACAACGTCCATAAATTGCGTGAATTCGCTGGTCGGTTTGTCTGTTTTGCCGGGCGAAATGAGGCGGACTGGCCATAAGACTTACCGGGAGAACTCCGATGGGCCGGAGGCCAGTGTAATTTTGGCCATAAACACTAGTATGAGGCCGCTACAAGTTTTCCGAAGTAAGAATTTTTGATCCGGTCCGCTTCTGGACAAAAACCACAAGTTTCCAGAGGGGTGGGACTTACTCTCCTCGCCTGAGACCAACTAACTCAGCCAGGGTGTAAAAAAATCCCATAAAAGTTCCTTGCGTCATTAACGGGTTTCGAACCGGCCTCTACCACTCGGTGTGGGGAAGATTAAGGCGACTAAAAACACTCAGCTACTGCGATGACATTTAATTGAATTGGCAATTAGGACAACACTGTAAGGGACAGTGATATTTATTTTGTCAACCTATGTCATAAAAAAATTAAAAATCAATGGTAACCTAAAGAGAGGTTGCCATGTGAAAACGTATAAAAACCAGTAAAAATGAAAAGGTATCAGAATTCAGAAACTAAAAAAAAATTAATAAAAATCAGAAAAATTAATAAACATCTCAAAAAAAAGAAAAATTAATAAACATCTGAAAACCAGAAACACTAATGAAATTCAGAAAAATTAATAAATATTGGGAAAAGGGTATGAAGTCTCTCAGGCAGTTTGGTTTCAGGAGCCGCAGATCTACAGAAAATGCTATTCGCCAGTTGGAAACGAAAGTGCAATTCACAAAATATGCTCTGGGTATTTTTATTTCATTCGTGCATTTGACAGACTCTGTGGGAGAATTTCCTTTTTACATTAAGAAAAATGAAGTGTTCTTGTTATTATAGAGCCTGTGTTTGTTAGGCTTGATTGATTGATTTAAGAATTCTTGGCGCAAGAGTTACTGCGGTTAAAATCCGCCTGGAAGATTTTTATGCAATAGTTTTGTTCTTATTCGTATTTTGCTGTGAATAGTTTCCAAGAGTCACAGAATTACTATAGCTTGCTGCAGAGATAATATTTGGTTCCATATTTTGTTTTAGTAATTTATTTACTTGAGAAACGTCTGCTATATTTTTCCTATCATCCAGTATGGTTTTGAGAGTGAGGAAGTGATGTTTGGTAATCAACTCCCAGGGGCTCACATCTAGTGAGTATGGGCATGGCACACCCAGGGTCCTGAGCTGGATATCATCATTCTTCTCTTTCTTGGTGATTCCCTTCTCTCTCTCTCTCTCTCTCTCTCTCTCTCTCTCTCTCTCTCTCTCTCTCTCTCTCTCTCTCCCTCTCTCTCAGGGTGGCTCAGGAATTTTTTTTTGGCTGGTGCAGCATAAGCCTAAGGCTTCCTTGCACCATATAGCTAATAATAATAATAATAATAATAATAATAATAATAATAATAATAATAATAATAAACTCTTTAAAGCAGTTTCGGCGCTAATCTGCAAAGGTTGGACAAGTAATTAGTACATGTTCTGTTGTTTGTTGTGTATGACAGATGGGACATTGTGGGGGGGATCCTGTAAAAATGTCTTCATTTTTACTTTTCACTTGCCTTTGAGGGCTGTTACTTCACCAAGTCGCCTTATACTTTTTTCCACTATTGTACTTGTAGTGTGATAGAAGGCTGTTTCTTTTTTTAGTGTACGCTCGTTGACGCCGCGCTAGGGAAAACAGCAGTTGAAACACTATTCCATCTTTATGAGTCCGACTGATTCACAGCAAGAGATCGTTACTCGATCGGATCGGACGAACATCGGGGATATAATATTTATAAAAACGGTGAAAAGTACAAGACTTTCGTCGGAGAAAAGAGAGTAATGTCAATTAAGAAGCATACTTCAGGGTGAAATCTGAACCTTATAATTAAGGGGTAATTGTTGTCTGGAAATTCCTTATGTAGGAACGAAGGGACTTTAGATCTAGTGACTACCGCTGGGCAGTCTGGAAATTCCACCCCATTCAGATGCGAAGTTCCTCTTTCTCCTCATAAATTCCATTTTTTTTACTGTGTCAGGTCTCCAAAATAACAGTCCCTGGGATTCTCTTTTCCCCACGAAATTAGCCTTTTCACCAATAGAAGAGGAAACTCTGAAAGGGGGGGGGGGTCATACATATATGCAGATCGAAAACAAAGGGAGGACAGACGAACAGAGGACACAGGATGGACAGAAGAGAGACGGAGAGAACATAAAGATCAGGAAGACAGAGAGAGAAGGGAGAAAGATACAGAGAGAAACCCAGAGAGAGAGAGAGACAAAGAGACGAAGAGAGTCTTGTCCTGAGCGAAGCACTTCTTTTTCTTGAGGCTATTTCGTAAAAACGTCTTGAGAATCTTTGCTGCTGTCTCCTGTTCCTAGACGTCTATTCCTGAACATTGCAAAGTTTATTCTGGTAAGTTTCACCCTATATTTGCAACACGATAGTTAATAGAATTAAAGTGTCGGACGTTAATACATAACTCTTTATTTAATAGAGTCCACTGACAAACAACCCTCCTCATAGGAACACTCACTAAGGTAGCATCTATTTTACAACACTTAGAAATTAGAGTTTAAGATTACCAAGATCCATTTGTATTAATGGAATACCGTCAGTTATGACTGTTAAACCTGTATACATACACACTTACACTTACACCCAGATACTCGAACTGCAGGATGATTGTTGGCTTCAGAGAATACGGGCAGCAGTGCCAACTGAAGATCACATGAAGAACACAGACAAGTTGGTACACATGTATCATTATCCTTATAATATATCGTTTTATCCTTTTGATAAGAGACAGAACTCTTATATAATTATATAAAAGTATATAACCATTTTATTTTACACCTGTTTGTATGCTAGAGTTAATAAACCATGTTTTGTTTAATCATCCTTGCCTCTTAGCCATTCTCTTGCTACACGTTACCCACAGCACGAGTTATCGTAACAGAGCAATAGTTCTGCGGCACTCTGAGGTCTAACTTCTGGGAGGAATAAACACAATGCCGATTTTGATGTTGAGAGTCTATTCTCCACGTTTAAGAATAGATCTTGAAAACACGAGATTGTTGTCCTAATATATAAACCACTAGTCGATCATATAAAACACAGGCGATTTCTGGAACATCGATATTTGAATGAACTTGCCCGGAAACATTATTGTACACATTGAATGTTGAATAATAGTAAGAGTTGATTGCCTTAATCACCATTTGAAGAATGATGTACAGCAAACGAACCCCCTGTGGAACAATCCACTGATCGCAAAAGATGAGAGTAGCTGAAATGCGTGTGCCCTATTGTCCTATGTGGTACCTTGCAATTATCACTTCGTCATGTCTATTTTGCTGTATGCTGGATTTGCATGTTTGGAGTAAACTTTTAATTTGATGCAATTTGTTATTGCTTAGAAACTTCCATTGCTGTTGCCAGTGATGTATCAAACTCATGAATAACTTGTTTGTAGTCTGAGAAAGAGACGTATTCTGCTGCAGAAATGATGCTGTTGGCTTCTTTAACAGCTCTGTCTTCTTTTTCGTTACCATGTATTCTGACATGACATGGAATCCAACGAAATCTACAGTTATGACGTTGTTCGATGAGTTTTGATACTCGGTATTTAATTTGCTGTTGTAGTGGATGTTTATTATAACTGATATTTTGTATCGCCATCATGGAGCTAAGGGAGTCAGTGAAAATGATGCTATTTTGGGAACTTGAATGTTCGGTTTAGTTTAGTGCTTACATAATCGCTAGCAGTTCTGCAGTATATTTGCTGATGCTATCGAGGCAATGTTAGGTGGGTCGAAAAACTGCTAGCTTGGGAAGATACACACACTAAAAGGTTAACAGTCGCCGCAGGCAGAGGCAAACGTGATTCTTGCACTGCTTCTATTAGAATGAGCAGCAGCATGGAAAGCAAGGCAATGGAAATTTCTAGGACTGTTGGGAGTCATAGTGGAACAAATAAACACATAGGTTGTGTTAGGGTAACTAAGAGTAGAAACAGGTGCATGTATACTTGCATGTTAACCAATACTAGGACTATTATTAATAAATTTGATCACCTTGAAGTGCTGGTCAGCACATCAAAGGCAGATATTGTTGCGATATCAGACACGTGGTGTCACATGGATATAAGCAAGGCAGAATTGGAATTTAGCATTAGCATTAGCATTAGTAGAGGCATATGATGCAAGAAAGCAAGCTTATTCAGCATCAGCCAAAAAAAAAAAAAAAACCACAACCACTACTCCCATTTCACCCCTCCGTTCGTTTGAAATACCTGTCCAGCTGAGCCTTAAATTTGTTTAGGCTATCAACTACAACAAGTGATGGAAGTCTATTCCACAAACCAACTGTCCGCTGGTTAAAGGCAAATTTCCGCAGATCTATCCGACATCCGTCCTTCCTCAATTTGAATTTATGCCCTCTCAGGTGATTATTCTGAGCAAGAGGAAAAATTCCATCGGCATTGAGCATGCTCAAGCCATTCAAAGCCTTATACACCTCTATCAGATCACCTCGCCGATGCCTAGTCTACAGACTCTGTAATTTGCAAAACCTAAGCCTTTCTTCGTAAGAGCAACCCTTTGCTCCATTCACTAATCTTGTTGCCCTTCTCTGTACTCGTTCCAGCAGCTCTACATTCTTCTTGAAATGAGACCTCCAGACCTGTATACAGTACGCAAGGTGTGGCGTGACCAATGCCTTATACAAGGGAATAATCACATCCCAATCCCTGCTAGAAAAATTCCTGTATATCATTGACAAGACACCATGAGCTACTCTTGCAGCTCGTCTGCACTGCTCAGAGAACTTCATATCTGACTGCACAATTACCCCCAGGTCCTTTTCATTCTCTGCCACTGTCAGCGTAGTACCACAGAGTTGATACGTTGTCTGGGGTTACTGTTTCCCATATGTAGTACTTTACATTTGTCAATGTTAAACTTCATTTGCCACATCTCAGCCCATCTGCTCAACCTTTCCAGATCCTGTTGCAGCAGCATAGCATCAGTAGTGTCCTTAACAACCCTGCCAACCTTTGCATCGTCTGCAAACTTGGATATTAAGCTTGATATACCATCATCAATATCATTTATAAATACAGAAAACAACAATGGACACAACATTTAGCCCTGAGGGACTCCACTAATAACATTAGTCCACGACGAGCAGTGTCCATTGATTACCACTCTCTGTCTTCTGCCACTCAACCATCCCTTTATCCATAGCAGCAATTTGCCTCCAATTCCACACTGCTCCAATTTGTGCAGCAGTCTTCCATGCGCAACAGTATCAAAAGCCTTTCTAAGATCCAAATATATGATATCAAAGTTATTTCCTGCATCCAGTTCTTTTGTGACTGCATCATAGTATCCAATCAAATTGGTCAGGCAAGACTTCCCCTCAACAAAACCATGCTGTATCCGAGCTATAACTGAAGTCTTGTCTTGATGATCCTGCAGTGCTTCTTTAACCAGTGCCTCCATTAATTTTCCTGGAACAGAAGTTAAACTCACAGGTCTATAATTACTTGTGTCAGCCTTTGATCCTCCTTTGTGAATTGGGGTCACATTTGCACATTTCCAGTCTGTGGGTACCTCCCCTGAGTCCAAGGAAGCTCTCATAATTATGGCTAAGGGTTTGCTTACTTCCTTTGCTGCCTCCTTGAATGTAACTGGATAGATCCCATCCACCCCAGGTGCTTTTCTTGTGTTTATCTTCAACAATTTCTCCTCCAATTTATTCTCAGTTGTTACAAGATTCTCTAGCTTATTGCCAGAGTGGAATACACTTCTGGCATTCCCCTCGCTGAATAACTCCTCATGTGCGAATTTCGATTCAAAATATTCATTTAGTTTATTAACTACCTGAGCAGGATCATCAACAGTTGACCCATCGATATCAAGTGGACCAATCTGATTCATCCCCTTGCTTCTAGAGTTTACATAAGTAAAGAACTCCTTGCTGTTTTTCTTTGCATCCCTTGCCAAAGATTTCTCGTAATGTGCCTTTGCCTGCCTAACCTGTTTTGTAACTTGGTTACAGATCAACTTGTATCTATCATAGGCTTCTGTGTCACGCATTAATTTATATGTGTCCCATGCATTTTTCTTCTCTGTCATGTGTCTCATTAGTTCATATGATATCGATTTGGGCTTAACCTTGAAAAATATTTCTTAATTGGTGCGTAAAGCCTAGTAGCTTCCAAGATAAGTTCTTTGAATTCTTCCCATTTTGAATTTGCTGTTGGTAACATCTTCAGTTGGTCCCACTGTATAGAATTTAAATACTGTCCCAGACCATCGTAGACGCCTTTACGACAGCAATAACCCTTCCCTTTACCTCTGATGGTAGTTACCTCTTTGAGTAAATCCCACTTCAGCACACTGTGATCACTGCCACCTAGTGGTTCTTTTATCTCCAGATTCTTAATGCATGAAGAATCACTACTGATAATCAAATCAAGAGAATTGCTCCCTCTAGTTGCCTCCCGAACATGCTGATGTAGAAAACAATCATGCAATAAATCCACAAAAGCCTTGCTAGTGTGTGAGTGACCAGCCCCCAAATTCCAGTCAATATCTGGGAAATTAAAATCCCGTATTATAAGACTCTCTGATGCACTGTCCCACTCTATTTCCCTGTACAGTTTCTTATTATACTCATCAGAGTCATTAAGCCTATAGCACACTCCTACTCTCAATTTTGATCTCCCAATGCTTATGTCACACCAAACTGACTCGACACTGCACTGTCCAGCGATGTCGACTGGCTTCACTCCCTTGGATTTTATGTGTTTCTTAAATAATAGCATAACCTCTCTTCCCTTCCTATCCTGTCTATTCTTTCTGTAGACGTTGTACTCCCCAAATATCAGTTCTGCATTCCTTATATCTGAGTGACACCACGTCTCTGATATCCCAACAATATCCACCCTTGATGCTTTGAACAATACCTCAAATTCATCATATTTATTTACCAAACTCCTAGCATTGGTGTACACGCAAGTATACATGCGCCTGTTTCTATTCTTAGCTACCCTAACACAACCCATGTGTTTACTTGTACCGCAATGACTCCCAGCAGTCTCTGAAATATCCTGCATCTTGTTTTTCAGGCTTCTGCTCATTCCAATAGAAGCGGTGCAAGAATCACTTTCATCTCTGCCAGTGGCTACTGTTAATCTATTAGTCCTTGTATCCTCCCCTACCTAGCAGTTTTCCGACCCACCTAACACTGCCTCGATAGCATCAGCAAATATTCTTGCACCCTTTCTATTTAAGTGTATCCCATCACTGCAGAAGCAGTCTCTCCTGTTAACAAGTACAGTCCAGGCTGAAAAAAATTCTACCCCTTGAGCCTTGCACAATCTTTCCAGGGCCGAATTGATCGACAAGGCTCTCATCATATACTCCCTCCTATCGTGTCTGGGCAGAATTGCAGACACTTTCAAATTCAACCCTAACTCACTGCTTTTTTTCAACAGTGACCTGTATTTGTTAAGTAATTCTGCCGATCTCCTACTCTTGATATCATTAGTGCCAACGTATACAACTATATCACCTTTTGTGCCCTCATTGTTTTGGGAAAGCCAGTATTATTGAGTGGTGCCATTTGTCTGGGCAAGAATTTTCAAGGTATATCTTGTTGAATAGAAATAACAGGGCTAGTTGGGATTGTTCATGTAATTGTTGTGACATTACATGATGTATTTCACTAGGATCGACTGCGCTGCATTTCCCCCGTGATAGAGTTTCTTTTAGTTCTGCTGCTGTGAGCTGCAAGTTGTATTGTTCGTAGTGATTTCTGGAAAAGTTTAGGTTTATTTTTTCGGGCTCATTCTTGTACGTTTTGAAAGCAGTTGAGTATTATTATTATTATTATTATTATTATTATTATTATTATTATTAATATCCATATGAAGCAAGGAATCCTGAGGCTTATGCTACACCAGGAAAAAAAAATGTTCCCGAGTAACCCTGTGAGAAAGAGAGAGGGGGAGAGAGAGAGAGAGAGAGAGAGAGAGAGAGAGAGAGAGAGAGAGAGAGAGAGAGAGAGAGTCAGTCAAAAGTAGAAGGGAATCACCAAGAAAGAGAAGAATGATGATATCCAGCTCAGGATCCTGGGTGTGCCAAGCCCATACTCACCAGATGTGAGTCCCCGGGGTTAATATGAACGTATTAGCAAAATTTTCACCAAGCACATTGACCATATTTAAGGTAGTTGTGACCAACTGTCCTTTTCAATTTAGCATTGGAGAAGGGTTTATTTGAGAATTATTTGTCATCTTTCTGATCTTTGATAATTGTAGCTGGTGTGGAAATGGGTATAAAGGATGCGAGTTTCATCCAAGTCACTTTTTTGCCGAATTTTAGTATTTAGAGTTTAGCATTTACCTACAACAATACCGGACAATCCTAACCATACAGCCAACACTCTTGATTTTGTTCTCACAAACGACCCTTCTAAGCACACAGTCGAAGTCTTTAGGCACTACAGATCACAACTTGGTGATTGTCTCTTCTCCATTGGAGAAGAGACAATCACCAAGTTGTGATCTGTAGTGCCTCTTCTTGGTGATGCTTGGTGATTGTCTCTTCTCCATTGGAGAAGAGACAATCACCAAGCATCCCATTTATCTCATTACTATTCCCAACATCGTGTTTTTTTGCATCAAGAATGGAAAATGGGATGACCTGCGAGAAAATATCCTTTCTTCTTTTCCTTGGTTGGATTACTGTTTCAAAACTTCTGATCTAACGTTTACTCAGATCGTATCAGTGAAATTATTCTTGCAGGAATAGAATCCTTTACCGAACACTCCTCTTTAAAATTTCGTCCTTTTTCTAAACCTTGGTTTTCCAATAAATGTGCTAAAATTGTTCAAGAGAAGGACGTTGCATATCGTAATGGGCTTGTTTCTAATTCTTTCGCTTCATTTTCTGCCTACACCACAGCTCGTAACAATTGTAAAGCAGTTATTAATCAGTCCAAACTAGAGTTTAAACAGGTTAAGAGAAGAAAACTTGCTTCTTGCCCTAATGGTAGCCGAGCATTCTGGTCTCTTGCCAAAGCCTTTGGCCGCAAATTTTGCCCATCTGTGCTCCAAGCTCTGTTCAAACCAGATGGTTCTGTTGTAACTTCGGCCAAGGATAAAGCTGAACTGCTTGCATCCCATTTTTCTTCCAACTCATGTATTAATGATCTTGATTAAACAGCTCCCTCCATTCCCAACATGCTCCATTCAATGTTTCCTGTGGTCTACCGTGAAAAGGATGTCAGAAGGATTTTGACGAATCTTGATGCTAAGAAAGCTCGAGGTCCCGATGGTATTTCTCCACTTGTTCTCAAAATCTGTGCTCCTGAATTTACTTCTATTCTTTCCCGTCTTTTTTTCCCTTTCTTATTCCAAAAGTGTTTTTCCTTCTGGTTGGAAATTTTCTCATATCCAGCCAGTTCCTAAAAAGGGTGACAAATCCCTCCCATCCAATTATCGACTCACTGCAATTACTTCTACTCTTTCTAAACTATATAATATCGGTGTAAATACACCATAGTTAACCCATAGATTTGAGCTACGATTGTAGCGTAGAAGGCATCGTTTTTATTGTATCTCATAATGTGGTTGCCTTCACAACAAGATAGCTGCTATTGAATTACTTCAAATAAATAACGCTTCTCTAGTAGAGAAGACTACTGTTATTTATTTTCAGCGTACCACCACCCAGACGATCGTTTCGAAGCTTTTTGGCTTCGTCATCAGTGGGCGGGTAGGTAATACAACAGGATCTAGCTAATTTGGGCAGATGGGCTAAGAAGTGGCAACTGAAGTTCAACCTTGACAAATGCAAAGTACTGCATATGGGTAGAAGTAACCCCAGAGAAACGTACCAACTGTGTGGTACTACACTTAAGGTGGTAGAAAATGAAAAAGACCTGGGAGTAATTGTGCAGTCAGATATGAAGTTTTCTGAGCAATGCAGACAGGCTGCTAGGGCAGGTCATGGGGTTTTGTCAATGATATATAGGAATTTTGCTAGCAGGGAAAAGGAGGTGATTGTCCCTCTGTATAAGGCAATGGTCAGGCCACGCCTTGAGTATTGCGTACAAGTCTGGAGGCCTCATTTTAGGAAGGATGTAGATTTGCTTGAGCGTGTACAGAGAAGAGCAACACGATTGGTGAGGGGAATGAAGGGATTCTCTTACCAAGAGAGGCTTAAGTTCTGCAAATTGCAGTGGCTGGAGACTAGGCACCTGCGCGGTGATCTGATTGAGGTCTATAAGGCCTTGAATGGGTTGAGCACGCTGAATTCTGATGGGATCCTTCCACTTGTTCAGATTACGAACCTACGGGGACATAAGTTCAAATTAAGAAAGGATAGATGTAGAATAGATGTGCGGAAATTTGCCTTTAGCCAGCGGGTGGTTAATTGCTGGAACAAACTTCCATCTGTCGTTGTGGAAGTTGATAGGTTAAATAAATTTAAGGAGGAACTGGACAGGCATTTGGAGGGAATGGTGTGATGATTTTTTTTTTTTTTTTTGCTGATGCTGCATAAGCTCCTACACTTGCTTTCTTGCATCATGTGCCACTACTACTACAACAAGCCATCTCAGTTGTGAAGTTATATCCACATTATGAGAGATGCCAGAAGGGTGTGGTGGTAAAGTATTTGGAAAATTAAATGCACTAGGCATAATCCTTATGGGTTTTGATAATTAACTATATAATATCGGTTGTGAAGGCTACCACATTATGAGATACAATTAAAACGATGCCTTCTACGCTACAATCGTAGCTCAAATCTATGGGTTAACTATGGTGTATTTACACCGATATTATATAGTTAATTATCAAAACCCATAAGGATTATGCCTAGTGCATTTAATTTTCCAAAAACTCTTTCTAAAGTAATGGAGAAATCCATTAACCGCCAACTCTTAAACTACCTAGAAACCTTCCGTCTGATCAACGATCGCCAGTATGGATTCCATCAGTGTCGATCCACTGGTGATATTCTGGCTTATGTTACCCATTTATGGACTAATTCAATGGAAAGGTTCGGTGAAACACAAGTGGTTGGTCTTGATATCTCAAAGCCTTTCGATCGTGTTTGGCATAAAGGTCTTCTAAACAAACTTTCATCTTATCTTTTGCCATCTGTTTTTTGTAATTAGTTATCCAGTTTTCTCTCTCGCTCACTGAGGGTGATGGTAGATGGCTCTCTGTCTTCTAACTTCTCCACTAATGCTGGTGTCCCCCAAGGTTCAGTTCTTTCCTCCACTCTTTTCCTGTTGTATATTAATGACCTTCTTCTGTTGGCTGGAAATCCTATCCATAGTTTTGCCGATGATAGCACATTGCATTGCATTTTCCATTTTGAGAAACCTTGCACTGCTCAATCAGCTTTCCATCAGCTATCAATTCCTTAAATGCCAATCTTCAGGTAATTCTCCAGTGGGGCAAAGACAATTTAGTTGATTTCAATCCTTCTAAAACTCAGTCTTTTCTTATATCTCGCAAAAAGGATTCTTCTGCTCCTATTCTTATCTTTGATGACACTCCGATTTCTAGGCAAAATGATATATCTCTTTTGGGGATTACCCTTACTTCTAATCTCTCTTGGCACATGCACATTACAAATATTGCTTTGTCTGCATCAAAAAAACTTGGTTTTCTCTTTCACTCTCAGCGTTACTTTTCTTCCAAACAGCTGCTCACTCTGTATAAATCGAAAATCCGCCCTACCATGGAATATTGTTCCCACATCTGGGTTGGTGTCCGCAAAACGTCTCTCAGGCTTCTTGATTCCATTCAGCAGAGGCAGTTAGGTTAATTAATGATTCATCTCTAACAGGGTCTCTCCAGTCGTTGTGTCATAGATGTACTGTTACTGCTGCATGCCTTTTCTACAGATACTTCCATGGGCACTGTTCTTCTGAATTGGCTTCTATAATTCCTGCTCTCTCTTTCAAAACAGTCCGAACACGTGCCGCCACCAGCCAACATCCATTTACTGTCCAACTTCAAACTCACAAAACCAACTTTTCATCTTCCTCATTTATTCATTCAACTGCCGTTTTCTGGAACAACATTTCTTCATACGTATTTCCCGAAAATTACAGTCTACAGAAGTTCAAGTCCAGTATCAACAAATATCTTCTTTCATCTTCTCAACTTCGAACCCAAGCAGGGTACTAAGTACTATACGTTCTAATAACTCTCGTGTTTGGGGTTTACATAAAAAAAAAAAAAAAAAACCACAAATTACAGTCAATATCTGGAAAGTTAAAATCCCCATTACAAGATATTCTGATTTACTGGCTCACTCTATTTTTTTGCGCAACTGTTCGTTGTGCTCATCAGAGTCATTAGGCCTATAACACATTCCTACTCTCATTTTCTCTTTCCCAGTGTTTAGGTCACACCAATCAGACTCAAAACTACACCGTCCACCCATGGAGGATGGTGCCTCCGTAGCCAGGTGGACAGGAGCGGCAGTGCGTAGCACACGCTTCTTGATTAGACTGGGGTTCGAGCCCATGACCACCAAATGCGGAGGATGCGGAAAGGTCAGGGAATGACCACCGCATATCCCCGGAGCAATATGGCCTTAGTTGCTAATGTTCCTAAAAACCAAATAACAAACAACCATGTCAGCTGGATGCACTTGCTTAGATTTTATAGATGCACTTCCTGAGACATATGGTAATACCTCTTTCCTTCCTTCCTACCATGTATGTTCTTTATTTATACATTGTCCTCCCCCATATTCAAATTCTTCATTGATTATATCAGTGTGACACCATGACTGTAATACCACAGCAATATCTTCCTTTGTTGTCTTAATCAGTTCTTCAAATTCATCAGATTTATTTACTAAACTCTAGCATTGGTGTTCATATAAATATACTGTATAAGCATAGAAGTCTTTGCTGCTTTTCTTTGCATTCTTGGGTATGCAAAGAAAATTTTCAAAAATTTCAAAGATTTTTCATAATCTGCCTATAACCTCCATTGTGACTTGATTACAGACTGTTTTATATTTACAGTAGAATTTAAAAACTGTCTGAGACCACTGTAGTCATCCTTACGAAAGAAAATGCCTTTCCTTTTACCCTTGACTAGTCATATCTTTAATTAAATTCCACAATAGTACATTGTGATCAGTGAGTCTTTTACCTGCAGATTCTTAATGCATGATTCTGGTTATCATTGCTGATAACCAGATCAATATTGCTTTCTTTTCTTTCCACTCTGACATGCTGTTATATTTATTGATTTATTTACAGACTTCTCACCCGCAGGGCACCCAGACCCTAGATAGCAGTGAGAACACAGAGAATTGCACAGAAAAAATACAAAATAGTATTAATCAATACAAAACTAGAATTAAAATACAGTACGTATATACAAAAATTGGATTAACAAAACAGTAAACAGCAAATTCTTATACATAGATGGAATAAGTGTAAAATCAATGTTGTAATTATTCAATACCTTAAGGAAACCGAACAGAAGACTTCCAAGTAAGTGTAGAGTACGAGGGACAGGCAGAGAGAAATTGGTTTTTTTGTTCCACAGTGGTCTCCGTTATGGTGTGCTTGCTGGACAACCTTCATCACCTGGCGATTAAGGCAATCGACTTCTATAATAATTCGACGTTCAATGTGTACAATGAGGTTTCCGGGCAAGTTCAATCACTAATATTAATGTTCCAGAAAACACCTGTGTTTTACATGACCGACTAGTGATTTATTTTAGTACAGAATCTCGTATTCTCAAGAACTATTCTGGGACATGGAGAATAGACCCGCAACAACAAGATCGCTTTGTGATTTTCACTCTGGGCTCTTTCCAGATGGTTGGACTCCAGAGCGCCGCTAATGATGGTTCTCTAATACTTGTGCTATGGATAGTGTGTAGCAAGAGAATGGTCATGAGGCAAGTGTGAACAAACAAAACATGGTTTATTAAACATAGACAGATTACACAAATGGTTAAAAGTAGATAATAGTTATGTCTTTAATATGATAACATCAATTTCTATACCTCTACTTCTGGCTAAACAATAGGTTAATATGACAATTATTCACATCTACAAATTTGTCTGTGTTCTTCGTGTAACCTTGGGACGACCGCTATTACTCGTACTCGGGTGAAACGATAGACATCTCACTGTCTGAGCATTCAGTTATCAGTGTAAAATTAACCAGTGAGTTTGACAACGTCTCACTGTATTGTGTAAAGTAATGAGTTATATTGGTAATACATTTTAGAGTCTTAAGTGCAATAAATAGGCATTTAACAAAGTGCATATCTCGGAGGAGAGATGTATGAGGGTGAAAAATAATACGGGGGGGGGGGTATTGGTGGGCAGTTTCATTAGGTTCGTAATCTAAAACAAGTGTGGACTTACCAGAAAATTCCTGGTTAACCGTGGGGTTCAAGGAGTCAGCAGAGCAACCGATCGGATACTATTTTCCACGATCTTGTCTTGGTCTTCACTTCTCTTGTTACGGCGACACGACTTCTTCAAAACCTTAACTCCTGCTTCTTTCTCAACCACCGCGACCTGCGATTCTCTTTGCAACCAACAACCACAACTCCAGTTAGTTAGTTAGTTATTTGGTTTTTAGGAGCATTAGCAGCTAAGGCCATATTGCTCCGGGATATGCGGTGGTCATTCCGTGACCTTTCCGCATCCTCCGTTATTTGGTGGTGACGGGCTCGAACCCCGGTCTAATCAAGAAGCGTGTGCTACGCATTGCTGCTCCTTCCCACCTGGCTACGGAGGCGCCCCACAACTCCAGCAATAACAACAACTTTTTTCCTTCTTCCCCCTTCATATATATATGTCCCCCTTTTTGAGTTTCCCCAGACTTGTATTGATTTACAGGTCAATTTTACGGAAAGAAGGAAAACACAGGGACTCTCATCTAGGGGACTTGACACAGCCAAAGATCGAATTTATGAGAAGGGAGGGGAACTTCATATTTCTATAGGGTTGCTTCTCCAGACTGCCTAGCCGAGGTTACCAGCCATAAAAGCTCGCCCACTTATACACAAGGCATCTCCAAAACAACAAACATCCTGTTGTTACCTGCTTCAGATTACACTACTTTGTAAAAGGGTATTTCTTTCTAGCGGTACTCTCCCTTCCTGACTAAAGTCACATACTTTCTAGCCGTTTTTGTAAATATTAAGTCCGCGAGATTTGTCCGACCGATCGATTAACGACCTCTCGCTGAGAATAACCGGACATTTGACGGTGGAATAATGTTTCAACTGCTGCCTTCCCTAGCGCGGTGTCAACGAGTTTGTTTGTTATTTGGTTTTTAGGAACATTAGCAACTAAGGCCATATTGCTCCGGGGATATGCGGTGGCCATTCCCTGACCTTTCCGCATTTGGTGGTCACGGGCTCGAACCCCGGTCTAATCAAGAGGCGTGTGCTACGCACTGCCGCTCCTGCCCACCTGGCTATGGAGGCGCCAGTGTCAACGAGTGCCGACTAGCAGAGCCGAAAACAGTCTCCCGCAGGAAGTGAATGTTGTTCTACACATATAATAGTGCCAAAAGTATAGGATGACTGCCCTTAAAGGCGGGAAGAAAGTGAAAATGAAGACATTTTTACATTTTACTATTTTCTACAGTCATCCAAGAAATCTGCAAAAGTCTTGCTAATTAGTGAGTCACCAACCCACATATTGCAGTCAACATCTGGAAAATTAAAATCCCCCATTATAAGACATTCTGATTTAACCTATCAACTTCCACAACGACAGATGGAAGTTTGTTCCAGCAATTAACCACCCGCTGGCTAAAGGCAAATTTCCGCACATCTATTCGACATCTGCCCTTCCTCAATTTCAATTTATGCCCTCTTAGGTTCGTAATCTGAACAAGTGGAAGAATCCCATCAGAATTCAGCGTGTTCAACCCATTCAAGGTCTTATACACCTCAATCAGATCACCTCGCTGGAGCCTAGTCTCCAGCTGCTGCAATTTGCAGAACTTAAGCCTCTCCTGGTAAGAGGATCCCTTCATTCTCCTCACCAATCTTGTTGCCCTTCTCTATACACGCTCAAGCAAATCTACATCCTTCCTAATATGAGGTCTCCAGACCTGCACACAGTACTCAAGGCGTCGCCTGACCATTGCCTTATACAGAGGGATAATCACCTCCATAGCAGATACATGGTGACACCATGTATCTGCTATGCCAACAATTACTGCATTTGATGACTTAATCAATAATTCAAATTCATTAATTTTATTTATAATGCTCCTGGCATTACAGTATGTGCAAAGTATACATGCACATGTTCTTACTCTTAGTCATCCTTATACAGCCCATGTATTCACTTTTCGCATAATGACCCATAGCAGCGTTTGAAATCTCCGTCACTTTGCTTTACTGCATTTTCCAATAGAAGCAAGTGCAAAAATCCGTTTCACCTCTGCCTGCGGCTCTGGTTAATCTATTTGTCTGTGTATCCCACAAACTAGCAATTTTCCGACCCACCTATCGCTGCGTTGATAGCATCAGCAAATATTCTTGCACCACTTTTATTTGAGGATTAATGTAAAAACGGTCTCTGCTATTAACAAACACTCTGCGTTACTGCACGATTTTGCAAAACTTTTCCGTGTGGGTAGTGTGAATTAACTGAGTAGTATGCTGTTTCTGTTGTTGTTTGACCGGTAACTTACTGGGGGGAGCACAATTCCCCGGGAATAAACTTCCCGACAGTGTTCCACAGCATAGGGAACCAAATTAGGCGGGGAAGAGAGAGAAGGGATGTCTTGCTGAGCCATCCTTCCAACAGAGAAAGGAGGGACTCAGTGAAAGGAGTGAGTGGAAGACAGAGTTGGACTGAGATGGTGAGGGTGAGTTAAGGAAGAAACAGACAGCGAAGACATCTCAGCGGTGAGAAGGATGACTGAAGGCAGCTAGTGGGCAAAAAGCCTATAGAAGGGTGCATATTAAAGAATATCGCACACCGCTGGAGGTAGTGCTATACCAGTGAATGCCAGCCAAAGTCCCGAAGTCTTCATTGCAAAAATCCTCATTTTAGTTTTGTGGTTTCCAAAAATTCAATTCAATTTGAAGCATCTTTTTCATAAAAAAATCAGGAGAAACAAAACAGAGTTTGAACTCCTTCATCAGGAACAGGTTGAGATGGTGTGGACATTTGGACATGTGTTCTTGTAAAGAGTGACACCTGGAACGTTTGTTGAAGTCACTTTGTGTGCATCGTGACGATACAGAAAGTCTGCAGAACGGGAGAGATATGCGTGGAGTGTAAGTTTGTTTTTATAATGTGCGTGTTGTTCTGGCCGTTTGGTTACCGGGAAGCAGAAATCTCCTAAAAATCCGAATCTGAGTATTCATCCGCATCATGGGAAGGTGGGCCATTTCCAGTAGTTAGGACACGTAATCTCTCAGATTATGAAGTAAAACAAAAGAAAAAAAAAAAAAAACCCTGGGAGCCCATCCCATAAAGAAGAGGGGAGAAAAAAAAAAAAAAAAACATATCAGTGGATTCATAGATTTGACTCGTGCTATTAGAGGGGAAGAGGCATTCTGTATGTTAGCCTCTCAGTCTAAAACACATGGATCTAATATCTTTCTATTTTAGAGATTCAGGAGAAGTCCGGTTGGCCTGCTTCCCTAAAATACACTCATGCACATCTTCTCAAAGGTAGATTCAGTTGCGTCACTTTGGTGGCAACGAACGTAGAGTTTTCTAGGTTCTCTTCAACACGCAGTATGAAGAGGAAAAGACCAAACCCTCCAGCACATGACGACACGACAAAAGAGATGGCCTTCAGTTCCCAGCGACTTCCACTCTCCTCTTACGGCAGCGAGAGGATCAGAATGGAAGCAGAGGGTGCTAAGAATCTCTGAGTATGAGCAAACTGCCATGCACGGAAGTTGAACTTGGCCTGTTACAACGTAAGATCTCTCATTGGTGAAGATAGAATATTAGACCTGGAAAAGGAATTAGAAAAGGTGAATCGGAATATTATTGGTCTGGCTGAAATATCAAAACGAAATGAATCACTTACAAGTTTGTCAACTGGAAATCTGCTGTACACCAACGAAAACGTGAAAAGAGCGAAGGTGGAGTTGGCTTTCTGGGCCATAAAGATATAAAAATACATTTTGGAATTCAAAAGTGCATCGCCAGGGGTGTCAAGACTGCTTCTCAGGATTTCTAAGAGGTTTTTTAATTTCTACCATGATTTATGCACCAACATCGAGCCATGATGATATAGAGTTTCAACAAATGTACATTGAAATTGAGAGATTTCTAGATGAACAGAAAACTCACTACACCATTTTTATGGGGGACTTCATTGCTAAGGTTTGAAAGAGACAAAGCAGTGCCGAAAGGAAAACTATAGGACATTTTAGAATTGGTGAAAGAAATGAAAGAGGTGAAAGACTTGTGGAATTTCAGAATCTCGAGGAATGTCAGCAATGAACATTTTTTTCAAGAAAATGGTGAACAAAAAGTGGACATGGAAGAGCCCAAATGGATTAACAACTAATGAAATAGACTTCATTCTCACTAACAGAGGATATATTGTGAATGATGTTACCGTCCTGAACAAGGTAAATGTTGGAAGGGATCACAGAATGGTAATACGCACACTTGATATACAGGGTCTCTCAAAAATATTGGTACAAACGTTTAGGGGAGGTAGGTAACATCTAAAGGAATGTGAATCGCATAGGAACCCATAACCGGAAACGTAACGGGAAAGTAGTAGCAGAGCCACAAGAAGCAGAAATGACACAAGACAGTAATTAGTGGCAAACATTTAATTGACATAATATTAACAAAGGAGTACGAGATGGATGCATTTCATGATGTTACAACAGATGCTCGAAGGTTCCACCATGAGATGAGATGCATACGTGACACCGACGCATCATGGATTGGCGGACACGGTCGAACACACCTAGAGTTTCTTTGACAGTAGCAGCAGCGCAGACGAGTCTCGCCACGAGATCCATTTCTGTCTCCACAGGCGATTCATACACGATAGATTTGAGGTTCCCCCACAGAAAGAAATCAAGGCTCGATAAATCAGGTGAATGTGGGGGCCAGGCAACGGGTCCAACACGGCCAATCCATCGACGCCCAAAACGCCTGTCCAAATTTTTCAACATGACGGGCCGCCTTCCATAATGGGCAGGCGCCCCGTAATGTTGAAACCAAATGTTGTGTCTCACATTTGCTGGAATCATCATCATCATCAGCCATTTTCAATCCACTGCAGGATGAAGGCCTCTCCAGCAACATTCCAGTTCCTTCTGTTTTGGACACTGGCCATCCATTTACTACCCAAAAACTCATGAATTTCATCTATCCATCTTCGCCTTTGTCTTCCAGGTTTCCTTCTAGCTCCTCTTGGGTACCATTCTGTTATTTTCTTAGTCAATCTGTCATCATGTCTTCGAGCTATGTGTCCTGCCCAAGACCATTTTAGTTCTTTAGTTTTGATAAGAATGTCCTTTAATTGAATTTGCTGCCTAATCTATTTGTTTCTCTTCTTATCTAACAGTCTGATTCCCAATATAATTCGTTCCATTCTTCGCTGTGTAGTTCTCAGCTTCTCTTCCATTCTTTTGGTGAGTGCCCAAGTTTCACTTCCATAAGTCATGGTGGGGAGTATACATTGGTTCATTATTTTACGTTTCAGACAAGCTCTTCAGTATGTGACTATATTTCCTGAATGCTATCCAACCAAAATTTACTCTTCTCTTGACTTCCAGCCATTTATCATTATTACAGCTAATAACTTGTCCCAGATAAGTATATGACTCCACCTTTTCAATTACTGCTCCTTCAATCATTATTTTCCTTTCTGTGGCATACTTGTTCATCATTACTTTTGTTTTAGCCATATTCATCTTTAGTCCAAAATCCTTACTAACTGTGCATAACTGATTAAGATTTTCCTCCAATTTTTTGGGATCGTGGCTTATGACCACAATGTCATCTGCAAATCGTAAATGGTTTAGGTACTCTCCGTTCACGTTGACTCCTTTCTGCGACCAGTCTAATCTTCTGAAAGCTTCCTCAAGGGCAGCAGTAAACAGCTTCGGAGATATCGTGTCTCCTTGTCGAACTCCTTTCTCCATTTTAAATTTGCTACTGTCTTTGTCTAGTCTAATAAAGGAGGTAGCACTCCCATATATTTTCTACAAAATCATAATATATAGGGTATCTATGCCTTGTCTTTCCAGTGCCCGAAACATTAACTTATGCTGTATGGAGTCAAATGCCTTTTCATAATCCACAAATGCCAGGCATAATGGTGTTTTATATTCATTTGCTTTCTCCATTAGTTGTGATATTACGTGAAGGTGATCCATAGGTGAGAATCCTGTCCTAAAGCCAGCTTGCTCTTTAGGTTGATTTTCATCAAGTATTCTTTCTAATCTGTTAGTAATGATCCTTGTGAACAATTGTAGATGTGGGATAACAAGCTAATTGGTCTATAATTTCCGATTTCTGATTTATCTCCTTTCTTATGCAGCAAAACTATGATTGCATTATTCCACTGCTTAGGCGTCACACCTTTTCTAATGCACTTTGTGAAGAACCTTGCCAGTTTTCGTGTTATGTCTCTTCCTCCCAATTTTAACAACTCTACAGTAACTTCATCTTCCCCCGGGGCTTTCTGATTCTTCATTTTCTTCAATGCATGTTCTACCTCATCAGGAAGAATATCAGGTATGTCGTATGAAGAATATCAGGTATGGAGAGTATGTAAACCATTTACTTTGCAATCCATCTTCCCCACTGCTGGCATCATTCCCTCGCTCCTTGTATAATTCTCTAATATAGTCTTCTGCTATTTGAATTATGCCTTCTCTGCTGTTTATAAGTACGCCATCGCTATTCTTCACTTTCAGTATCATTTTTCTTTCTGTATTACTGCTCATGGCTGCTGATTTAAATCCTCTGTTTTCCCTTAATGTTTGTTCTACTTTTCTTGTGTTAAATCTTCTTATGTCCTCTCTGAGTCTCTTTCTAATGGCTTTGCATAACCCACTATACTCAATTTTCTCCCTGTCAGTGTTTTTCTTGCTCTTCATTTGTCGTCTTCGGTTCATCATGACAAGTGATTCTTGAATAATTTTTTCTTCTTTGGATTTCTTTTTCCCTATAGGTTTCTTGGGCTTTATCACTTTCAGAAAGTTGTAGTATTCCTCGTCGATATCTTGGTCCTGAGCAGTCTGCAGAAGCTCAAACGTATTCTTAAGTTCCAGTACATACTGCCTTTTCTCCTCTTCTTTTATCTCAAAGACTTTTGTATTATTTACTCGAGTTAGTTTTTTCCTTTCCTTTCCTAAATCTATATCAAGTGTACATCTTACCATTCTGTGATCACTTCCAACATTTACCTTATTCAGGACGGTAACATCATTTCCTGGAATATCGTCAAGTAACCCTGGTAGAACTTGTTCAAGAAAGATCCGATGTTTAGCATAGTTCATGCGGGATGGTAACAGGTATTGACCGACTAAGCAGTCACCGATCATACCTGCCCACACATTTATTGTGAAGCTTTGTTGTGCCGCATGGGGGTGCACACCGTGTGGGCCCTCTGCTAATCCATACATTAGGTGCATGTCTGCCAGTTCACAGTTCGTATATCGATGCATGCTCTTCGTGCGGCGACTACTGCTTGAATGAGTAAACCAGAAATTTTCCCTCTCGCGAACTGACGAACAGCGCCGTTTACCGATTTACGGTGACGTTTCCGGTCATGGGTTCCTATGCGATTCACGTTCCTTTAGATGTTACCTACCTCCCCTAAACGTTTGTACCAATGTTTTTGAGACACCCTGTAGATGTAAGAAAAGAAAGGAAAAAACTGGTTCGAGTAAATAATACGAAAATCTTTGAGATAACAGAAGAGGAGAAAAAGCTGTATGTTCTGGAACTTAAGAACAAATTTGAGCTTCTGCAGACCTTTCCGGACCAAGATATCGGATGAGGAACACTACAATATTCTGAAAGTGATAAAACCCAATAAACCTTGGGCTTTATCACTTGGGCTATAGGTAAAAAGAAATCCAAAGAAGAAAAAATTAGTCAAGAAACACTTGCCATGAAGAACCGAAGACAACGAATGAAGAGCAAGATAAACACTGACAACGTCAAAATTGAATGTACTGAGTTATGCAAAGCCATTAGAAAGAGACTGAGAGAAGACAAGAAGATTTAACACAAGAAAAGCAGAACAAGCATTAAGGGAAAACAAAGGACTTAAATCAGCAGCCATGAACAGTAATACAGAAAGACAAATGACACTGAAGAATAGTGATGGTGTACTTATAAATATCAGAGGCGGCATAATTTCAATAGCAGAAGACTACTTATATCAAGTATTATATATATATATATATATGTAGTTTTTCCCTTGCTACTTATATAAAGTATTATATAAGCAGCAAGGGAAATTGTGCCAGCAGTGGGGATGATGGATCACAAACTAGCAACACATACGACATTCTCGAAATCCTTCTTGATGAGGTAGAACATACATTGCAGAAAATGAAAATTCGAAAAGCCCCGGTGAAGATGATGTTACTGTAGAGTTGTTAAAATTGGGAGGAAGAGATATGAGACAGCAACTGGCAAGAGCCTCCACAAAATACATTAGGAAGGGAGTGACAGCTAAGGAGCAGAATAATGCATTCATAGTTTTGCTGCATAAGAAAGGAGATAAATCAGAAATTGGAAATTATAGAGCAATTAGCTTGTTGTCCAACAGCTACAAGTTGTTGACAAGGGTCATTACTAACAGATTAGAATGAATACAAGCTGGATTTAGGACAGGATTCTCAACTATGAATCACCATGTAATATCACAGCTAATGGAGGAAGCAAATGAATATTTGATTTCTAGTAGGGATAAGGATGTGATTAACCCCTTGTATAAGGCAATGGTCAGGCCACACCTTGAATACTGTATACGGGTCTTGAAGCCTCATTTTAAGAATGATGTAGAGCTGTTGGAACGAGTACAGAGAAGGGCAACAAGATTAATGAATGGAACAAAGGGTTGTGCTTACGAAGAAAGGCTTAAGTTTTGCAAATGACAAGTGTCTGGAGACTAAGCACCAGGAAGGTGATCTGATTGAGGTGTATAAAGCCTTGAATGGTTTGTGCATGCTCAATGCTGATGGGATTCCTCCTCTTGCTCAGAATAATCGTCTGAGAGAGCATAAATTCAAATTTAGGAAAGACAGTTGTAGGATAGATGTGCGACAGTTGGCCTTTAGCCAGCCTTTGATTGATTGCTGGAACAAACGTCCATCTGTCTTTAGCAAAAGTTGGTGGCTTAAATAGATTCAAGGCAGAACTAGACAAACATTTGGAGCGAGTGGATGGGTGAAATGAGAAGTGTTTTTTTTTGTTTGATGTTATATAAGCTTGCTTTCTTCCATCATGTGCCTTTACTAATGCTAATAAAAAACCACCATTATGCCCAGCATTTGTGGATTATTAAAAGGCGTTTGACTCCATACAGCATGAGCAATGTTTCGGGCACTGAAAGGACAAGGCATACCTTGTAAATGTATACCCCATACATTATGATATTAAAGAAAATATATGAGAACGCTACCTCCTTCATTAGACTAGACAAAGGTAATAACAAATTTAAAATTGAGAAAGGAGTTCAACAAGGAGACACAACATCTCCGAAGTTGTTTACTGCTGCCTTAAGGAAACTTTCAGAAGATTAGACTGGTTGCAGAAAGGAGTCAATGTGAGAGTATGCAAATGGAGAGTATGTAAACCATTTACGATTTGCAGATGACATTGTGATCATAAGCCAAGATCCCAAAGAATTATAGGAAAATCTTAATCAGTTATGCAGAGTTAGAAAGGATTTCGGACTAAAGATGAATATGGTTATAACAAAAGTAATGATGAAGAGGTATCCACAGAAAGTGATATGTAAAATAGCTTTATTTTACCTCTTGGACTTATCTTAATAAGTAAGCTTGGTAACGCTAATACTTTGCCACGGCCTATATAAGTAAAAGCTTCCTCCCTCCCCAACGGAGAAGGTTGCGTCGCTGCCCCCTGTGGTGTGCAGGTGACGCCGCGCGAGTGAAACAGTATCGCCCCGTCATGTGCCGCCAGCTAGTGGAGAGTGGTCATCTTTCCCCCAGGCAGTGGGCTGACACTTCAAAAGAGAGAATGTGAGATGTGACACTCTGAGAAAAGTCGCCCCTGTGAGAGTCATACTACTGATGCCGACTGAATCACGTATCAGCGGAATGTTTGGTAGTGGGGAGGCTAAAAAGGGGAGAGGTGAATGTCACATAAACTTCTCCAAAGCAGCCCTGCACGAATATGCCAGCCCCTTAATAAATATCGTCCCTGGGTGAGTCAGGTCCTAAAAGTGTCAAGCAAAAACCCTTTTTGCCTGACCGTCCAAATGAACACCTGCATCTCAGAGGGAAAGGCAGAAAGGGGACAAACTTATATATAGAGATTGAGAACAAAGGAGAGGGGTCGTCGTCGAGGGAGTGGTCCAGTTCGTTGATCAGAAAGTTGTCCAGTTGCCGTGGTCCAGTGGTCGCAGTCGAGTTGATTTGAGAGCAGTAAGGAGAAAGAGGCAGAGAGCGGTATTAGAAGTGTTCTTCCCGAGTAGAAGTGAGATAAGATGATGCCAGAGGTAGTGAAGTCCTCGCTCCGACGTGGCTCGGAACTTTGCGGTAAGTTCACCCCATTTTAATCAATAGAATTGTATATGATAGTATGTCATATTATACCCACCTTTCTTCTCATTGAAGTAAGCTTCAAGATGTGTTTGATGTGATTGTAACAGTAAAGTAATATTATCCAATGATACCATATTGTGTTCTATTATTTACCCAGCAATTACCTTTGCTACTCATTTAACACTAAGATAGGAGAATATCTATGTCATCATTTAAAGGAATCGTTGTTTGCCTAACTACATGAAGATACACAGATTTAATGTACCAACCAAATATCCCTTAAACTAACTTAACAATTATCTGGATACTAGATACGGTTATATTATGTTTATTGTATGTTTATATGTAATGTTGTTATGTAATGTTGCTGTTTAATAAACCATGTTTGTTTGCTAATTTTGCCTCATGACATTCTCTGGTTACACACGGACCACGGAATCCGAATTAAGAAAGAACCTTTATTTGCGGCCACTCTCGAGGCTCTATTAAGTCAATAGAGAATCGGGGTGGAGAACACAGCGCCCTCCGATGTTGCCAATTTTATTCCACGAATAAGATTGAAGAACACGTTGAGGTTTATGTCCTAAGTCAAACTGGTAGACGAACACATTAAAACCCGACTCTCTGAACATTCATTTTAGCGTTGAGGATGCTTGAAAGTTGTATGGATATTGGTGAAAGTTACACAGCATGCCCGCGCTATAACGGAGAGAAAAGGCGGCGTTACACTGGTGCCGTGACCAGGATTACACTGGCGCTAATCGCGACCAGGATTGGATGTGTTATTTCGGGATGAAAAACTGTTTTATGAGTACTTATTGGTAACTAGGATTGCTGTAGACTGAAGTGTGAAACAGCAGTAGAACCAACGAAAATAGAGAAGAAGAAATAGAAGAAAATTACTACTGTAGAAGAGAAGACACTAGTACCATGGATGTGTTTGCAGAGAATGGTAGAGGCAGTTTGTTTTTCAGCACATCAGCACAAGTAACACGGTCGTCTTCAGGAACACCTACATTGAACAACAGTTAGCAACTAGTAGCTAGTATTATTTTTACACCTAAGAGAGAAGGGAAAATCAATAAAATAAATAGTTGCTATATGTTGTAACACTTTTGTTTAAGATTATTGATTACTAACGTTATATAATTATGTTTTCAGCGACGTAAAGGTAGGTCACACTATTTTGGAAAACGGGATCCCACAGTACATAGATAGGCTTACACCAACATTTTATCTGAAAATTAATAGGGTCATCTAATTTCACTTACACAGGAATAAGTTTAAAATGGAGAGACAGAGCCCACAAACCACACAGGTTGGAATAGATCCTTCAGCTCCATTATTCGTAACAGAACAGACTCAGTCTCCTCCCGATGCAGCTAGACCGCAGTTGGCTAATATTGCAGGTTACTTGGGTCTTGTTCCAGTTTTTTCAGGTAGCCCTGATGAAGGCCCATCTGTGCAATATTTTTTCGAAATGCTGGAAAGTGTAGGGGAATTAGCTCTTTGGGGAAATTCTGAACTTTTGGCAGTCTGTAAAGCTAAGTTTCGCTCTCTTGCAGCGGAATTCTTAGCACAGTCGTTAGAATTACGTAGAGAAAAAGACTATACCGTGTTCAAGAATGCTTTCTTAGCCCAGTTCGAAAAAACGGAACCAATAGTGACATGCTTGAGTCAATTCTCAAATGCTGTTCAGGGGCCCACCGAAAATGTGGCGAATTTTAGCGCCCGCGTTAGAAATTTGGGACGACTAGCGTTTAAAACCAAAAGTGAGTCGCCTGAGGCATTATCAATTTTAGACCAGGCAATGTTGGCTCAATTTCTCAGGGGGGTATCAAATAAAATTAGAAGGATGGTGCTCTCCCAAAATCCGTTAACTTTCTCACAGGCGATAAACATAGCGAAGCGTGAGGAAACAAATGACCTCATATCGGATTCAAAACATAGATCCGTTAACACTCTTTGTGGGCAAACTAATAGTGATGGAGAAATGCTCAATCAACAAGTAAGCTATTTTAAAGAATTTTTAAAGCCGTTACAAGAACAGATACGAGGCCTACAACAGTCGTTATATACTCTATCGGTAAATAATGTTATGCAAAATAAATTAGAAACGCAAGGTACTACAAACAATGGAAATAATTCATATCAAAAATGGAGCACTGGAGCTTATGCATCTTCCCCTTCGTGCGACCGCGAAGCGTTCCCTGTAAGGCACTTACAGTCGAACAGGGCATTGCCAAGAGACGCTAGCGATACTCGTTGTCACAGGCGCTACAGAGAGCCGAGTTATGCCGGGAAGCAAGCATACCGTAACCAAGCTAAGACTACAGAAGGCAGGGGCCGTTGTTCTGATCGATGCGGCTGTCGGGGCAACTATTACCCGACGCCAGATTGTTCTCCTCCTCGGTGCGCGAGGTATACCGCGCGCGAGTACACTACCTTACCAAAAAATGGGACACCCCATACTAACAGTCAGGGTTACAATTTTAACAGGAATAGAGACAAGATAGCAAACAGAACGTATTATAGTAATCGAAATAAGAGTAATATGAACTCATATAATAGGGAAAGAAGGGAAATAAATAAAAGTGGGCATATTTTTGAACAAACTCAACCTAAAGCTGTTTTGGGAAGGCAAATAAATCAAGATAATTACAAAACAGATAGGGAGAGATATATGTGACAAAGATCAGTTCCTGCACCAAATAGAAAGAGTTTTTCATGTTATAAAACCACCTCATTGAAAAAAAATGTAAACGGAGTCGCTAAATCGTATGCCCGTAGTAAAAACGTACAACAAGGGGTATATATATTAGATGATGATTCCAAATTGCCATTGATTAGTGGGTTTATTCAAGGTGTTCCGGCTAAATTTCTAGTGGACACAGGAGCTAGCATAACGCTTATGAATACAAATTTATATAATAAAATTAAGCATGATAAGTCATTAAATTCGAGAACACCAGACCTAACTATAACCGGAGTTTCTGGCTATATTGTTCCAATTCATACTGAGGTTACAGCGAATTTTAAGTTAGGTGATGCTACTTTCCAAGAAAGTGTTTTAGTAGCTTCAGGGAATTTTAAGGATCGTTATGATTTAATATTAGGACTAAATGTCTTAAGACGTTTTTCATTTACCATAGATCTAGGTAAGGGAATTATACACTCTGCCCCATTGAACATCTGCTTAAGGGAAGAGGGTAGCGAGGAGAAAGGCGTAAGAGACCAGTATTTGAATTTAAAACAGTCGGTAGATAAATTAACGGGTAAACATTTGATCCCCGCCTCATCAGAAAAAGTAGTAACGGCTGTTTGTAACCAACTTGCTGTTTTTGCCGAACAGTTGGTTTTGACAGAACCTAACTCTAACTTAGGTCGTGACGACCTGGCAGTTAAATGCTCAATAGACAGAGTAGGTCCAGATGGCAGAGTGTCAGTTCTTGTTCCCAATCTGACAGACGAACCGCTCCATCTTCCAAAAGGGATGAATATTGCTAGTCTTGAGGGTGTTAGGGATAACAAAGTTGTTTTTACAGGTGAGAAAGCTACATCTCCCGTGACTTTGCAAGACTTTGACCTCGATCACTTGACAGATGATCAAAGGCATAAACTGTCCGATTTGTTATACGAATATAGAGATATCTTCGCCAAGTCCCCAGCTCAGCTAGGAAATTCGAAGGTGCTAAAACATAGGATTAGATTGACTGATGATGTACCGGTGAAGCAGACAGCCTATAGAGTTCCATATTTGTTAAAAGATGAAGTTCAAAGGCAGGTAAATGAACTATTGGAGTCCAACATCATACAACCAAGCCATTCCCCATACGCAGCGCCTATAGTCCTAGTCAAAAAGCCTGATTCGAGTTATAAGATGTGTGTGGACTTTCGAAAATTAAATTCTAAAATTCTTTCTGAAAATTATTCTCTCCCTAATGTTAGCGAGGTACTCCAACATCTCAGGCAAGCGCGTTATTTTACTTCTCTCGATTTACGAAGTGGATTCCACCAAATTGAAGTGCACAAAGCTGATCGTCACAAAACCGCCTTCACTACTGGTGAATCCTTATATGAATTTTCTCGAATGCCGCATGGATTAAAGAATGGTTTTACGTCGCTTTTGAAAGCCTTATCATTAGTGCTTCATGGACTCGGAGAAGAATCGGTTTTCGCTTACCTTGCACATATAATTATTGCTTCGCCCAACCTTGATTTACATCTCTTGAGGTTGCAAAAGGTTTTCCAGCGTCTGAGAGAATACGACCTTAAACTAAAACCCAAGAAATATGAGTTCCTAAAAGAACAATTAAAATACCTTGGGCATTTAATCAATTCTGAAGGTATTCGTCCTGATGCAGACCAGGTGGCTGCTGTTCGAGATGCGCGTCCTTCTCGGAACGCAAAACAAGTGCGATCTTTTCTAGGAATGGCAGGGTTTTACAGGAAGTTTATTCCTAATTTTTCGGAGATTGCGAGACCTCTAACAAATTTGACAAAGAAAGAAACACCATTTGTCTGGAACAGCTCAACGCAGCAGGCTTTCGATCAGTTAAAGGCTGTTTTGACTACACCACCTTTGCTAGTCTATCCTGACTTTTCCCGACCTCTCGTCGTGTCTGCGGATGCGTCTTCATATTGTGTCTCAGCATGCTTAGAAGTACAGATAGATGACAATTCTAGACAGCCAGTAGCTTATGCGTCCAGATTGTTAAAAAAGTCAGAGTTGAACTATAGTACTACAGAGAAAGAAGCCTTGGCTATAATCTTTGCAGTCATGCAATTTAGGCCTTATTTGGTGTCAAATCATTTTACGTTAATAACGGATCATCAACCATTGAGCTTTTTGCTTAATCTAAAGAACCCATCGCCCCGCTTAGCTAGATGGAGTATGGTGTTGCAAGAATACGATTTTCAAATTATCTACCGTCCTGGTAAAGTGCATTCAAATGCAGACTATCTTTCTAGACCTGTTTTAGAAGAAGATGAGACACAAAAAAGGAATAGGAAACCAAGAAATACGAAGGTAGTCGCTCCATTATCGACAGAGGCAAATCAGGAATCAGTGATTTTTCCTCAAAATCAAACCAGAACTTTGATCAAAACTCTACAGAGAGAAGATCCGATTTTGCAGAAATTAATTGAAGCGCTAGAAGGCACACCCCAGGCATCAACAAGAGTGCCAGATTCCTTTTATATGAGTAATGATGGATTATTATACCACTATACTCTGTCGGGCTCTGGAAACACCCGGGAAGACCCAAATGAACAGTTAGTTGTTCCAGAAGGTCTGAAGGGGGAAATTTTAAAATCATGCCACGACGATTTACTTTCTGGAGGCCATTTTGGGTTACAGAAGACACTGGAAAAAGTTAAGAGGGACTTTTTCTGGTCAGGCATGTACGCAGACATCCGTAATTATATTGAATCATGCCCATCTTGTTTGGAACGTAGAGGTTTTAACCCTAAAGCGAAGGCGGCTCTGATGAGAGTCCCAGTCGAAAACGCCCCTTGGGTGAGGGTGTCGTTAGATATTTTGGGACCTCTCCCAATGACACTGAAAGGAAACAAGTATTTGCTGTTGGCAGTTGACAACTTTACGCGTTATGCCGAAGTGGTCCCACTGCAGACTCAAAAAGCGGATGAAGTTGCAACAGCTTTTATTAATAATGTGATTGCTAGGCATGGAATTCCTAAGTACATTCTTACAGACCAAGGCACAAATTTCATGTCTTCATTGTTACGACAAGTGTGTGAGAGGTTGAATATTCATCAAATTCATACGTCTCGATATCATCCGCAAACAAATGCCAAAGTAGAACGTCTAAATCGCACCTTAGCAAATATTTTATCACATGTCATAAATGAGGCTCAATCAGACTGGGACGAAATGACACCATTGGCGATAGCTGTGTACCATGCAGCAACCCATAGTGCTACTCAGGAATCGCCTAACTTTTTAATTTGTGGTAGAGACTTACTGTTGCCTTCTGATTTATGGCATGCGAAAGAAAAACAGTCTTATGCATCCCTAGAAAATTATTCTGAAAAGTTGTGTGCGCGTCTTAGAAGAACCTATGAGATTGTGTCCCAACATCTGGAAGAGGCAGTGCAAAAACAAGAAGAACGAAGAGCTACAGTAGCTGTAGACAAGAATATTCATGTGGGAAGTCTTGTCTATCTTTTTACTCCTAAAATAAAGGTTGGCACAACAAAGAAACTGGCTCGATTGAGTACAGGTCCTTACCGTGTAACCAACCAAACTTCGCCAGTAAATTTTGAGATTCAGAATCTGTCCAACCCAAGAGACAAGCAATTAGTGCATGTGGACCGATTGACAAAGGTAGTTGATCGAAAAGTTTTCCCTGAACTGAGAGTTGAAGAGACAGCAGAAGCTGAAGATAATGAACCGCTGGAAGAAACTTGTACAGAGACAGTGCCTAAGGAAACTTGGATATTTGACGAACCTGTGGTGGAAGCTTGTGATCTAATCCCACCAATAGATCCTAGGCCGGCAATAACAAGACCAGTTCGGCCTACAACTGTGCCAGTATCCATTCCCTTAAGGAATCTCCCATGTCGGAATAAAAATATTCTGGCTGATAAATCAGTGGAAGCTACCCAAGTGCCAACACAGACACATGGATACAACTTGCGTAGCCGAAATCGAGTGACTCATACTCCGCATGTAGTGACTATCACTTCCCCACCACAAAATGAAGTGTTAGTTCCCGAATCAGTTCCCAGTGAAAGAGAGGAAACAGGACAGAGTAATCCCATTCTCGAAGTAGAGATGCCGAGTGATGAAGTTCAAGAGCAGAATCTTGTAGACCTTAGTAGTCCTGAACAAAATGAACCACCAGGTGGTGCCGAAAGGACATTACAGTGGATGCTTGGACCACTTGCATCAAGGGTTGATTCACAGGACAGTGACAAGAGTTTTAATTGGTCAAGTCTCCTCAGAGATGCTTGGAGGGATTAAAAAAAAAATAAATAAATAATGATAAAAAATAATTAAAATAAATAAAATTTTTACAATTTTGACTAATGAGAAGAGTATGCTGGAATGTATATTTTTGAGGCATTGACTAAGGAATCCTTGAGTTGGCCAGGGATTACAAATTGCATTGCAGGAGATAGTGGTTCGAATTGTTTCATTATCGATAGCCAGCCCTGTTTACACTATCAAGTTTGGCTAGTTCCCGACTTCACACGTGTGTATGAAGTCCGAAAGATTGAAGGAGTGACTTGTAGATACATAGTGGAAGTACAATCACACGCTAATGCAACTGTTGAGACGTTGTCATTAAAGAATTTCGCTATCACACGAAATAATATTGAAATTCAAGTTTTAGGAGCTTTTGATCAACCCACCGACATTCTCGAACACTATTTAATTTTGAGAGTTGGTGATAGTACTGAAGCCTACTTAGAACAAGCAGCTTTGATATCTCGACCAAAATACGGAGAGATTGGTGACGTACAAGCGAATTATAGTGTGTCAAAACATTTTATTTTTGATGACAGAATGATACAGTGTCAATACTATGAAGAGAAAGTTCGTTGTCAAAAAAGCGAGTCTTTTTTAGAACAAATGGTAGTCAGCAAAATAAATAAGCTCCCCAAAACGCAAGTTTCTCATCAGCTAGAAGTTGAGCCTTCTGGTAGGCTCACATCAAAAATGCTGCAATCAGCTCCATTAACCTTAGACTTGTCGTTTCTTGGATTCGAATTTTACTTGGAAACACACACAGTATGTCCAAAGTTTGTTGATGAGGTTACCAAACCGATTGGTTGCTTTACATGTGATACACTGGCTACACTTACTTTTCAAGCATTTTCGACATGTCTTTCTGGAACAGTTTCTGTAAACTTTCAAAACATATTAGTGGCCACAAGATCAGTTAAGTTAACTCAAGAAACTAGTACATACACTATTCAATTCAAGACCGATATTAAATGTCATAATGAGAACTTGTGCCTAGTCGCACGAACTATTACAGCTTGTAAGGACATAGAATTCTGTTTAGAAGACCCAGCATTACAAGTAAACCACCCAAACTTTTCACAAGTTTCACACATAGCAAGTTACGCATCGGGACTGTCGCCATGGACAGTGTGGTTCCACCAATTAATGGATGGAGGCCTCATTTCTTGGATTAAAATACCTATTATACTCCTTTCTATGGCCTTATTAGGATCATTTATTGTCTCGACATGCTTAGCTTGTTTTCGCAAATAATAATAAATAATAAGGATAATATTAGTTAAAAAAAAAATTAAAATTCTGTGTGTGAAGAGGAATGAAAGAAGATTAAAAATGTGAACAGTAAATGGATAGTATGAATGTGAAGAGTAAATGACAGCAAATGTCCTCCTGCTTGATTCCAACATAAGAGGTGAACAGAAGTACAAATGAAGCAAATTTTTGTCTAAAAGGAAGGAGTGAGGAGAATAAATGAAAAAAAAACAGAGATTAATTTTACACCTATTTCTCTTTGTTTCTTCCCACTCACAGTTTCAGCAATAACCAAATTATGGGGGTATGTGTTGAGTTCCTGAGGATCTTCCTCGGCACTCATTTGAATTGGTTTTGGAGGGATGCAGCACCCTCTCCCCCCTCTCGGAGTACCTGCCAAGACCATACCAGGGCACAGCTGGTATTGACGCCGAAGAAACTTGCCAGGCACTGCCGAAGACATGAGGCGGCAAGAATGCGTGTGGTAAAAAGGAGACGTGAAGACGACAGCTCCTTAGAAGGTAGTCTTCCCCGTCACACCCCGGAGCAGCACGTTGAAGATGCTAGAGCGACGTTTATCAAGCTTACCCCATCCCAGATTGCCACTACGAGTCGCCCTTTCAAGACGCTCGAAGTGCCATTTAAAGATTGGGCATTTTTAGACGCTCGTTTTACGAGAGATATTCAAGAGTCAGGGCCAGTTGAAGAACTTACCTTCATTACGGCAGATGGTCAGGATGGTGCTTTCCTTCTCCAGCCAGGAACCCTCTTTTCCCCGGAGTTTGATTCTCAGCTGACCCAACTCCTAAGAAGCTACCCTGTGATTCTCACAGATGGTTCGGAAAAGGCACGGCTTCTCCGTGAGTCTCTTGTTTTCAAGACCGTCCTGTACATTAAAGACTTCTCCTGCCCTGCTCAAGACCGTCTCCCTGCGGTTCGAAACCACCAATTTAGATGTCCTTGGGGTCACCAAGAGAAGTTTTGCGCGGTCCACTCGGTCGGTGTCCTCACTCAGTGGGCAGAATCCGAGGGCCTGATCCAGCTGCGTAGTGAGACCAGCTCAACCGAATGGTGGGAGTGATCCTCTCTAGACTGATGAAAAGAAGTATCCCAGGAGGATCTTTTATTGATTGAAAAAAAAATGGGGAGAAAACCTCCCTCCACACAAATTGTATTGACTATAACCATATCCTATTGTAACTAACATGTATTTTTGGCTATTTTATAACTAATAACTTACTGCTAATACTGCTTAAATTTAATTATTGACCAGCTATATATGAAATGGTCTTATATGTATATCAAAAAAAAAAAAAAAAAAAATATATATATATATATATCATAATGAAAAAAAAAAGAAATAATCATATGTATGCGGAAATTACTTTTTTTAGATAAATAAGTAGGTTTTAAGATAATTGCCTATGTTATTAATAGTATGGATAATTGGCAGCATTGTAGCACCTGTCATTATCAACTATGCACTTTCTAAAATCATTGCTTTATAAATGGGTCAAGTATGTTACCTATTTCGTTTATAATATAACCTTCATAAGCATTTATTGTGTGTTTTGCTATCAAACCTTGAGAATATATCTGAAGGTATTTTTAATCAATATGATATTTAATCAATATGATAGTTAATCAAAATATATAACTTTTCAAGTTATTAGATAGTAGTACATATATAATGGATTGTTCTTGGATATTGATGGTAATGTGTTGTGTCTTTAATAACAAATATATATGACAAATATGAATGTGTTTGACAAATTATATTAGAAATAAGGACAGATACTAATGTTGTGTTCCTTTGTTTCATGTTGTATCACCATTTCGTATGACAACGAATGACAAGAGTCACAAACCAGTTATGTCTTCAGCATACCAGGAGAAGAAACTTACAAAGAACTTCCGTTCCAGTGTTAAACAGTTTCAACCAGACTATGCTTATCCTGAATCAACTGTCACAAACAGAAGAAGGTGATGCAGTGAACATGATAATGTATAAATAGTGAATTCAAGAGACATTCATGAGACATTCATACATACACCTAAGAACATTTGGACTCCCAAAAACATGTGAACATTTATTGTGTTAATTATTTATGTGAAAACAATATAACGGTATTGCTTTGATACTAATTATTCTGAGATAACCATCTTAATACATAACAAGTTATTATAAATTGATTTTAGATATTACTTAGATTAGAAAGAGTAACCCAGTTATGTAAGAGAAGAAATGTGTGTTTTTACCCTAGTCCAAGAACTCCATGCTCGATTCGACGAGTACGTACACCCCTTTAAAATTTTGGGCACGAGAAATTAACTTTTCACGTGCGCAAAATCTTCTGGTGGGGTAAAGGTGTGTAAAATAGCTTTATTTTACCTCTTGGACTTATCTTAATAAGTAAGCTTGGTAACGCTAATACTTTGCCACGGCCTATATAAGTAAAAGCTTCCTCCCTCCCCAACGGAGAAGGTTGCGTCGCTGCCCCCTGTGGTGTGCAGGTGACGCCGCGCGAGTGAAACAGTATCGCTCCGTCATGTGCCGCCAGCTAGTGGAGAGTGGTCATCTTTCCCCCAGGCAGTGGGCTGACGCATGTTTTCAAAAGAGAGAATGTGAGATGTGACACTCTGAGAAAAGTCGCCACTGTGAGAGTCATACTACTGATGCCGACTGAATCACGTATCAGCGGAATGTTTGGTAGTGGGGAGGCTAAAAAGGGGAGAGGTGAATGTCACATAAACTTCTCCAAAGCAGCCCTGCACGAATATGCCAGCCCCTTAATAAATATCGTCCCTGGGTGAGTCAGGTCCTAAAAGTGTCAAGCAAAAACCCTTTTTGCCTGACCGTCCAAATGAACACCTGCATCTCAGAGGGAAAGGCAGAAAGGGGACAAACTTATATATAGAGATTGAGAACAAAGGAGAGGGGTCGTCGTCGAGGGAGTGGTCCAGTTCGTTGATCAGAAAGTTGTCCAGTTGCCGTGGTCCAGTGGTCACAGTCGAGTTGATTCGAGAGCAGTAAGGAGAAAGAGGCAGAGAGCGGTATTAGAAGTGTTCTTCCCGAGTAGAAGTGAGATAAGATGATGCCAGAGGTAGTGAAGTCCTCGCTCCGACGTGGCTCAGAACTTTGCGGTAAGTTCACCCCATTTTAATCAATAGAATTGTATATGATAGTATGTCATATTATACCCACCTTTCTTCTCATTGAAGTAAGCTTCAAGATGTGTTTGATGTGATTGTAACAGTAAAGTAATATTATCCAATGATACCATATTGTGTTCTATTATTTACCCAGCAATTACCTTTGCTACTCATTTAACACTAAGATAGGAGAATATCTATGTCATCATTTAAAGGAATCGTTGTTTGCCTAACTACATGAAGATACACAGATTTAATGTACCAACCAAATATCCCTTAAACTAACTTAACAATTATCTGGATACTAGATACGGTTATATTATGTTTATTGTATGTTTATATGTAATGTTGTTATGTAATGTTGCTGTTTAATAAACCATGTTTGTTTGCTAATTTTGCCTCATGACATTCTCTGGTTACACACGGACCACGGAATCCGAATTAAGAAAGAACCTTTATTTGTGGCCACTCTCGAGGCTCTATTAAGTCAATAGAGAATCGGGGTGGAGAACACAGCGCCCTCCGATGTTGCCAATTTTATTCCATGAATAAGATTGAAGAACACGTTGAGGTTTATGTCCTAAGTCAAACTGGTAGACGAACACATTAAAACCCGACTCTCTGGACATTCATTTTAGCGTTGAGCATGCTTGAAAGTTGTATGGATATTGGTGAAAGTTACACAGCATGCCCGCGCTATAACGGAGAGAAAAGGCGGCGTTACAGATATAATCGTTGACGGAGCAGTAATTGAAAAGGTGTATTCATATACTTGTCCCAGACAATTAGCTGTAATAATGATAAATGGCTGGAAGTCAAGAGAAGAATAAATTTTTGATGGATAGCGTTCAGCAAATATAGTCGCATACTGAAGAGTCTGAAACGTAAAATAACGAACCAATATATACTCCATACCATGGCTTATAGAAGTGAAACTTGGGCACTCACCAAAAGAATGAAAGAGAAGCTGAGAACTACACAGCGAAGAATGGAGAGCGAATTATATTAGGAATCAGACTGTTCTGTTCATAAAATAAAAAGAGAAACACATGGATTAGGCAGTAAACAGAAATCAAGGACATTCTTATGAAAACTAAAGAACTAAAATGGTCTTGGGCAGGACACATAGCTCGAAGATATGATGACAGATGGACTAAGAAAATAACAGAATGGTACTCAAGAGGAGCTGAAAGAAAACCTGGAAGACAACAACGGAGTTGGACAGATGAAATTCATGAGTTCGTAGGTAGTAAATGTATGGCCATTGCACAGAAGAAATTGGAAAGTTGCTGGAGAGGCCTTCACCCTGCAGTGATTTGAAAACGGTTAATGATGATGATTCTTTAAACCACATACGATAATTGCGATGGTATTACTCTAAATACATGAGATTACCTCTTCGTATCTTCTTGATATTTGGGATTTCTTGCTACACACGTGGATAAATATGCGTATGTTATGTTATATGAGTTACATGGTTTGGGTGGCACCTAGATGCATATCAAACTGCAACTTGGAAATCTGTGTTGAAAACAGTAACCTGTTTAAAGACCTAAGAATATTGTGTTCGAGTAAGGTGTAAGGCCCTGGTTCGGTATATATGCACCAAGTTCGCATCCATTGGAGAAAGTTCAATTTCAATGGATGCACAGGCTACCAAACCTGTAGGGGAAAAAAATAATCAAAAATAGTGTTGAAAATGTTGAATAGGTAGATAGTCTCTAGATTTTGGCGAAGCCAGGTCAGTATGGATTTTGTGAAGAGTCTGTGAGGAATATTTTAGTGATTTCTCCTTTGATACTGTGGGAACATCTATCTATCCAAAGTAGGTCTCCGTGGCTGAGTTAGTTGGTCTCAGGCGTAGATAGCAAGGTTTTTCTCCCCAGTAACTGGGGTTTTTTCGTCCAGCAAAACAGGAAAATCAACCATAGAACATACGCAATTTACAGACACAAATACGGGTTAATGTATTTAATTACGGGTAACCCTAAAATAATAATAATAATAATAATATCCAAAGTAGGTTTTTTTAATTCAATATTCTCTTTTTTCTCAGTGACGATGTTATGATCTACACTGAACGTGATTATGAGGAATTCTGACATTTTGTTCATCCTGACATTACACATCATCTGCAGAACTAGATTTAATGAGTCAACTGGCTCTGCAACAAGTTGCGTAGCAGACTTAACGTAGCAGGCCATGCTCGTATCAAGCCAAACCAGATTAAGAAAATAAAATAATAAGAGTAATAAATAAATAAAATAATAAAAAAGAGGAGAGATTTCGTGCAGGTTATTGGTGAATCGATGACGTTGATGCATCTGAAGGAGATTTGGGGACAAATAGGAGGTAATGGGGAGCAAAACAGGTTTCGACATCAGTTGTGCATTTTATTTAAGGCCCCGATCCTTCCTAGCAAATAACTCATGCTAGCATGTCGGTGTATGTATTGATCTTTTCCTTTTCATAATTTAAATGTGGACAGAAGTCCATTTATGATCAGTAATCACTCCTAGAGGGGACTTATAATTAGCATTATCAACGCCAGAGCTTGCACTTGGTCATCAGGCAACACAGGGCAGCCCCCTAGGCAGAATGCGCTGGTCCCACAGGAACTAGTAGTTGTTGGTGACTCTATTGTCAGGGAAACGGGGAACATGCTTTGTAAAAAGGATAGGTGGAATAGGACCAGGATATATCTGCCAGGGGCAAAGGTTGATGACGTTGTAGAGCGGATATCATCTTTTAAGGGCACAAAAGGTGATATAGTTGTACACGTTGGCACTAATGATATTAAGAGTAGGAGACCGGCGGAATTACTTAGCAAGTACAGGTCACTGTTGAAAAAAAGCCGTGAATTAGGGTTGAACTTGAAAGTGTCTGCAATTCTGCCCAGACACGATAGGAGGGAGTATATGATGAGAGCCTTGTCGATCAATTTGGCCCTGGAGGGATTGTGCAAGGCTCAAGGGGTAGAATTTTTTTCAGCCTGGACTGTACTTGTTAACAGGAGAGATTGCTTCTACAGGGATGGGATACACTTAAATAGAAAGGGTGCAAGAATTTTTGCTGATGCTGTCGAGGCAATGTTAGGTGGGTCGGAAAACTGCTAGTTGGGGGGGATACAAGGACTAATAGATTAACAGTAGCCACTGGCAGAGGCGGAAGTGATTCTTGCACTGCTTCTATTCAAATGAGCAGAAGTCTGAAAAACAAGATGCAGGATATTTCAGAGACTGCTGGTAGTCATTGCGTTACAAGTAAACACATGGGTTGTGTTAGGGTAACTAAGAATAGAAACAGGTGCATGTATACCTGCGTGTACACCAATGCTAGGAGTTTGGTAAATAAATTTGATGAATTTGAGGTATTGCTCAAAACATCAAAGGCAGATATTGTTGGGATATCAGAGACGTGGTGTCACACAGATATAAGTAATGCGGAACTGGAATTTGGGGAATACAATATATATAGAAAGGATAGACAGGACAGGAGGGGAGGAGGGGTTATGCTATTAATTAAGAAACACATAAAGTCAAAGGAAGTGAAGCCAGTTGACATCGATGGACAGGGCAGTGTCGAGTCAGTTTGGTGTGACATAAGCATAGGGAAATCAAAATTGAGAGTAGGAGTGTGCTATAGGCCTAATGACTCTGATGAGTATAATAATATATTGTACAGGGAAATAGAGTGGGCCAGTAAATCAGAGAGTCTTATAATGGGGGATTTTAATTTCCCAGATATTGACTGGAATTTGTGGGTTGGTCACTCGCACACTAGCAAGGCTTTTGTGGATTTATTGGATGATTGTTTTCTACATCAGCATGTTCGTGAGGCAACAAGAGGGAGCAATACTCTTGATCTGATTATCAGTAGTGATTCTTCATGCATTAAGAACCTGCAGATAAATGAACCACTAGGTGGCAGTGATCACAGTGTGTTGAAGTGGGATTTACTCAAGGAGGTAACTACCATCAGAGGTAAAGGGAAGGGTTTTTGTTTTCGTAAAGGCGACTATGATGGTCTGAGACAGTATTTAAATTCTATACAGTGGGACCAACTGATGATGTTACCAACAGCAAACTCAAAATGGGAAGCATTCAAGGAACTAATCTTGGTGGCTACCAGGCTTTACATACCAACTAAGAAATATTGTTCAAGGTTTAGGCCTAAATGGTTGTCAGATGAACTAATGAGACATGTGGCAGAGAAGAAAAATGCATGGGATACATACAAATTAATGGGTGACATGGAAGCCTATGATAGATATAAGTTGGTCTGTAACCAAGTCACAAAGGAGATTAGGCAGGCAAAGGCAGACTACGAAAAATCCTTGGCAAAGGATGCAAAGAAAAACAGAAAGGAGTTCTTTACATACTTGAACTCGAGAAGGAAAGGGATGAATCAGATTGGTCCACTGGATATTGATGGTTCAACAGTTGAGGATCCTGCTCAGGTGGCTAACAATCTAAACGAGTATTTTGCATCTACATTCACGCATGAGGAGTTATTCAGGAAGGAGAATGATGTAGATAAAGTAAACATTGGCAGTGAGCTGGGTGATTTTGTAATAACTGAGAGGAAAGTGGAGGAGAGATTGTTGAGGATAAACATAAAAAAGGCACCTGGGGTGGATGGGATCTATCCAGTTATATTAAAGGAAGCAGCAAAGGAAGTATGCAAACCCCTAGCCATAATTATGAGAGCTTCTTTGGACTCAGGGGAGGTACCCATAGACTGGAGATGTGCAAATGTAACCCCAATTCACAAAGGAGGATCAAAGGCTGACACAAGTAATTATAGACCTGTTAGTTTAACTTCTGTTCCAGGTAAATTAATGGAGGCACTGGTTAAAGAAGCACTGCAGGATCATTTAGACAAGAATTCAGTTATAGCTCAGACGCAGCATGGTTTTGTTAAGGGCTGGTCTTGCCTGACCAATTTGATTGGATATTATGATGTAGTCACAAAAGAACTGGATGCAGGGAATAACTTTGATATTATATATTTGGATCTTAGAAAGGCTTTTGATACTGTTGCACATGGAAGACTGCTGCACAAATTGGAGCAGTGTGGCATTGGAGGCAAATTGCTGCTATGGATAAGGGGATGGTTGAGTGGCAGAAGACAGAGAGTGGTAATCAATGGACACTGCTCAACGTGGACTAATGTTATTAGTGGAGTTCCTCAAGGTTCAGTGTTGGGTCCATTGTTGTTTTCGGTGTTTATGAATGATATTGATGATGGGATATCAAGTTTAATGTCTAAGTTTGCAGATGATACAAAGGTTGGCAGGGTCGTTAAAGACACTACTGACGCTATGCTGCTGCAACAGGATCTGGAAAGGTTGAACAGATGGGCTGAGAGGTGGCAAATGAAGTTTAACATTGACAAATGTAAAGTACTACATATGGGAAACAGTAACCCCAGAGCAATGTATCAACTCTGCGGTACTACACTGACAGTGGTGGAGAATGAAAAGGACCTGGGGGTAATTGTGCAGGCAGATATGAAGTTCTCTGAGCAGTGCAGACGAGCTGCAAGAGTAGCTCATGGTGTCTTGTCAATGATATACAGGAATTTTTCTAGCAGGGATAAGGAGGTGATTATTCCCTTGTATAAGGCAATGGTTAGGCCACACCTAGAGTACTGTATACAGGTCTGGAGGCCTCATTTCAAGAAGGATGTAGAGCTGCTGGAACGGGTATAGAGAAGGGCAACAAGATTAGTAAATGGAACAAAGGGTTGCTCTTACGAAGAAAGGCTTAAGTTTTGCAAATTACAGAGTCTGGAGACTAGGCACCGGCGAGGTGATCCGATAGAGGTGTATAAGGCTTTGAATGGTTTGAGCATGCTCAATGCCAATGGGATTCTTCATCTTTCTCAGAATAATCACCTCAGAGGGCATAAATTCAAATTGAGGAAGGACGGATGTCGGATAGATGTGCGGAAATTTGCCTTTGGCCAGCGGGTGGTTGGTTGGTGGAACCGACTTCCATCACTTGTTGTTGAAGTTGATAGCCTAAACAAATTTAAAGCTCAACTGGACAGGTATTTCGACGAACGGAGGGGTGAAATGGGAGAGGGTTTTTTTTTTTTTTTTTTTGGCTGATGCTGAATAAGCTTGCTTTCTTGCATCATATGCCTCTACAAATGCTAATGCTAATGCTAATTAGTAGAGGCATATGAAGCAAGAAAGCAAGTTTATACAGCATCAGCCAAAAAAAAAAACCATTTCCATTTCACATATCCATTCGCTCCAAAAGATTGTACAGCCTTCGTTGAATTTATTTAAACTATCAACTTCCACAACGACAGATGGAAGTTTGTTCTAGACGCTAAATTGGCTAAAGGCGAATTTCCGCATATCTATTCTACAACTGTCTTTCCTCAATTTGAATCTATGCCCCCTCAGGTTCTTAGTCTGAGCAAGTGGAATTATGGCATCAGCATTGATCCTGCTCAAACCGTTAAATGCCTTATACACCTCAATGAAGTCACTTGACAGGTGGGTAGTGTCCAGACGCTGCAATTTGCAGAACTTTTGCCTTTGAAAACAGCAACCCGTTGTTCCCCTCACTAATCTTGTTGTGCTTGTTTGTACTCGTTCTAGCAACTGTGCATCCTTCAAAAATGAGGCCTCCAGAACCGTATACAGTACTCAAGCTGTGGCCTGATCATTGCTTTAAACAAAGGGATAATCACTTCCTTACCCCTGCTAGCAAAATTCCTGTATATCATTGGCCTGGTTTGACCGCCTGTTTGCACTGATCAGCAAATTTCACATCTAATTGCGCAAATACTCCCACGTATATTTCATCCTCCACTACCCTGAATGTAGTACACCAGGTGGGCACATTTTTCTGGGGGTTACTGCTGCCATATGCAGCATTTTGCATTAGTCAATGTTAGAGTTTAGTTGCCACTTCTCAGCCCATCTCCACAACTTTTCCTGGTGTGATAGCAAACTGTGACTACTGTCATTAACAACACTGCCAACATTTGTATCATCTGCAAACTTCGAAATTAAGCCTCATATACCTTCATCAATATCATTGAGAAATACACAAAAAAAAAAATCAATGGGCCCAACTTGGAACCCTGCGGGACCGCACTGATAATTTGCCTACAGTGACATACTGTTCCAATTTGTACAGTAGTCTTCCATGTGCAACAGAATGAAAAGCATTCCTGAAATCCAAATACTGTAGTGTATAGGATATCAAAATTATTTTTTGCATTCTGTTCCTTTGTGGTCACATCATAGTATCCAATCAAATTGTCCGACAAAACTTACCATTAACTTACTATTCTGCCATATCATTTGAATTATTACTACGGTCTTGTATATACAATCTTGCAATGCTTTTGTAACCGTGGTCCATTATTTTTCCCAGAACAGAAGTTAAACTAAGAGGTCTGTAATTATTTCTGTCGCCCTTTGATCCCTTTCGTGAATTGTGGATACATTTGCGCATCTCCAGTCAGTGGGGACCTTCCTGAGACCAAGATGCTCTCATAGTAGCTAAGGGATTGGATTACTGCATTGCCACCTTCTTTAATATAAATAGATAGAACCCATGTACGCTAGGTGCCTTTCTTATATTTAACTTCAACAATTTCTCCTCAAGTTTGCTCTCAGTTATTAGAAGATCATTTATTATTATTATTTCTCTATATTATTTCTTCCTGATGGAAGTTTGATAACAATACCAGTAACAATACTTCTTGACTGGTATTGTTATCAAGAAGTATTGTTACTGGTATTGTTATCAAGAAGTATTGTTACTGATAACAATACCAGTAACAATACTTCTTGATAACAATACCAGTCACCTCGTGACTGGTATTGTTATCAAGTACACAGGTTGGTTGTTATGTCTGATGTTACTGTTGGTCGAGGAACTCTCTGACTATCCTACAGGTGTTCAGGATTGCGACTTTCTGGAGTTCCTTGTAGGTGTTCGCTGGGAGACCTATTGCTGCTAGGCTGCTATGTAGGGCCATTGGCACCATACCTGTAGTTGAAACGATGAACGAGATGGTCGTTACTTTTTGCATATGCCACATCTCTTTGATCTCCTGTTTTGGGTTCGTGTACTTCCTGATTTTTTCCCCATGGGTTTTCTGCAGGTTGCCAGTGTTGGGTACCGCTATGTCGATCAGATAGGTAGCCTTTTCCTTCTTGTCCTCAAGTGTTATGTCCAGTCTATTGTGCAATCCCGCACAACATTGACTTATCCGTTATTATGGCACGGTTCCAGTACAGCTTGTGGGTTGGGGTCTCTAGTACTGCCTGCGGTTCATACTTGTAATATGGTACACTTTCTTCGATCAACCGTTAATTCCTTGTTAGCTTCTGATGTTTTATCCTGCCTACCTGGTTGTGTAGGCAGGATAAAGCACATCACCTTGCATCCTGCGGTGATGTGTTGGATCGTTTCTGAGGCCAGGTGGCATCATCGACATGTGTAATCAGACACTCCAGGCTGCTTTGCGATGGCGATGTATTTTCTGTAGTTTCTGGTGTTGATTGCCTGGTCTTGGATGGCAAGCATTAATCTTTCAGTCTCGGGGAAGAACGTCCCACTGCATTGGAAGCAATTTTATCTATGTGATCTTGATGGAGATAATTATAGTGTCTGCCATGGTGTGTCTTCTCTGCCCATCTTTCTAGCTTCGTTTGTGCCTCCTCCTGGTTGGGAAAGCAACTCCTCACTTAGGTTGAGTGGTGTATACCGCTTGTCTATCTTCCTTATGGCCTGATGGAGTGCTGCTGTTTGTCTTTGGAAGTAATCCTTCAGGTTAGCACTCACTGTTTTCTGTTACTCGATGAGGTCTATCAGGCCCTTGCTCCTTCTTTCCGAGCAAATATCAGTCTCACTACGACTGACTTCGGGTGGTTTTATCGGCTCTTGGTCATCATTGTCCTTGTCTTTCTCTGATATCCCCCAGCTCGGTGTTAGTCAAATCTATGACCCCGAAGGAGTATGTTAGAACAGTGGTATCGTCACCGTCCTCCCTACACCGGGTGGAAAATGCCCGTCGATGACCAGAGGAACTTTAATGGGCTTTTTTCACTCAGTGGCTGAGTTAGTCATTCTCAGGTGTAGATAGCAAGATTTCCCCCCAGAAAACCGAGGTTTTTCGTCAAGCAAATAGACAAACCGACCAATGAACATACGTAATTAACAGACATAAGACACAGCACGGCAGATGAATTTAATTATTTTGGGTGGCCTAAATATAATACTTAATAGTTAGTTAGCACTGGGACTGCATAGGTAACGCTTTAACTATTCCCTCTATTCAGCTTTGCTTTCTTCAGGCTTCTGAGTCTCTGATGGTATTTTTCGGTCAGGCAGGCATTAATTTCCTTGTGCTGTAACTGCTGAGCCTGCATGATCCGCAAGTATTTGTAGGCCTCTCCCTCTGCCATGGCTTCGATCTCTTTACCAGTCTGAAACTGGTTGTTTCGGTTAATTAATTTTCCCTGGTGCAATCCGTGGATCATGCATTTGTCTAGACTAAATTCCATACGAATTTCATTGCTGAATTCTTCCGTGATCCAGAGTAGTTTCTGGAGTTTTTGTTGTTGTTATGGAGGATTAATGGCACATAAGCTGCTAAGGCTATAATGTGCCTTTTCACTTATTATATTAGAAGATCAGAATTTTCCATAAAGTTAGAAGAAAATCTGAAATCAGAAATAATTAAAAAGCCCAGTTTGCCTGAGGAAGTAAAAAATTCAGAAATATTTGCCTTATCACCAATGAGATTTTCAAGAGATATTGGTTTATGAAGATTAATCAGTGAGATCAAGGCTGAAGTTCTGTTTTGTTTATAGTGGAGGCAGCCAATAAGAATATGCAGTGTTGCCATTTTAGCGGTTTTCCCGCTAGATTTAGCGGAATTGCTTCAGGTTGTTGACAGGTTGTTTCAACAGTATGTTGAAAAAAAGCCGTGAAGTAGGGTTAAATTTGAAAGTGTCTGCAATTCTGCCCAGACACGATAGGAGGGAGTATATGATGAGAGCCTTGTCGATCAATTCGGCCCTGGAAAGATTGTGCAAGGCTCAAGGGGTAAAATTTTTTTCAGCCTGGAATGTACTTGTTAACAGGAGAGATTGCTTCTACAGGGATGGGATACACTTAAATAGAAAGGGTGCAAGAATATTTGCTGATGCTATCGAGGCAGTGTTAGGTAGGTCGGAAAACTGCTAGCTTGGGGGGGGGAGACAAAGACTAATGGATTAACAGTAGCCACTGGCAGAGGTGAAAGAGATTCTTGCACTGCTTCTATTGGAATGAGCAGAAGCCTGAAAAACAAGATGCAGGATATTTCAGACTGCTGGAAGTCATTCTGATACAAGTAAACACATGGGTTGTGTTAGGGTAGCTAAGAATAGAAACAAGTGCAGGTATACTTGCGTGTACACCAATGCTAGGAGTTCAGTAAATAAATTTGATGAATTTGAGGTATTACTCAAAACATCAAAGGCAGATATTGTTGGGATATCAGAGACGTGGTGTCACACAGATATAAGGAATGCAGAACTGGAATTTGGGGAGTACAATGTGTATAGAAAGGATAGACAGGACAGGAGGGGAGGAGGGGTTATGCTATTAGTTAAAAAACACATAAAATCCAAGGAAGTGAAGCCAGTCGACATTGATGGACAGGGCAGTGTCGAGTCAGTTTGGTGTGACATAAGCATAGGAAAATCAAAATTGAGAGTAGGAGTGTGCTATAGGCCTAATGACTCTGATGAGTATAATAAGATACTGTACAGGGAAATAGAATGGGCCAGTAAATCAGAGAGTCTTATAATGGGGGACTTTATTCTGTTGCGTGTTTTGTTTTTTACTAGATTTAAGTTGCTGAATATTCTTTCCACATCTGCATTGGATAATGGCAAAATTAAAATACCCAATGCAAATCGCTAATTTCTTTAAATGGATTTTTACCGCTTGCATCTCGAAAAATTTGAAACTTCTGACCAAAACTTCATTGTATTGTTGATGTTTTCCCATTTAACGAGAGTAATGTTTATATACTGTTACTCAATTTTTTCAATTTCTACTTCAGACAATTTTAAGTTTTGTAATAAATTTATCAGTGGTTCTTTTTGTTGCTTTAATATATTGTTAACTGAGATTAATGATATTTTTTCTAATTCTTTTATGTTGTCCAGAAGGCGTTGGTTTAATTGTAGATACAAATCAATCAAGAAATTACGACCTCTCTCTCTTATTGCCGTTTCATCTGATAAGTTTATTCATTATTAACTCATTTATTTTTCTTTCAAATTGGTAACCTAAATATGGCTTAGGGTCTAAATAATTATTAATGTCCTCTTCTATCCTTTCAATATGTGTATTTGGTAAAAACATTTTATTGGCAATCATCGACAATAGCATGTTTAAATCATGTAGTAATAATGTAGGATCGGCAGTATTTGATTCAAAAGATTTGTTTACTCTTTGTACTTCAGATAAGATAGATTTTAAAATAAAAGATATGCTAAATTACTTTCATCTTTGAACATTGAATAAAGAAGTTCTGCAGTATAACATTTGTCAGTCAAATGAGTTATTTCAAAATGGGCTTTTAATTCAATATACTGTTCTAAAATTCTTGTTATAGCAACTTCAATGGATAACCACCTTGTTTGACACGAATGAACTATCTTTTTCGGATCTGCACCATCGTTTATGGCACTGTATAAATATTTAAATTGATTTTGTCGGCTGGTGGATTTACTAAACGCACGATTTTGCATTGCACGAGGGTTGCTAGGAATACAACTATCGTGCTATACGAGGACTGACTATACTAAGATATTATTACACTGTGGTTATTAGAAATAATTATTACTTATTACTCTTATTACTTATTGCTCTGTGGTTATTAGAAACGTTGAAAGAGATGTCGGTGTAATTCGGATCGCATTTCTTGGAAGCCAAACAAATACGACGAAGAAAAATTATCCAATGCCATTCCTTCGCTGTTTCAAAAAAAGGCGTCATTAGAATTTTTTCCACATTTTTAGATTTGATTCAACAATTTAAACCTATGACCCAATGATCAGGTCGTTTGACCGCGAGCGTAACTACGTAAAATTGTTGGGGTTCTCCTCAGGAAAATCCAGAATAATATAAAACCGATTCTTCGCTTTATATAATAAAAAACTATGAAATATGATATCCCTACTGTTTCAATTATGAATTATTTTTATTGTTAATTAAATAATTAATTGAACAATTAATTAAATATTTCTTAATATAAATGTTACATTGCCAAAATACATAAAATGCTGAACATTTATACTCTTCCCGCTAAAAAATCCGCTATCCGCTATTTCATATTTTTATCCGCTAAACCTGAAGCAATTCCGCTAAATTTAGCGGGAAAACCGCTAAAATGGCAACACTGTGAACTGTTAGGAAGAAAAGTAATGCCGACAGCGAAAGAAGCAATATTTGTAATTTGCTTGTGCCAAGAGAGATTAGAAATCAGGGTAATCCCCAAAAGGGATATATCAACTTGCCTAGAAATCGAAGTGTCACCAAAGATAAGCATAGGAGCAGAAGAATCCTTTTTGCGAGATTTAGAGGGATTGAATTCTTTTCAATCCTTTCTAAAACTCAGACAAGACTGAGTTTTAGAAGGATTGAAATCAACTAAGTTGCTTTTGCCCCACTGGAGAATTATCTGGAGATCGGCATTTAAGGAATTGTAAGTGGATATTCAAGAAGTTGAAGCTGATTGAGCAGGGCAAGGATTCTTAAAATGGAAAGTGGAATGAAATGTGCTATCATCGGCAAAACTATGGATAGGATTTCCAGTCAATGGACGGTCATTAATATACAAGAAAAGAGTGGGGGACACCAGCATTAGTAGAGATGTTAGAAGACAGAGAGCCATCTACCATGCAATCTGAGAGAAAACTGGATAACCAATTACAAAAAACAGTTAGCAAACCATAAGATGGAAGCTTGTTTAGAAGACCTTTATGCTAAACACGATCGAAAGCTTTTGAGATGTCAAGGGCAACTGCTTGTGTTACACCGAATTTTTCCATTGAATTTGTCCATAAATGGGTAACATAAGCCAAAATATCACCAGTGGATCGACACTAATGGAATCCAATTGGCGTTCGTTGATGAGACGGAAGGTTTCTAGGTAGTTTAAAAGTTGGCGGTTAATGGATTTCTCCATAACTTTAGAAAGAGTAGAAGTAATTGCAATGGGACAATAATTGGCTGGGAGGAATTTGTCACCCTTTTTAGGAACTGGCTGGATATGAGCAAATTTTCAAGCAGAAGGAAAAACACCTTTGGAAAAAGAAAGTCAAAAAGGGCAGCAAAGAATAGCAATAAGTTCAGGAGCACAGGTTTTGAGAACAAGTAGAGAAATACCATCAGAACCTGGAGCTTTCTTAGCATCAAAATTTGCCAAAATCCTTTAGACCAAAGGAGGAATTGAATGGAGTATGTTGGGAGGTGTTTTACCAAGATCATTAATACATCAGTTGGAAGAAAAATGAAATGCTAGCAGGTCAGCTTTATACTTGGCTGAAGTGAAAACAGAACCATCTTGTTTTGACAGAGGTGGGAAAAAGTTGTGGACAATGGCTTTGGCAAGAGACCAGAATGCTCGGCTACCATTTGGGAAAGAAGCAAGTTTTCTACTTGTAGCCTGTTCAAAATCGAGTTTGGACTGATTAATAAGTGCTTTACAATTGTTGTGAGCTTTGGTGTAGGCAGAAAACGAAACCGAAGAATTGGAAACAAACCAATTATGATATGCAACATTCTTCTCCCGAACGGCCTTAGCACATTCATTGGAAAACCAAGGTTTAGAGAAAGGACGAGATTTTAAAGAGGAGTGTGGGATAAAGGATACCATTCCTACAAGGATAATTTCACTGACCCGATCTGAGCAAACGTTGACATCAGAAGTTTTGAAACAGTAGTCCGATCAAGGAATGGAAGAAAAGAAATCTCTCAGGTCATCCCATTTTGTATTCTTGTAATGCCAAACAATACAAGATTGGGAATAACCATGAGATAAAGGCTCCATTGGAGAAGAGACAATCACCAAGTTGTGATCTGAGGTGTCTAAAGGACCACTCACTTCGACTGTGTACTTAGAAGGGTTGTTTGTGAGGTAAAGATCAAGTGTGTTGGCTGTATGGTTAGGATTGTCTGGTATTCTTGTAGGTAAATGAAAAATCTGTGCAAGGTCATTAGTAATTGCAAAAGCCTCAGCATCTCGACTAGCTGGGTCAGTGTGACCATAAAACGGAAGTCAGCTGGGGTTGTGAACATTAAAATCACCAAGGAAAATTTCCCCACTGTTAGGAAAGCTGGACTGGAGAAAGTCAAGTTGCAATGAGAGGAAGTCGAAGACCTCCAAGTAATTAGTGGAGTTGGGAGAACGGTAGAGACAACAGATGGATTTGACAGAATGAGGTAGAGAGATTTTAAGCTAAAGAAGATCAAAAAGAGATTCCAAATTACCAAGTCTCTGACAGGGAATATTGGAACGGACATAGGCACAAGTACCACCTTTGAGGTGAAAGGAATCATACAGCGAATAATTTGGGCATCTGAGATGAGCAGTAGTTGAATCAGCCGATAACTGAGATTCTGTCAGAAAAAGTACATGGGGTTTGGCAGACTGCAAGTGGAAGTGGACATCGTTGAGATTAGAAATGAGACCATGTATATTTGTGAAATGAACTAGGAAGTGTTTGGGAGGTTTAGATATTTCCACAGATAAGCTTACTCTATTAGTTTGACAATTCACGGTGTAAAGAAAAAGCAGGGGGGACATGCTGTATGAAGTACTGAAATTTTGTAGATATGACTGTCCAAATAGGCCTCTGGGGTTGGGTTTATTCATAATATAATTTTAAGTATTTTTCACCAACCGTATGTTGAAATGACAAAATAAAATGAAAGCCAAATTTTGATAACTTTATAATTAAGCTAAAATTAAATTACTATTTACAGTGGGTATAAAACAATTAAAATATCCTAAAATAAAATAAAATATACCAGGTTAAAAGCGATAAAATATCTGAAGCGATAAAATATCAACAGTATGCTTTTTACTTTACAGTGCATGCAACTTTAATTACCCACAGGTTCACGGCACGGCACATCACGTGATTCAATGGCACCTGCACTGTTCTCGTGCATGTCGGAACCGAAAGTGGCTCGGGAACACGTCAGGTGGAATCGCTCATCCCCTCTAAGGATCATTCCCTCTTTGTGCCATCGAATCACATGACATGTGCCGTGAACCTGCGGGTATTTAAAGTTGCACTGTAAAATAAAAAAGCGTACTGTTGAGAAAGAAGGCGGAGCCTTCGAAAGCTTCAGATATTTTATCGCTTTTAACCTGGTATATTTTATTGTATCTTATTTGTTTTACAGATATTTTATCGTTTTTAACCTGGCATATTTTATTTCATGATATTTTAATTGTTTTATACTCACTGCAAATAGTAATTTATTGTAAGCTTAATTATAAAGTTATCAAAATTTGTCTTTCGTTTTATTTTGTCATTTCAACATATGGTTGGTGAAAAATACTTAAAAATTATATTTTTGATATGACATATACATTGTAAGAATATACCCAGATCCTTGACAGACAATGCCCCCCCATTCCCGCATACACACTACTCAGCCTTCCTCCAGCCACTATATGGAGTAGCGGTAGCAAGATATATAATAGCTGATATGGAAGCCTCCTAAAGAGTTACCAATAGGTTCGGGCCGGTGTACTAACTAGCGGCCGGCCTGCGAACACAGTTTTAGAGCTGTACCCTCAAAATGTAAGAAGATTGGATCTCGCCATGATGAAAGAGATTGGGAAGGGTTGACCGGAACTTTGCTCTGGAGACTAAACACGGGTTCCACCACTTCAAGTCTCCAATAAGCAAAGCGGTGCTATTGCACCAGTTGATGAGAGTCATCTACCACCTAGTATTGCCTGGTAACACAGAGGGGTGGCATTCCTCCATGTGGTGTGGGCACCACACCTCGACCCCTGCTTACATTGGTTCACACCTGGTTAGAACCCATAGTGCTTGTGCATGGGGTTTATACCCAGGATTACTAACAGTCCAACCATCATGAAGGTGCAAGCAGAGGATTTGGCTGTCAGAGACCGTCCGGAATTTGCCGAAATTGGGTCCACTTGGCACTCAATGTCACCCAAATATCAGTTCCATCAGCATTTTAGACTCGCAGGTAGCAAGTACAGCTTGTCTGGCCTATCTGAGAGAATGTCTGTGACAAGGTGAATTACTACTGCATGTAGTTAAACTTATGGGTAAACTATGGTGTATTTACACCACTATTATATAATTAATTATAACCTATTATGCCTTATGCATTTAGTCTTCATAATAAGACATGTACATATGAATCAAACTCATCTTCATTGACTTTTCAGTGACTGACAAGAAAACAGTTGATGTAAACGGCCTAAAGGGCGGCAAATTATTTCTTACACCCTTGCCTGTGTGCTACTTTGATCCATAAGATGTACACAGCTGTTGCCCTGCATACTGTTTGTGAATGAATGAACTTCTGGTATTTGTAACACCATACTAGGTTTGGAATAAATGGTTTTATTACAAATCAAATAAATGGTTTTCACTGTGCTTGGGAGAGTTGGAAAACTGAATGTAAGGATTTTTTTTTTTTTTTCAATTGTAACAAAATGCTTTTGTTATAATTAGTTTAACCAAAATACTTTTGGCCTGAATTACTTTCTCATCTTTTAATTCTTGGATTATTTCCTCTTCTGTGCTGTTTATTAAGTCCCATTCCATTAATGCTGCTTTGAAATAATTAGAAGTTGTGCGTCAAGTGACTTTGACTGGAAACTGTTGCTGAGTGCCACAGCATGTGGGGATTCCCCTACATGCTGTAGCATTCAGCAACAGTTCTGAGTTCTTGTGGTGTGAGGTTTTAAGTAGTAAATATCCTGACTTCAATTTACAAACCATTTAAGTGTTCCTTCTTTACACTCCAGGCACCTTTAATATAACAAAGGGTGAGAGTTTACTGACTGATTGGTAGATCAGGGAATGCAATAAAAGGTAAGTAGGATTGTGAGTGCAATTGTTTACTGTCAGTTGAATCTCAATTAGAGAAAGAAACCAGCCTGAGCCGGGATTAAGTGTTCCACAATTGGTCCACTTTGTTCTTTCTTCATGGGTTACTGGCCCTGCCACAGGGAGGCAGAAGCAGTGCCAACTAGTAACCAAGCAGCTGGATGTTAGTGGATTAGTGATTAGTCTTATTAATGAATAAAAAGAAATTAACAGAGTGATTTTCCTTCTAAGATTTTGGTTGCTTTCCCTTAGACTTCATTGCAGAGGGAGAGATTTGGTTTTAACACCTCTTTGAACTTATAGCCCTGTATTCTATAAGGAATTCACTATAAATTGCTTAGTCACTAAATCATTTGGAATTTGGGGCCTGGAAGGTTGCTTCATCATCTACACGTGCCTGTGCCACTCGGATAAAAAATGAAAACAAACCAGTTACTACAAATGCTGTCAATATCGAATTTATTTTATAGGAATCAAATGCATGTGTTCTTGTGTACTATCGATATGCTGAGTATGGTCAAGTATTGAAAGGTAATGGAAATTAATGAAAAGGATCCAGTTATGAAGAAATAATCTGTTTCTTACAAAAAACGATACTTTTTTTACCATAAAATAAACTGAAACAAATGAATAATTTCTGACTTTTGTCATACGGGATTAATTTCATACAAGATGTAATGAATTACAATTTAGTCCACAACAGTATATTGCAACTTTATTTTTGTCTTATTTCAATACTACATTTAAAAATATATCTGCTTTTCATATTTTATATTTAAAAATCTAGAAGAGCATAGTTAACATCATCCACACCTACATTTAACCTTATTTTCTGAAATAAATCATTTTTTCCACCATCTACCAGGATAATTTGGCAGCTTCCAAGGCGTGCACATAATGCTGATAAGTCTGATGCAGTTGGAGAAGAATATCCTGACAAAACAAAACAAAACAGCAATAAATGAATTAATAATTGAACAAAGGTATTTCAAATTAATTAATTACAATGAAGTATTTGCAGTACAAGTTAACTACTTGTACTAGAGATGCTCCTGCCTTCAAAAATAATGTTCCCATCCATTAACTCCAAATTTTTGTCTAGTTCTGCCTTGAATTTATTTAAGCTGTGAACTTCTACAATGACAGATGGAAGTTTGTTCCAGCAATCAATCAACCACCCACTGGGTAAAGGCAAATTTCTGCTCATCTATTCTACAATTGTCTTTCCTCCATTTAAATTTATGTGTGAAGCAAATATCACAGATTAGCAAGAGTGCTGTGACTTGGGAGAGAAACGAAGGGGGCGATTCTCCAACACATCACAGTCTCAAAAAATGTGCGAAATGTGAAATGTTTGCCACCCTTTCTAATACAGGATATGATCTAGCCTTTGTGTGTGCTAGGCATCTAGAGAGTCAAGTCACATTAGGCACCAACTCAGCATTCTGATGGACTTTTATGAGAGCTTGAGGTGTAGGGTAAATGTCCTCAAAGAATTTAATATGAGGGGCCCATCAAGCTCTCGGCTGCCCAGCTCAACGGCAGAGCTCATTCCTGTGCATCAGGCAACATGTGCTGTCCCAAAGGAACTAGTTATTGTTGGTGACTCTATTGTCAGAGAGATGGGGAATATACTATGCAAGGATAGGTGGAATAGGACCAGGGTATGTCTGCCAGGGACAGAAGTTGATGACGTTGCAGAGCAGATATCATCTTTTAAGGGTACAAAAAAGGTGATGTTGTACACGTTGGAACTAATGACATTAAGAGTAAGAGATCTGCAGATTTACTGAACAGTCACAGGTCAATGTTGAAAAAAAGTCGCACGTTAGGGTTGAATGTGAAAGTGTCTGCAATTCTGCATGGATACGATAGAAGGGAGAATATGATGAGAGCCTTATCGATCAATTCTACCCAGAAAATTTATTTATTTTATTCTGATTTACTGGCCCACTCTATTTCTCTGCACAATTGCTCATTATACTCATCAGATTCATTAGGCCTATAACACACACCTACTAGCAGAAACGCAACTGGAAATTGTTTTTATTGTTTTATGGTAGTAACCCCTAGAAATGTGCTTTAGTAAAATGTGAGGTGTTAATAGTGTATCTCTGCCTTTATGGTGTTGTTTATTCAGTTGCTACACGCGCGCAGCTTTGTTTATGTACATCGAGCACGCCTCCTCATTTTGTAATTGTGCTTTATTCCTTAAAAATGAGTAAAAATACTTAAAAGGTGTGAAAAGAAAGCGTCCTGGTGAAGACACTGCAGATTCAGAGAGAAAAAAAAAAGCAATATCGATAAACAGAGGCGGACTGGGTCAAAAATTCTTACCTGGAAAAATTTATAGTGGCCTCATACCACGGTTTATGGCCAAAATCACACCGGCTTCCGGCCCACCGGGGTTTCCCTGGTAAGGCTTACGGCCAGTCCACCACTGTCAATAGTGAAAAAATATGAAACTGTGAAACGCTTTGAGTGAAATGTAAGATCATGTGATATTGCACGTGCTACAGACTTAATGAGGCAACACCGAGAATTACAAAGAATGCAGAGAAAATAAAAACTTTCATAGCAGGAACAACTCAAAGTGTAATTAAAATCCATTAGATTAAGACACGAAGAATTGGAAGAGATGCAACGGTATCAACTGTTTGGATAGAAAATCAAACAAAAAAACAAGTTTGCTTACGACAGAAGCAAAAGCGTTAGCAATATTTTATTATGTAATAGTAGTATTTTATTACTATTATTTATTGTGCTTGGTAATGTTTTGGTTACAAATGTGTGTTCAATCTTGGGTGGTCGGCACCTAACCCTATTTTTCCCATAGGGCCTGTTGTTTATATTGCACGATTTTGCATTGCACGAGGGTTTCTAGGAACACAACTATCGTGCTGTACGAGGACTGACTGTATTACAAAATCATTTCACTCCCTGCCAGAGTTTGATTAATTTCTGGAATTCCCATCTGCATTCACACATGAGTTATAATGTGTGAATGCAGATGCACAATACTCATTCAGTTTGTCAGCTACGTGATCCCGATCCTCAAGAGTCTAACCATCAATACCAAGTGGGCAAATGTGATTGATCCCCGTCCTTTTAGAGGCAAAGAGTTCTTTATATAAGTAAAGAACTCTTTGCTGTTTTTCTATGCATCCTTTGCCAAAGATTTCTCTTAATTTGCCTTTAGCTGCATAACATCCTTTGTGACTTGATTACACACCAGCTTATACCACAGGCTTCTGTGTCAACCTGATGATTTATATGCATCCCATGCATTTTTCTTCTCAGCCACAAGTCCCATTAATTCATCTGACATCCATTTTGGCCTAAACCTTGAACAGTATTTCTTAGTTGGGACAAAAAAGCCTAGTAGCTTTCATGATTGCTTCATTAACATCATCAGTTGATCCCACTGTATTTACAAAAGCAAAAACCTTTCCCTTTACCCCTGACGGTAGTTACATCTTTTAATGAATCCCACATCAGCACATTGTGATCACTAACACCTAGTGGTTCCTTTATCTGCTGATTCTTAATGCATGAAGAATCACTACTGCAGATAGAGTATTACACTCCCTCTGGTTGCCGCTTGAACATGCCTGTAGAAGGGAATCATTCCGTAAATTCAAAAAAGCCTTGTAATGTGCGAGTGACCAACTCACAAGTTCCAGTCAATATCTTTAAAGTTACAATCCCCCATTACACAACATTCTGATTTACTGGACGATTCTATTTCTTTGAACAACTGTTCATTGTACTCATCAGCATCATTAAGTCTTTACCATACTCCTACTCTCATTTTCCCTTTCCCAGTGTTTATGTCACACCAAACAGACTCATTGCACTGTCCACCACCCGTGTCAATTGGATGCACTTTATAGATTTTAGATGTTACGTGTTTCTTAACTAAGTGGTAAAATATAAAACGCATTCGTATCAATAACGTGGACACTCAATTAAAATATGCCAAATGCTTAAAACACTTTCACAATTCTCACACATAGGAGAGTCATTTGTGCTTAGCATGAAAGAGTGTGTAAGATGACTGTATTCTAAGCAGAAGCCAGCTAGAACTACCTGGAGCCTCTTTCATTCTTTTTATTCACTCTTTTTTTTATTATTTTATTAATACACCATGGGGAATTCTCTCTTTTTTATTTTTTTCACTCCTTTGGAGTGGGCCAGTAGAAGATCTGGCCCACCTTTTAGCAACATCAGGTGGGTCAGAGTCTCAAATTGAGAAAGTACGAACCCTATTGGTACTGGTCTACCTTCCCATGGTGAGGTGGGCCAGTCCCAATCATCTCTCTATGTGACTGATACTTCTGGGTAGCCAAGTGGCCAGACACAATAACAGAACACACACAAACCTACATTTCTCGCATCATCATCAGCAATTTTATTTTCAATCCACTGCAGGATGAAGGCCTCTCCAGCAACTTTCCAGTTCCTTCTGTTTTCTGCAATGGCTATCCATTTACTACCCCCCACGAACTCGTGAATTTCACCTGTCCATCTCCACCGTTGTCTTCCAGATTTTCTCCTAGCTCCTCTTGGGTACCATTCTGTTATTTCCTTAGTCCATTTGTCATCATGTCTTCGAGCTATGTGTCCTGCACAAGACCATTTCAGTTCTTTAGTTTTGATAATATCCTTTACTTGAGTTTGCTGCCTAATCCATGTGTTTCTCTTCTTATCTAACAGTCTGATTACCAATATAATTCGTTCCATTCTTCACTGTGTAGTTATCGTCTTCTCTTCCATTCTTTTAGTGAGTGTCTAAGTTTCACTTCCATAAGTCATGGTGGGGAGTATACATTGGGTCATTATTTTATGTTTCAGACAAATTGGGATATTGCCCCTCAGTATGTGACCATATTTCTCGAATGCTGTCCATCCAAAATTTATTCTTCTCTTGACTTCCAGCTATTTATTATTATTACAGATAATGACCTATCCTAGTTAAATATATGATATACTTGTTCATCATTATTGGTTTTACCCATATTCATCTTTAGTCCGAAATTCTTACTAACTCTGCATAACTGATTAAGATTTTCCTCTAATTCTTTGGGATCATGACTTATGATCACTGCAAATTGTAGATGGTTTTGGTACTCTCCATTCACATTAACTCCTTTCTCCAACCAGTCTAATCTGAAAGCTTTCTCAATGGCAGCAGTAAACAACTTCGGAGATATTGTGTCTCTTTGTCAAACTCCTTTCTCAATTTTAAAATTGCTACTGTCTTTGTCTAGTCTAACAAAGGAAGTAGCATTTTCATATATTTTCTTAAAAATCATAATTTATGGAGTATTTATGCTTTATATTTCCAGTGTCCAAAACATCACTTTATGCTGTATTATTATTATTAGCCATATGGTACAAGAAAGCCTGAGGCTTATGCTGCACCAACAAAAAAAAAACCACTCCTGAGCCACCCTGAGACACACACCATGAGTTTTCCTGTAAGCCCCTGGGTTGTATGGAGTCAAATGCCTTTTCATAATCCACAAATGCCAGGTATAATGGCGTTTTATATTCATTTGTTTTCTCCATTGGCGGTGATATTACATAAAAGTAATCCATAGTTGAGAATCCTGTCCTAAAGTCAGCTTGCTCTTTTGGTTGATTCTCATCAAGTATTCTTTCTAATCTGTTAGTAATAACCCTTGTGAACAACTTGAAGATGTGAGATAACAAGCTAATTGGTCTATAATTTCCAATTTCTGATTTATCTCCTCTCTTATGCAGCAAAAACTATGATTACATTATTCCACTCCTTAAGAGTCACACCTTTCCTAATGCATTTTGTGAAGAGTCTTGCCAGTTTTTGTGTCATGTCTCTTCCTCCCAATTTTAACAACTCTACAGTAACTGGCTCCTCCATAGCCAGGTGGGCAGGAGCAGCAGTGCATAGCACACACTTCTTGATTAGACCGGGGTTCATGCCCGTGACCACCAAATACGGAGGATGCGGAAAGGTCAGGGAATGACCACCGCATATCACTCCCGGAGCAATATGTCCTTAGTTGCTTGTTGCTGTTATGGGAGTTTAAAGGTGCATAAGCTATTATGGCTATAATGCACCTATCCTTAGTTGCTAATGCTCCTAAAAACTAAATAACAAAACAAAACAAAAATCTACAGTTACTTCGTCTTCCCCCGGGACCTTCTGATTCTTCATTTTCTTCAATGCATGTTCTACCTCATCAGGAAGGATATCGGATATGTCGTATGTGTCACTAATTTGCGATCAATCTTTCCCACTGCTGGCATCATTCTCTCGCTCATTGTATAATTCTCTACAGTAGTCTTCTGCTTTTTGAATTATGCTTTCTCTGCTATTTATAAGTCATCATCATCAGCCATTTTTAATCCACTGCAGGATGAAGGCCTCTCCATTTACTACCCACAAACTCATGAATTTCATCTATCAATCTCCGCCGTTGTCTTCCAGGTTTTCTTCTAACTCCTCTTGGGTACCATTCTGTTATTTTCTTAGTCCATCTGTCATTATGTCTTCGAGCTAACCTCAAGTAAATGTCCTTTACTTCAGTTTGCTGTCTAATCCATGTGTTTCTCTTCTTATCTAACAGTCTGATTCCCAATATAATTCATTCCATTCTTTGCTGTGTAGTTCTCAGCTTCTCTTCCATTCTTTTGGTGAGTGCCCAAGTTTCACTTCCATAAGTCAAGGTGGGGAGTATACATTGCTTCATTATTTTACGTTTCAGACAAATTGGGATATTGCTCTTCAGTATGTGACTATATTTCCTGAATGCCATCCATCCAAAATTTATTCTTCTCTTGACTTCCAGCCATTTATCATTATTACAGCTAATAACTTGTCCCAGATAAGTATACGACTCCACCTTTTCAATTACTGCTCCTTCAATCATTATGTCCCTTTCTTTGGCATACTTGTTCATCATTACTTTTGTTTTAGCCGTATTCATCTATAGTCCAAAATCCTTACTAACTGTGCATAACTGATTAAGAGTTTCCTCTAATTCTTTGGGATCGTGGCATATGACCACAATGTCATCTGCAAATCATAAATGGTTTAGGTACTCTCCATTGACATTGACTCCTTTCTGCGATGAGTCTAATCTTCCGAAAGCTTCCCCAAGGGCAGCAGTAAACAGTTTCAGAGATACTGTGTCTCCTTGTCGAACTCCTTTCTTGATTTTAAATTTGCTAGTCTTTGTCTAGTCTAATAAAGGAGGTAGTGTTCTCATATATTTTCTTCAAAATCATAATACATGGGGTATCTATGCCTTGTCTTTCCAGTGTCTGAAACATTGCCTTATGCTGTATGAAATCATATGCCTTTTCATGATCCACAAATGCCAGGTATAATGGTGTTTTATATTCATTTGCTTTCTCCATTAGCTGTGATATTACGTGAAGGTGATCCATAGTTGAGAATCCTTTCCTAAAGCCAGCTTGCTCTTTTGGTTGATTCTCATCAAGTATTCTTTCTAATCTGTTAGTAATGACCCTTGTGAACAACTTGTAGATGTGAGAAAACAAGCTAATTGGTCTATAATTTCCAATTTCTGATTTATCTCCTTTCTTATGCAGCAAAACTATGATTGCATTATTCCACTCCTTAGGCGTCACACCTTTTCTAATGCATTTTGTGAAGAGCCTTGCCAGTTTTTGTGTTATGTCTCTTCCTCCCAATTTTAACAACTCTACAGTAACTTCATCTTCTCCCGGGACTTTCTCATTCTTCATTTTCTTCAACGCCTGTTCTACCTCATCAGGAAGAATATCGGGTATGTCATATGTGTTGCTAATTTGTGATCCATCTTCCCCACTGCTGGCATTATTCCCTCGCTCCTTGTATAATTCTCTATAGTAGTCTTCTGCTATTTGAATTATGCCTTCTCTGCTATTTATAAGTACAACTTCACTATTCTTCAGTTTCAGTAACATTTGTCTTTCTGTATTAATCCTTATGGCTGCTGATTTAAGTCCTTTGTTTTCCGTTAATGCTTGTTCTACTTTTCTTGTGTTAAATCTTTTTATGTCCTCTCTGAGCCTCTTTTTAATGGCTTTGCATAACTCAGTATACTCAATTTTCTCCTTGTCAGTGTTTATCTTGCTCTTTATTTGTCGCCTTCAGTTCATCATAACAAGTGTTTCTTGACTAATTTTTTCTTCTTTGAATTTGTTTTTCCCTATAGGTTTCTTGGGCTTTATCACTTTCAGAAAGTTGTAATATTCTTTGTTGATATCTTGGTCTTGAACAGTCTGCTGAAGCTCAAACGTATTCTTAAGTTCCAGTACATACTGCTTTTTCTTCTCTTCTGTTATCTCAAAGACCTTCATATTATTTACTCAAGTCAGTTTTTTTTCTTTCTTTTCTTACATCTATATCAAGTGTGTATCTTACCATTCTGTGATCACTTCCAACATTTACCTTGTTGAGGATGGCAACATCATTCACGATATATCTTCTGTTAGTGAGGATGAAGTCTATTTCATTGGTTGTTAATCCATTTGGGCTCTTCCATGTCCACTTTCTGTTCACCCTTTTCTTGAAAAATGTGTTTATTACCGACATTCCTCGAGATTCTGCAAATTCTACCTTTTTCACCATTTCCAACATCTCCCATAGTTCCCTTTTCTGCACTGTTTTGTCTATTTCCAACCTTAGCAATGAAGTCCTCCATAATGATAGTGTCTGGCACTTTTGCAGTAGTACCTTTCTTCACAGAGATAGGAAGCAGAGATGAACTGACATTCTAGGAGTCATCCTTTACAAAAACACATGTCCACATATGCATGTTCTGGCTTTTTCCTCATTATGACTGGAGAGAAAGTGAGAGAGTGAGTGAGTGTGTGTGTGTGTGTGTGTGTTATGGGGGTTTAATGGCGCATAAGCTGCTGTGGCTATAATGCACCTATGCACAGGAAAATGCTAGAAACAAAATTTAGTCATAACCACTTGATTCTGTTTACAGGGATTATTTTAGAATTTATCATGTACTCCAATTATTTTCATATAAGAGAAAAACTTGATGATGTTTGCATCATCTCCAATAATATGTTGTAATGTCACTGGTTCTCGTATATTTCTCAGGGAAAACAGGACAGATGTTTTGTCCTGTTTGATAGTGAGTGCAGTCATTCAGAATGTCTGACTGTTAAAATTTGCTGAACAGTATGGGCACTGAGGAGGAGCTTCACCTTTGAGAAGATGGAGGTGAGTCAGATATCTTTGTCCGATTCGTGCTGGTGAAAGTACCACTTCTTCTCTTCATGCTGTTTTGGTGCTAGAGTGACAAAACTTTGGATCGTGTTTCAACTGGTAGAGTTTATTATTGGTTTGGGTGTGCCGTAATTCTTTCCACTGTGTGAGACATGCTGTTTGTATGATCTGACTGTAGTCAGAGGCTTTAACCGGAACGGAGGTTAAATCAAAACTTGATGGATTATTTTTAGTAGCTTGATCAGCAAGTTTATTCCCCTTTATCCCTGAATGTGCTGGGATCCAGCAAAAGGTCACTGATTGATGGCATTCTTCAATTTGTAATAGGAGTCTTCTGATTTGATTTAACATAGGGTGAATCTTGTAGGAAGAGTTCTGCATTGCTGTAATTCAAGCTGAGAGAGTCCGTGTATGCTATGTATTTTAGAGATGGGTAAAAATTCAGGTTGTCTAAAGCTAATTTTATTGCATGAAGTTCTGCACAGAGGCTGCTGTACTCAGGTGGAAGGGCAGTGAAAATGATAGTAGAGGGAAATTCTGCCACTGCTCCAACGACCAAATGTGATTGTGAGCCATCAAAAAATAAGTGTATTTCTGAATATGGCTTGCATGGAGTTGTCTCACATTGATTGTCAGTAGACAATTCTCTCCCCCTCAGCCCTGTGAAGATAAGATTAATTGATGAGGGGGGAGTCCAAGGTAGTTGGGAGTAATTCATTAATTTTTGCCTGTTGAAAATAGGAATAGCCCAACTCTGCATTAATTCAATAATTCCTGCCGGTCTTATTTTACTGGGTTTATTTCTATAGATATTTTGCAGTGGTGGATTAAAGAGGTATGGCTCAATAGGATGCTGACAGCAACTTTGTATTCGGGCTGCATACTTAAGAAGTAGAGTTTTCTTGCGAACACTACAATAAATATATATTGAAGCTCATCAGCTTCAATATATAAACTATGGGTAGCAGATGTTCTGAAAGCACCAAGGGCAATCTGCAATGCACTATGCTGTATGGGATCCAGTCAGTGTGGTTTATTCTTTCGGACAGAATCACAGATTGGAGCACCATAATCCAAACGGGATCTGTTCAATGCTCTATATAAGAGCACCAAAGATGTGCGGTCTGCTCCCCAAGACAGGGCAGATAAAGCTTTTAGCACGTTCAGCTTTTTGAGGCAGGTAGTATGCACAAATTTAACGTGCTCAAAGAAATTTAACTTCCTGTCAAGGATTAATCCCAAGAATCTGATGTTGTTAGTCATTGCAATGGTAGAGTTTGACATCTGCAGTTCAGGATCTGTATGTGATTTACGTTGATTGCAAAAGTGAATTACAACAGTTTCTGCTGTGACAGATGATAGCCATTGCACACTGCCCACATTTGGGCTTTATTCAGGGATATCTGCAATTGTTGTTCAATGGATCTCATGTTCTGAGAATGGCCAGAAATAGAGAGATTGTGGGCATAAAGGTAGGTCTGAACAGTATTTGGAAGTTCTTTTGTGATGGAATCGATTCTAAGGGCAAAAAGGGTTGCACTCTTTCCTGTAAAAAAATCATAGAAAGCGAGTTGTGGTATCGAACTTGGAACGAACGATTTTGGAGGAAGTTCCTGATGAATATAGGCAGGTTGCCTTGTAGAACAAGAGCATGGAGGTCACTGAGAATGTCACGATGCCAGGTAGTGTCAAATTATTATTATTATCATTAGCCATATGGTACAAGGAAGCCTGAGGCTTTTGCTGCACCAGCAAAAAAAAAAAAAAAAAAATTAACTTACCCTGAGAGAGAGAGAGAGAGAGAGAGAGAGAGAGAGAGAGAGAGAGAGAAATAGAAGGGAATCACCAAGGAAGGGAAGAATGATGATATCCAGCTCAGGACCCTGGGTGTGCCAAGCCCATACTCACCAGATGTGAGTCCCTGGGGTTATGCCTTCTCTATGTCTATGGAAACCATAAAACCCAAGAGGCTCACAACTGGAGAGTATGGGCTTGGCCCATCCAGGGTCCTGAGCTGAATATCATCATTCTTCTTTTCCTTGGTGATTCCCTTCTACTTCGCTCTCTCTCTCTCTCAGGGTAAATCGGAAAATTTTTTTTTAGCTGGTGCAGCATAAGCCTCAGGCTTCCTTGCACTATATGGCTAGTAATAATAATAATAATAACAACCTGATGTACATAACAACAACCACCACCCTGTGTACTTGGTAGCAATACCCGTTACGAGGTGGAACCCCCAATATAAGAGCAATAATAATAATAAAACATCACAACCAGACAAATTACCATCAGAGGAGGAATCTTTCAGGGAGATGCTCTGAGCCCACTGTGGTTCTGTCTCGACCTGCTATCCACCATGCTTAATGGCAGCAAGTATGGATATAACCTCAAAGAAGGAAGAAAGAACTTGTACACCCTCACCTACCTGATAGATATGGATGACATCAAGCTCTACGCGGCAACCGCGAAGCAACTCCAGCAACTACTTTGGATCACTGAAGAATTCAGCAAGGACATCAGGATGGAATTTGGTTTAGACAAATGCAAGACCCACACACTGCTCTAGGGAAAATTAGTCGGCAGAAACTACCACCTGCTGACTAGTAAAGAGATCGAAGCTATGACAGGAGAGACCTAACAATACCTAGGTATGATGCAGGCTCAGCACCTAGAGCACAAGGAAATCAAGAAGTGCCTGAGCAAAAAATATCATCAGAAACTCAGAAGCCAGCTTAAAGCAAAATTGAACAGAGGGAACACAGTTAAAGCCATAAACACCTATGCAGCTCCAGTACTAACATACACATTCGGGGTCATAGATTGGACTAACAACAAGCTAGAAGATATCATGCGAAAGACAAGGACAATGATGTCCTTGTCTTTCGCCACCACCCGAAGTCAGCAGTGGAGAGACTAACAACAGTACGGAAAGAGGGAGGAAGGGGCCTGACAGACCAACAGAAAACAGCGATATTTAATCTGAAGGATTACTTCAAGAACAACACAGCAGCACCACTCCACTAGGCCATAAGGAAGATAGATAAGTGGTATACCCAATCAAACTAAGCGAGAAAACCCCTCCCACCCAGACGGCACGAGAAACGAAGATAGAAAGATGGGCAAGGAAGACACTACAATGACCTCCATCAAGATCACATCGATAACATTGCTTCCAATGCATGGCTCACTCACAAGCGGGACGCTCTTCCCCGAGACTGAAGGATTCATGCTGGCCATTCAAGACCAGGTAATCAACACCAGAAACTATAGAAAATACATCGCAAAGGAGCCCGGAATTTCAGATGACACATGTCGACGATGCCACCTGGCCTCAGAAACGATCCAACACATCACCACGGGATGCAAGGTGATCACCCAGACTGAGTACACTCATAGACACGACCAGGTAGCCAGGATCATCAGAAGCTAGTGAGGAAATACCAGTTGACCAAAGAAAGTGTACCATACTACAATTACGAACCCTAGGTAGTACTAGAGACACAAACCCACAAGCTGTACTGGTATCGCGCCATAATAACAGATAAGTCCAGTCTCTTGTGCATCCCGCACAAGAGACTGGACATAATCTTTGTGGACAAGATGGAAAAGGCTACTTACCTGATTGACATAGCAGTGCCCAACAACACTAGCAATGTCCAGAAAACCCATGAGGGAAAAATGAAGTACACGAACCTGAGACACGAGGTCAAGGAGATGTGGCATATGCAAGAAGTAACAACCATCTCGGTCATCATGTCAACCACCAGTATGGTACCAAAGACTACACAGCAGCCTAGTAGCAATAGGTCTCCCAGAGAACACCTACAAGGAACTCCAGAAAGTCGCATTCCTGAACACCTGTAGGAAAGTCAGAGAGTTCTTCAATCAACAGTAACACCAGACATTACAACCACCCTGTGTACTTGGTAGCAGTACCTGTCACGGCATGAAATCCCCCAATCAGGGAGAAATAGTATAAGAGCAACAACAATAATAATAATAATAACAAGATGTTCATTTTTTACAAAGGCATTACGAATTGCAGACTCAGCTTTGATCATGAGATCTAAGGAAGACCTGTTCTGGCAAAAGCCATGCTGATTATTACTCAGAAGTTGTGTTTCTATGATCCAAACAAGTTGATTATGGATTATTTTTTCAAGTAACTTACCGAGGCAACTGGAGAGGGAAATTGGTCTGTAACTGTATGGACTGGTAGGATCTTTTCCAGGTTTCAAAAAGGCCAGAACTGTGGCATGGTGCCAAGAAGTGGGGTAAAGGTTTTCAAGAAAGATTCGGTTATAGAAGAACAACAGTATTTTTAAATTTTTTTCTTCAAGATGTAACATGACATAACATATTCCATCTGGCCTAGTGGTACTGTTGTATGTTGTTTTGATAGCATGCAGAAGTTCAGAATATTGAAGAGGCTGGTTATATGGAAGGAATACAGAGATTCGAAAGTTGATGGATTGCTGTTCAATGGTGGTCTTAATTTTCTGGAAATTCAGAGAGTAAGTTAATGCTGCTGAAACTTGGGAAAAGGTTGTGCCCAAGGCATTTGCAATGTGCTCAGGAGTGAAGAGTTCCTGCCCATTCAACGAAAGAATTGGGGAAGGGATGGTCGGAAACTTGCTGGAAAAAATGGTGAATTTTCTTCCATAGTAACCTGGAATTAGTGTTTTTGTTTACGGTTGAGGAGAACCGAATCAAGGAATTCTTCTTGGCTTGTCTTTGTGTGAGACATGCTTTTGCCTTTAGCTTCTTATAGTCAATAAGATTAATTGTGGTTTGGGGATCTACAAAATGAATTCCATACTTGGAATTCATTTGACTTGTACATTCTTCATTCCACCAACAGTTATGGCGCCGTTGAGAAGAGGGATTCAACAAAGGAATTTAGCATTTAGCTGCAGATAATAGGTGTGACGTGATATAATCTGTGGCTCCATCTATCGGCTGTGTTCGTATAAATTTCTCATCCAGGCTAACAGCTGATTGAAATTTGACCCAGCTGGCTTGAGAGAATTTCCATTTTCTGCAGGGTTGGGCTAATGGTAGTTGGATAGTGAGCAGCTTGCAAATTGGAAAATGGTCACTTCCCATGGGATCATCCAGAACAGACTATACCATGATTGGAAACAGAATCGATGAGCATATTGATAGATCAATTGCAGAAGTTTGTCTAGTTGGTAATTTTATGTTTGTTATTTGGTTTTTAGGAGCATTAGCAACTAAGGCCATATTGCTACAGGGATATGCGGTGGTCATTCCCTGACCTTTCCGCATCCTCCTTATTTGGAGGTCACGGGCTCGAATCCAGGTCTAATCAAGAAGCATGTGCTATGCACTGCTGCTCCTGCCCACCTGGCTACGGAGGAGCCAGTAATTGTATGTAAGTGGGTGCACCAGTATTAAAGAACAGTAAGGTTTGCTTATCCAGAAAGGTTCCAATTAGTCGGCCATGTCTATCTAATTAGTCAATCCCCATATGGGGTGGTGGCCAATGAAATCCCCCAAGAGACAGACAGGGGAAAGTAACTGCATTAGCAGGTTTTCAAGGGAAGGTATGACTTGGTGGGAGATAGATTGATACTAGTGCTAATGCAATCTGGGTTATCAAACGTATGACAGCTTCAATTTCAGTTTGCAAAACAATTTGTATGGTCGGGATCTTTGTACTGACCAAGGCGGCCGTGCCCTCACGGGCAGCATTTGAAGTATTACGATCTTGTCGATAGATAGAATCGTTCTTATGATGGTAGAAATTTTTAGTTAGGGAGGTGAGATAAAGCACTTTCCCTAGCAGAATCGAAGACAGGTATGCCGTAGTCCAGGCATGATCTGATTACTGATCTATATAAGTGCAGCAAGCTGTAACAATCTGCTACCAGGTTGTGGCTGATGAGACTGAACATATACAGTTTTTTTGACAAGCAGTCTGGAGGTGTTCAAGGTGGCTTTGGTAGTTTAACTTTCTGCCAAAAATTAAATTAAATTAAATTACTACCAGGTATTGGCACAGGATGGTTATCCAAGTGGAGTTCAGATATAATCTGTTAAGGATGCATTTTACATCTGGTACAGAAGTGAAGAGTAGTAGATTTCTGGCTGGTAGTCTATAAACGTTGTGTCATCAATGTCTGGATGCAATTAATTGATATTTGCAGTTGTCGCTCAATGTAGTTCATGTTACTAGAATAAAAGGAAATTGTGAGATAGTCTGCATAAAGGTATCCACAGTTTTAGAATGAACTGGATTATTTAATCACAGGGGCTCACATCTAGTGAGTATGGGTTTGGCACACCCAGGGTACTGAGCTGGATATCATCATTCTTCTTTTTCTTGGTGATTTCCTTCTACTTTCTCTCTGTCTCTCTCTCTCTCTCTGAGTAATTCAGAAAAATTTTTTTTGGCTGGTGCAGCGTAAGTCTCAAGCTTCCTTGCACCTATGGCTAATAATAATAATAGCAATGGTGCAACACTGGAGGCTATCCACACAGATGTATACTGTGCTGCCATAGCAGCCACTATGATTAATGGAAAAGAAACGAGAGACCAGCAGCAGAAGAATCGAAAACAGAAGGAACTGCCAGCTTGGGAAAGAAGACTTCAGCAGAAGATAGAAGAATTAAGAGTCAAGATAGGTCAGCTGACCCAGTAACAACAGAGTAATAGAAGTAAGAAATTGATTGGAAAGGTGAAGAGCATCCTCAAGAGAGACAGTGCCCACAGCAAACATGAGACCAGAAATCAGGGAATAGGAGAATACTTAGACACACTGAAGTAGAATCTCCTTGCACTCAGCAAGAGATTACACCAATACAAAGAGAGCTCCCAGAGGAAAATAAACAACCGAATCTTCAATGAGGACCAAAGATCCTTCTACAGGAAACTGGATGAAGATGAGAAAGCAGGAAACGGACCACCTGAGAAGAAGACGATCGAAGAGTTCTGGGGAAATATCTGGAGCAGTGAAGTAAGACATAACAGCAGAGAACCCTGGATAGAAGTAGAATGGAAGAAAACGAAGGGCATACAAGAGATGAGAGACTGGGAGATTCAAGAAGAAGTAAAACAGTCGTTCAGGAACACCCACAACTGGCAAACCCCGGGAATTGATAACATCCACAACTACTGGTACAAGAAGCTCGCCTGAACACACAAGCACCTAGCAGAGCAGTTCACTCGAATGAAAAGGTACCCGGAGACAATCCCACATTTTCTCACTGAAGGAGTCACATATCTGAAGCCTTAAGATGAAGATACAAGAAACCCGGAGAAAAACAGTCCAATCACATGCCTCCCAACGATGTACAAGATCCTGACTAGCTGCATAACTAAGAAGATATCAAACCACTTAGAGAGTCAGAAAATAATGGCCAAACAGCAGAAAGGATGCAAGCGGAGGAGCAAAGGATGCAAGGAGCAATTAAACATAGATGCCGCAGTTATGGAGCAAGCCTTAAAGAAGCACCACAACCTATACACGGCCTACATCGATTACCACAAGCCTTCGACTCTGTACCTCATAGCTGGCTAATAGAGACCTAAAGATCTATAAGGTCAATCCGATAGTGACAAACTTACTAGGAGCAACAATGGCGAAATGGAGTACCACCATTAAAGGTAGAGAACATCACAACCAGGCCAATCCCCATTAGAAGAGGAATATTTCAGGGAGATGCTCTGAGCCCACTCTGGTTCTGTCTAGCACTCAACCCGCTATCCACCATGCTTAATGGCAGCAAGTATGGATATAACCTCAAAGAAGGAAGAAAGAACCTGTACACCCTCACCCACCTAATGTACATGGATGACATCATCAAGCTCTATACGGCAACCGAGAAGCAACTCCAGCAACTACTCCAGATCACTGAAGAATTCACCAGGACATCAGGATGGAATTTGGTCTAGAAAAATGCAAGACCCACACATTGCACCAGGGATTATTTGTTGGTCAAAACTTAGTTTATTTCAACCCTTCTAAAACTCCATCTTGTCTTATATCCTGCAAAAAGGATTCTTCTGCTCCTATGGTTATCTTTAGTGACACTCCGATTTCTAGGCAAAATGATATATCTCTTCTGGGGATTACCCTGACTTCTAATCTCTCTTGGCACAAGCACATTACAAATATTGCTTCCTCTGCATCTAAAAAACTTGGTTTTCTCTTTCGCTCTCGGCGTTACTTTTCTTCCAAACAGCTGCTCACTCTGTATGAATCGCAAATCTGCCCTGCCATGGAATATTGTTCCCACATCTGGGGTGGTGCCCCCAAAACCTCTCTCAGGCTTCTTGATTACATTCAGAAGAGGGCAGTTAGGTTAATTAATGATTCATCTCTAACAGTGTCTCTCCACTCGCTTTCTCATAGATGTACTGTTTCTGCTGCATGCCTCTTCTACAGATACTTCCATGGGCACTGTTCTTCTGAATTGGCTTCTATAATTCTCGCTCTCTCTTTCAAAACAGTCCGAACACGTGCCGACACCAGCCAACATCCATTTACTGTCCAACTTCAAATCCACAGAACCAACTTTTCATCTTCCTCGTTTATTCATTCAACTGCCGTTTTCTGGAACAATCTTCCTTTATACGTATTTCCTGAAAATTACAATCTACAGAAGTTCAAGTCCAATGTCAACAAATATCTTCTTTCGTCTTCTCAACCTCCAACCCAAGCACGGTACTAAGTACTATAGGTTCTAATACCTGTCGTGTTTGGGGTTCACATAGAAAAAAAAAAAAAAAAAGATCATTGTTTGACCATTTCGATGCCAGACCTAGTACACTAACTATTGCAGCTCTCGAACACCCCACCAGTTCAGCCGTTTGGGAAATCGAGGCAGCAGTTCGTCGAGCACCCGCAACCTGTCCTTTATCAAAGTCCAAATAAATCCTTCGTTTTACCCATCACACCCGTAATTTTACTACTTACTGAACCACTGACACCTTATCTATGCTATGTAGGTTGACTAATTGCGCATTCTCATACTTCACGTGGTCAACAGGTCACATTCAGTTTTCATAGCGGTGGTCATAATTTAGTGACCACTCAGTGTATATGCTAGTTACTTGTGGAATCTTAGTAGATACTTTGTGTGGAAGGATGCCAGTTGATCCCACATATGATTCTGACTTTCAGCCATCTCTGTAAATTGGCAGGGTTAGAATATGCACTCAATGTGATGCAAAATGTTGCTGGTCTGGTAGCCTTCTACTGGATCTTCAGCAAAAGTCAGAAGTCGGTAAATGGGCATTTCAGGGTAGAAGGAATTGCTTTGGTGATTGGGCAATATTGTCTACTCTCATGTTTAGTTCCTTGGATTTAAATAACAATAGGTTGGCTGGGAGTCAGATGAGTGATATTTAGATTTTCCCGTTGTGGCTGAAATACTGATGCCCAAGTGGGTTTTCAGGCAGGGATTTCAATTTAAAAGCATACTGTAAGGAAAACTGTTTACATTTAAGAAACAGAGTGGTTCATTTGCTTTGACATAAAGGGTTTGGATAGGAGGGAGGAAAATGCTCTAATGGCAGTTCGGATGGCCTGTGATGGACTGGTTCCTACCACTGGAGCTGTTATCATTGTTTCTTTGTTTTTAATGGCACAAAGGCAGCTAGGCCATAATTTGCCTAATCTTAGTAAGAAATGACATACAGTTTATGGAAAGTTTTTCTCCCCTAATATTTATAGCGTGTTATATTACATCTAAGTTGCCTCTATAGCCGAGTGATCAAGAGTATGCCTAATATATTTGCGACAGGTAAAAATTCTGGATCCATCTGATGTATCTGCTAAGAGCCGGGCTAAAGTAATGGGTGTAGTTATGGGAGAAAATGGGCCAAAAGGCTGCCTGTCTGTCTCAGTGTGTAAGGGACAATCTATAAGTAGATGTTGAACTGGTAGCTGTCTATTACAGTTTGGACATTATTATTATTAGCCATGTGGTGCAAGAAAGTGTCAAGTTTTTGCCACACTAGCTGAAAAAAAAAACAAAAAACAATCTACATTACCCTGAGAGAGAGAGAGAAGTCAGAAGTAGAAGGGTATCACCAAGAAAGAGAAGAATGATGATATCCAGCTCAGGACCCTGGGTGTGCCAAACCCATATTCACCAGATTTGCCCCTGGGGTTAACATTTTGGGGTATCGGTGGCATTAAGTAGATGCAAATGATGGGTGTGTCCTATCTTCTGTAGTCAATCAAGTATAACTTCTTTTCTGTTACCTCTGATACTGTATTGCCATGCTTTCAGGTCTTACTCTATATGGAATAACTTTTTAGTTCAGTTTTGGGAGTTGGACCTTTTTTCCCACTTTGAGAGTAATAAATTGCATGCTGTACATCCAGAGAGGTGCAGAAGGGGGCAGTAGGTTTTATATCATTTATGTCAAGTTGCTTTTAGTATCATTTTCACCCTGTTGATAGGGGCTCTGTAAAGGGTTTCCAATTTTGAAGAGAAAAGTAGTTTCCAAATTGGGCCATTCATTTGATGTTAGCACTACTCCACAGGGTGTTATGTCCATTGAAATACCTGAGAATTAGGACAGCTACTGCATAATGAGATCATCCAGGTCTCTCTGGGAGAAGTCAACCCCAAGTGGTAAATAAATTGAACAGATGGTTAATAAAAACCCAACCGTAAGGTGAACTGCTACTGCTTCTAAGTTAGCTGAAAGCGGTACTGGTTGGAAAGGGGTCTGCTTGCCCACAAGGATGTCAACTCCTGGGCAGGTCCATCCCTGGTTTTATCCTTACGTATGATGGTCGTCTTATGAAATGAATGGTTTTCATTCGGCTTGAAATATGTTTCCTGCAAGCAAAAGCACAATGGCTCGTGCTTTTGCAGGAAGGCCTTGATGTCATCATTGTTTCGCCAGAATCCACAATTCCATTGTAGGAATTTAGCCATTATTTTGGCTTGGTGGGTCCATTAGACGGCATCCGAGGTGCTTCATTTTTTTCAGTCCTTGATTTGTCTCTTTTAGGGAAGTATGGATGCTGTGCTGTGTCCATTTCCTCCTCTGCAAAGAGTTCCAAGACTGAGTCATCTGGTACCTCCTTTCTCCTCAACCTCCATATTTTCTTGGGCATTAGGGGGTTCCTCAGGCTTCTTATTCTCCATTTTTTTCACTGGTGGGGCATTAGGAGGCACTAATATGGGAGTCTGCAGATTGACATTTCTGTGCAGGCTACTTTGGGCTTAAGAGGTAATGGGAAATGGAAGTAAATGACTCATTTGGTGGTAATATTAATTTCTGTTTGGGTTCCAATGGAACATCTCCCTGCTACCTTCTGGGCATAGGTGGGTTTGTTTATATTTAGAGGTTTAACCACTTTTCTTGCTTCTTGATAAGATATGTTCAAATCTGCTTGATGAATTTCCTTTTCTTCCTTCTACCTCTGGCATGCTCGCGAGTGAGCAGGGTGTTCTCCTTGGCAATTAATGCAGGTAGGTTTGGTAGCTGATAGATGTTGTTTCATGGTCCCTTGCACCACATTGTGTGCATGCTAGGCAGGCCATTTGAGAATGTCCATATTTTTGATACTGAAAGTACTGTAAGGGATTTGGGACATGTGGATGTACTAAACAGTTGATGTAGCCAGCTTTAATCTCATTAGGAGATGGTGAATTTAAAGTCAGGATTATGTTTATGGTGGGAACAAGTTTCCTATCTCTATGCACAGAAATTATTTTAACAGTAATACCTCCCTGTGGTTTTAGCTCAGAGCAGATTTTCACCTCGGTAAGCCCGAGAAGGTCCCACCCTGAAATGACACCTCTCAATGAATTGAGTGTACTATGTGGTGTCACGTTTATGGGTATACCTCCAAATAATGTTGCTTGGAGTAGTTGCTTAGAATGTCTATCATTTTTTGTTTCGGTTAAGAGGTCTCCAGAACTGAGCCTCTTAACTGATTTAGGGGAACCTGCTAACACCTCTAAAACTCTCTGTTAAAAAAACTGCAACATTTTCCCAATAGGTTTCTCACTAGTGGAATGGACAATTAAGAACCTTGGGAAAGGCCTTGATGGTAGTTCAGTTCGCTGTCTTCTTTGCAGCAGTGGTGCTCTCTGTCTGTATTTGCAGATAAGGACTGGGTTGGGGCCCCTGAAGAAATACGTTTATCAGGATTCATGAGTTTTTAATTTTGGTTCAGTGTCCAGGCTCCCCAATCACCACAGAGCCCAAAGGGCACCCACTACCCGTCAAGCAATAAATGTGCTCAGGAGTGGGACACTAGGGCTACCCAGACACCATATCCCCACCGGTGCCAGCCTGAATCTTGTCCCTGGGACCATAAGGGTAGGGGGGCATAGCATTCGTACAGTTGGCCCTTGAAGGCAAACCTACTAACCAATTGATCCTGGCTGAGTCATCCATGACCACCCACCTTGTTAAAGCAGGAGCCAAAGTGGTGTGTTGAAGCTGGACCTCTCAACCACCAGGATCCCCCTTTCCGAGTTTCCAAGAGTTGCAGTGCACTGCAAACATGGCGGATTCCATTTAGCCTGGAACCTAGGCTGTGGGCATTGGATCCCAGTGATGCTAACCTGGAAGACCGGCAGCATCACTGGGAGGTCCCCTCACCATGTACAGGTGCCCACGTCGAGGGGATAATCACCTCCTTATATCTGTTAGCAAAATGCCTGTATATCATTAACAAATACTTATGAGTTGTCCTGGTAGCCTATCCGCAATGCTCAGAAAACTTCATATCTCACTGCACCATTATCCCGCCACCAGCCTGAATCCTGTCCCTTGGACCATGAGGGTAGGGGCATAGTATTCGCACAGTTGACCCTTGCAGACGAATCTACTAGCCGAATGATCCTGGCTAAGTCATCCAGGATCACCTGCCTTGTTGAAGCAGGAGCCAAAGTGGTGTGTTGAAGCTGGGCTCCTCAACCACCAGGATCCCCCTTTCCGAGTTTCCAAAAGTTGCAGTGCACTGCAAACACGGCGGATTCCATTTAGCCTGGAACCTAGGCTGTGGGTATTGGATCCCAGTGATGCTAACCTGGAAGACCAGAAGCATCACTGGGAGGTCCCCTCACCACATACAGGTGCCCAAGTCGAAGGGATAATCACCTCCTTATCCCTGCTAGCAAAATGCCTGTATATCATTTACAAATCCTTACGAACTGTCCTGACAGCTTATCTGCAATGCTCAGAAAACTTCATATCTGACTGCACCATTATCCCTAGGTCTTTTTCATACTCCACTACCCTGAGTGTAATACCACACAGTTGGTACACTTCTGTAGGGTGACTGCTACCCATATGCAGTACTTTGCATTTGTCAATGTTAAACTTCAGTTGCCACTTCTCAGCCCATCTATCAAATTTACTAGATCCTGTTGCAGTAGCATACTGTCATTAACAACCCTGCCAACCTTTGTATCATCTGCAAACTTCGACATTAAGCTTGATATACCTTCATCAATATCATTGATAAATATAAAAAACAACAATGGGCCCAACATCGAACCCTGGGGAACTCCACTAATAACATTAGTCCACGAAGAGCAGTCAATGAAGAAAATTCCTTTTCTTCATTTCCATCTCGAATTTTTCTCTGAAAATCTGGGAGATGTGTGTGTGATGAACAAGGGGAGCTGTTTCATCAAGATATTTCCACGATGGAAAAGTGGTACCAAGGTTGCTGGGATCCTGTGACCTTGGTACCACTTTTCCACCGTGGAAATCTTCGTACCATATGATGGGGGATTACTTGCTGATTCCTTGCGAGGGAGAGTAAGCAGGAATACAAGAGAAAATCCTTAGTAGCAAACATTTTTAAGGACAATTACAGGTTTGCTAATTATATTTTATCAAAGTTAAATGAGTTATATATATTTTTTTACACTTGTAATACAAACTTGAATTGTACTTATATATCCTTTTATTTTAATATTAAACATTGTTATATCCTTTGATGTAGACATGACAGACTTTTTATGGTGATTTTCGGAATCAGCACATTTATTTGACATATTTTAAAAACATTTTTTGTTAGTGTTATTAGTGTTACTTGTGGGTTGTTATTAGTTTGAATACCTAATGCCAACAGCAACAATCACAAGGGCTACTAAGACCAAATTGTGTCAGTTCATAGTTTATTTTGTGTATATTTTAACAATTGAATTACATACATGCATATAGGCCAGCATGATTTAAGTATGCTAAGAGTTTTTCTGTTTGCATGATTTCCAAGAAAATGAGATAAAATCTTCGATTCGTTCAGTTTACTAAATGACTGAAAGCTGCTGGAATGAATAAATAAATAAATAAAGAGAACAGTCTACAAGAAAGTGGCAGACTGTAAGTTGGGTGTGACAGGATGTGCAATGGGGTGGATCTTCTTCCAAAAATAAAAACAGGCATGCAATATGAGTATGCTCAATTCTCAGTCTTGCCAATATCACTTCTTGTCTGTTTCATCTGAATCCAGAGAGTCACAACTCTGGTTCTTGTTTTATATGGTAAAGTTTGTTGTTGGTATTACTTTTCCAGATCTGTGACCAGTTTTCATAACAGGCCATGCTATGAATTACAGGCTTTGTAATCCATATAAGGAATGTAAAGATGCCGTGAGAATGCAGTAAGAGGTTGTTTAGCAGCAAGAACAGCTGTCTCGTTTCCCGGAATTTCAGAATGTCTCAATATCTAACAAAATTTTACTGACTGATTGGACTCTGCAGGAGAGTAACTGATAGTGAACAGTTTTCGGTGTAGGATGATAGGAAGAGAAATTTTGTGGAAGCCGTATTGCTTACAACTTATGACTGAGTGGGACTCTATGTATCATACAAGTCTATCATGTATCATCTTTTCTAATGTCTTGCCCCAAGCAGCTGGTAAGAGATATTGGTCTATAGTTGCATGGATTTGTCTGATCTTTTCTTGGTTTAGGAAAAGCTAGCACTGTTGAATGACACCATGAGCGAGGATCGTAGCTCGGTGAGAAGATCCGATTCAGAAACAGCAATATGGAATTTAATGCCTTTTTGTCTAGGTGTTGCAAAATGATGTAATATCAGGACCTGATATCCCATTTTTTTTTATTTGTTTAGAGAGTCCTGTAGCTCCAAAATTGTAGAGGCTTGATTATATGGGAGTGATAGTTTATGTCTATTTATGGGCTTTACGGTGCAAGGGCAGCAAGGCCATAATGCGCCTAACTATGGTGATGTTAAATACACAGTTTTTGTACATAAATGTTGTTGAAGTTCACATTGCGTTGTACAGTACAGTTGTATCCGTTTAACGAATTTAAAAATTTTTGGCAACATGTGGGGCATCTGCCAGGAGGTCAGCAATACTGAAAGGAATGTTTGTCCTGGAAAAAGAGGTAAACATAGCTTGTTGGTCACTACTGTATTTGGGGCAAGCAATGAGTACGTGTTAGACAGTGAGCTGAGTGTTGCAATTTGTACACAGTGGTGGATCAGTGCCTGCAAGAAGATAAAGATGTGTATGGCATATTCATAGTTGGGCTAATACAACTTCTTCATGCCTGTTTTCACGTATACTGAATTTCCAAGGTTGCAGATGTTCCTTTATATGGAGTAGTTTGTTCCCAACTTGACTTTGCCAGATGTGTTGCCATTTTTCAAGACACCGCTTCTTTATAATTGACTTGTAGTCTGTGATCGGTATACTAAATGGTTCAACTATAGGATCTGTAGCAGTTTTCGCAGCTAGATCAGCATGTTCATTTCTAGAAATTCCAACGTGACCAAGTATCCAACAAAAGATGACTTCTTGTTTCTTCCTATTTAGCTTAGTCATGGTATTCCAAATCTGTATGAGTAAGGGGTTATCATGATTTTTATTCTGATGTATAGCTTGGATAGCACTAATGGAATCTGTATAGATAACACTGTTCAATATTTGTTGATAAAGTGAAATTTAACGCTATGAAGATAGCACAGAGTTCTGCAGTGTAGCTGCTGCATTCAATGGGGAGTTTCTTGGCTATGGTAAGGTTGGGAAAAACTTCTGCTGCACCAACATGGGCGTCAGTTTTAGATACATTTGTGTAGATTGGCATGTACTCTGCATGCTGGGTTCTCAATGTGGCATGAATTTGCAGTATGTTCTGCTGGGGTAAGGTGTTTCCCCAACAATGTCAGTGAAAGGTTGCATGTGATACATCCAAGGTGGAACTGTACGAGAAGCAATAGGCTGTATCATGCCAAGGTCAATTTGCCAGTCACTGAGTAGGGAAAGCAGGCGTATCCCTGTTGATGGGTATGCTGAATAAAAGTTCTCCCATTTGAGCGAGAAAAGTCCATTCCGAGTAGGGTTATCCCGTTGCCCTTTGACTTTTCTGCATAGTTTAACAGAAGCATTTGTCTGCGTAGATCTAAAGAGGTTTCAGTTGCTTTAGCATATAAGCTTTGGACTGGCGATGTACAAAATGCCCCTAGTGCAAGAGGAAGGGAACTGTGGTGTACAGGATCAAGCCAATGTAAGACACTTGGTCTAGCAGACCGCAGAACCGTAGTCTAGACATCACCGTATTAATGCATAGTACAAATGCAGTAGTGTGTAACGGTTGGCTCCCCAAGTTGTGTCAGATAATACTCTTAAGATGTTTAGCTTTTTATGGCAAGTAATCCGGAGCTGTTTTATATGCTCGAGGAAGGTAAGTTTTTTCAAGAACCACAACAAGAAACCGGAAAACACTATGAACCACTGGGATCATTTGATTTTCTAAGTGAAGTTCTGGATCTGGATGTAGGATACGCTTCCTACAGAAGTGTATCCCGACAGTCTTTTGTGGTGAGAGGCGAAAACCATTTTTTTGGAACCATTTTACAACTTTGTTGACAGCATGTTGCAACTGTCTTTCTACCATTTGCATATTAGGCGAATGGCAGGAGATACTGACGTCACTGGCATAAAGAGTAGTGGACACTGTCTGTGGTAGATCCTGTGTTATGGAGTTGACTGTTATGTTAAAAAGGGTGGCACTTAGTACTGAACCTTGTGGGACCCCTTCTTCCTGGGTAAAACTGGAAGATAACTGGTTGTTGAATTCTAACTTGAAATGAGTGATGGAGGAGGAGGAAGTTTCTGATCAACTTTGGCAGGTGTTCACGTAGTCCTAGATCATATAGGTTTCGTATTATACCATACCTCCAAGCTGTGTTAAACGGGTTTTCTATGTCAAAGAGAACCATGGTGTTCTTTTCATACAAAAGCATCACAGATGTTTATTTCTGCCCTTATGAGTAAGTCAAGAGTGGATCTGTCTTCACAGAAACTGCATTGTATTGGGTTAAGAAGGTTGTTTTGGATTAGAAACTAGGTCAGGCAGGCATTGATCATTTTTTCCAGGACCTTGTGCATACAGCTAGTGAGTGCAATGGGTTGGTAATGTTGTGGATTTGTAGGATCTCTTCCTGGTTTCGGAAAAGCTAAAACATGCCATTTGTCTGGGAAGGTATTCTCTTTGAAAATTCTGTTATAAAGAAGTAACAGTGTCTTAAGGGCGGGTTCAGTAAGTTGTGCTATCATGATATAATGTATTCCATCTGGTCCTGCTGTGCTCCATCTTGATATAATGTATTCCATCTGGTCCTGAGTTTAGTGGTGGCTAAAGCATGGTGCAATCCAGACATTGTGAAGGGGAGATTGTATTCAGCACTAGATGCTGATTCGAAGTTGATGAAATGTTTCTCAGCCTCTGACTTGTGTACCTGAAAAAGAGGTGTGTAAGATGTTGTGGCTGAGATTTTCATGCATGATTTGCCAGATGCATTCGCAATCTCCACTGATGTTGGTAACATCACAACCGTTTACAATTAGTATGGGAAGGTTGATGCATGGATGTTTTGAGTACCTACATCATATTTTTGCCCATATCATTTGCGTTTTTGTAGTTCTTGTAATTGTGGAGGCGAAACGTCTCCATGCTTCCCTTTTGCTAGCCTGCCTAATATGTTTTGCTTTTGCCTGAGCCTGTTTAAAGCAGATGAGATTTGCAGTTGTTGGAAACTTCCTGAAGATGTTCCATGCTCTGTTCTTTTCTTTTTTAGCCATGCTACATTCATTATTCCACCACAATTTTGAGCATGCTGATATTATTATTATTAGCCATATAGTAATGCAAGGAAGCCTGATGCTTATTCTGCACCAACCAAAAATTTCTGAGTTACCCAGAGAGAGAGAGAGAGAGATCCGGTTCAGGACCCTGGATGTGCCAAGTCCATACTCACCAGATGTGAGCCCCTGGGGTTAAATTTTAATGGATTGCTTTGGAATTGCTTGGTCAGCTGCCTGTAGTATTTGGTTAGATATATATTCTGTGGCCAAGTTTATGGATGTTTGCTGGACCTGCTTTTTCTTCCAGTATTGCTAGTTGCTTGTATATATCCTATTTTGCTTTGAAAAAGTTCCATTTGACAGTTCTGTTTGAAAAGTAGGGGATGTTTGTTTTAATTCGACTTATCACTGGGTAATGGTCACTACCTAGTGGATTGCTATGAATAGTCCATCCAAACAGAGGATATATGGATGCTGAGCATAGAGACACATCAATAGCTGAAGTAGATCCTGTAGGTAAATGGATATAAGTGTGTGCGGCATTATTGAGTAATCAAATTGTGCTGGTCAAGTAACTTTTGTATAATTTGTCCATGTTTTGATTTCCCCATAAAGGATGATGACTATTGAGGTCTCCTAGGATGAAGTAGGGTTGAGGAAGTTGTACCACTAGTTCTTCTAGGTCAGCATAGCTTATATTTTGATTAGGGGACAAATATATATAGCGAGATGACAGTCAAGTCAAAATTAACATTGACTCGTACTGCAACTGCCTCAAGGTTTGTTTTCAATGGGAGTGGTTTAGAGGGTATTTGAGTGTTGATTATCAACGCAACACCTCCATGTGCCAGATTGTTTACAACATGATCTATCTGATAAATAATGTAGTTCCGGAGAGAGAGAGAGAGAGAGAGAGACAGTTATATGTGAGGTTAGATTGGTTTCCTGTAGGCAGGTGATAGGTTCATATCGTGTGAGGAGATCATGGATGTCATTTAAATTGCTGCAATATCCTCTTCAGTTACACTGCAGAAATGTATGCATTATCTGGATTTAGTAGAACCTTCAATTTGTTTTCGAGGGGTGAAGGTTTGCTTTGCTCAGGTTTCCCTTTCTCCTTCTTTGGAAAGTATGGTTCCCCATGTCCTTTCCTCATCAGTGAATAGTTCTAATACTTACTCATCTTGCTGTGAACTATCTTCTAAGTCCATGCTATCTGTTTGGTTTGCATCAGGAGAAGTACATACTGTAGTGTTTTCCTGAGGTATGGCATCTAGTAGTACAGTAATTGGCGTATTTATAGTTTTACTTTTTTTGCTTGCTGTTTGGTTTAGTGAAACCGTGGTCACCACTGACCTTGCCCAAACAGATAGTGATTCATTTGGTGGTATGGTTACCACTATTTGGGTTGCAATTGATATTTGTTTTGTGGTTACTTGAGCATAGGTTAGTTTATTAGCATTCAGGGCTGGAAAGAACTTTTTGGCCTCTAGGTAGATGACATTGTATCCAATTTTGTACTGCTGTACATTTTTTTCCTTTTCCAAGGGGGACACTCCTTGGAAAATGCCGGATGAGCTTCTCGGCAGTTAGGACAACTAGATTTTGTAGCTGTGCAATCGATATTCATGCGTGTAGTGGATCTGCATGTGGCACAGGCAACTGCTCCTCTGCAGACTGTGAGCGCCCAAACTTCTGCACTGTTTGTTATTGTTATTTGGTTTTAAGGAGCATTAGCAACAAAGGCCATATTGATCCGGGGATATGCGGTGGTCATTCCCTGACCTTTCTGCATTCTCCGTATTTGGTGGTAATGGGCTCGAACCCCGGTCTAATCAAGAAGCGTTTGCTACGCACTGCTGCTTCTGCCCACCTGGCTACGGAGGTGCCAACTTCTGGCACTTGTAACAGCGTAGGGGTTTGGAATGTACATTCTAACACGGCAATTAAGATAACCTGCTTTGATCGCTGTCGGTGGTTTAGGGTTATCGAAAGTGAGTATTACGTTTCGAGTAGGAACTAGTATGTCATTATTCTTCTGACATTTATGACTCCTTGGTCTTGTAGTTCTTGTTTTAGCTTTTCATATGACAAGTTCATGAGGGCCCATTCAGTGATGACACCTCTTGACATGTTCAGGGTAACGTGGTGAAACTATAACAGCAGTTCCACCAAACGTTTTTAGTTTCAGCAGTTACTCAGATTGTCAAGCAGTGTCAACTTCAACCAGTAAGCGATGAACTCTCTTTGGGGTACCTATTATGCTTTCTAGGCATTTCTGCACTAGAAATGGTGAGAGTTTGCCAATAGGTTGTTCTTGGGTCGAGTGAATAATAGGGAAAGTTGGAGTTTTGATTGTGGCTCTACGTCAGTCTTTTGACATTTAGCTGCTACAAAATCAGTCACCAACTGTTCTTGCCCTGTAAGGGTCAGATCTATGCACTCAGTGGATTTCTGGGTTTTAGGTTTGCTCCATTTTGTCCTGGAAGGGAGAGCTTTTCCCTTCCAGTTTACTGGCCCCGCCACACGGAGGCAAGAGCAGTGCCAACTTTGTGACTTAGCGGTAGTGGGTTAGTAATTTAGTAATAAAACAAAAAATTAAGAGAAGAAAGAAAGGATGAAGGTTACTTTTCCTTCTGATCTAGTAAAATGCTTTCTTTACTGAATAAATTGAGTGTTAATGTAATGCTGAAAATAAGGAAATGATTTATTTCACCAAGAAAGAGTGCTAATTTACAGGCAAAGACACTTGATCACAAAATTGCTTGGCACCTGGGGCCGGGAGTGATAGTCTTGTGCTGAAATTTAATTTGCACTGCTAAGCCTGATATATATCTGAGATTTGTGGAAAATTTTCTGCCAGCACATTAGCTATTTCAACTGGAAATGATAAGTCTTGTCCATTCTATCGCAGTATTGCAGAAGATGCTGGTAGAATTTTACCATTCAGCTTTTTTTATATTTTATTCTAGATTATTCTGCTATTGGCATTCTTCATTATAGTAGAAGCAAACTGGATCCAAGAATAGTTTTTAGCCTTTTTCGTTACAAGTCATACTTTTGTTTTTAAGTTTTTTGAAATTTTTAAGTTCTCCGTTGGGTATTTATGAAAATGGTTCCATGCCCAGTTTTTCTCCTTTTAGGCAAGCTGGCATGCATTACTCCACCAGTATGGAGTCTGGGTGTGGCCCTGGTTGTGGCATTTAGATTTAGATAATTTTTAAGTTCTCCGTTGGGTATTTATGAAAATGGTTCCATGCCCAGTTTTTCTCCTTTTAGGCAAGCTGGCATGCATTACTCCACCAGTATGGAGTCTGGGTGTGGCCCTGGTTGTGGCATTTAGATTCTCAGTTGTGATGTGTTGTGTAGCATCATCGTTTGATAATTTCATTGTCGAATGAAATATTAGAAGCAAACAACTTCCAATCAGCCTTGGAAAAGTTCCATTTTAAGCGGGTATTATTTGTCCTTTTAGGCAAGCTGGCATGCATTACTCCACCAGTATGGAGTCTGGGTGTGGCCTTGGTTGTGGCATTTAGATTCTCAGTTGTGATGTGTTGTATAGCATCATCGTTTGATAATTTCATTGTCGAATGAAATATTAGAAGCAAATAACTTCCAATCAGCCTTGGAAAAGTTCCATTTTAAGCGGGTATTATTTGTCTGAGGGATTCTAGTTGTTTGATTTCACAAATTATCATATAATGGTCACTGTTTAGCAGATTGTCCAGAGTTGACCAGCAGATGAGTGGATACAATGTTGGAGAGCAGACTGTTAAGTCTATAGCTATAGTTGTTCTAGTAACAAAATGAATGTAAGTATCTGCACCAGTATTCAGTGGTGTTAGGTTATGTTTGTCAAGCAGTGATTCCAGAAGTTTTCCTCATCTGTCTGTATGTGGGGAGCCCAGAGTGGGTGGTGTGCATTAAAATTCCCTAATAAACTAAAGGGAGGAGGGATCTGTAGCAGAAGTTCTTCTAGGTCATTAAAGTATATTCTTTGTTTGGTGATAGGTAGATTGAAACTATTGTTAACATGATTCCTAAGGAGACACGTATTGCTACTGCTTCTAAGGGGATCTGTAGTGGAATGTGCTTAGTAGGTATTCTTGAGTTTACGAGAATGGCCACAACTCCACGCACAGTGTTATTGTTATTTCTGTTATGCTGATATACAGGATAGTTCTTGATTTTTGGAATTACTTGTGGTGATAGTTTAGTTTCTTGTAAACATATGCTTACCTGACTATACTGTTGGATTAGGTCATAGATATCATTGATGTTGTACATAGGCCTCTACAGTTCCATTGTCTGATGTGATCCATTGTTGGATTTGATTCAGTCAGCTTTTTAGGTCCAGTCTGTTTTTGTCTTTCCAATTTTATTCTTTCTTTTTTCGAGAAGATAGGACACCCTGTGTCCAAGTCATCTTCTGTGTACGGATCTAAGATTGGCTCATCCGGGTTAATGTTTTCATCAGTATCCATATTTGTTAAATTTGGCCACTAACACATGGAACATGAGGAACTAACATGTCAGTTTCAGTGGCTAATGACGTATTTATTTGCTGCTACTGCATAGGTATATTTTGGTGTGGTAAGCATAATTTGCTTGCTTCTTTGTCTCCTGGTAAGTCACTTTCTGCTCTACTTTGTATTTTTGGATCATTTTTCCTGTTTTCCATAGTTCACAGGACCTTGAATAAGCAGGGCATTGGCCTTGACAGTTCAGACAATGCGGTGTTTCAGCATCACATTCCGTTTGTGTGTGGGATTTTGAACCCAATTTGGGCACACTGCATTCCTTTGACAGATGGTCTGAGAGTGTGCCCGAACTTTTGACGCTAATAAAACCTGATTGGATTTAGTGTAGGGTCCTATATGGCAATTGACATAGCCGTCTTTAACACTTGATGGTAAATTTGCTGTGCCAAACGTAAGGATGATGTACCACATAGGAACAAGCTGACCACCTTTTCTGATCATAATCCTCTTAGCTTGTGTGACTTTTTGTTCTTTTAACTCTTGAACCAGTTCATCTGCTGTGACAGAGATCAAGTCCCACTCAGCAATTACTCCTTTGGAGGTATTTAGTGCTGCATGTGGGGTAACTTTCACGGCACCAAATACGGAGGATGCAGAAAGGTCAGGGAATGACCACCGCATATCCCCGGAGCAATATGGCCTTAGTTTCTAATGCTCCTAAAAACCAAATAATAACAACAACTTGCACAGGAATACTCCCAAATTTTGAGAGGTTCAGTAGTCTCTGATTGCTTATGACTCGCACTTTTTATTAGCAAATCTCCAGATCTAAATATTTTCACCATTTTTGGTGAACCTGCTGAGCTTTTCAAATATTTCTGTATCAGAAATGGGTAGAACGTACTCATGCTTTTGTTTGACAAGGAGTGAAAGATAAGGAAAAATGGGAATTCCTGTTGCTCTTTATCAGTCCACAGTCTTTTCGACTGTGATGTGTTATGCACTTCTGAACATGAGTGTCAAGGCTCAATTGTAGGAAAATTATCAAATTCCATGTTTGCTCCTTTTAGGCCAGTGAGAGGGACTTTCTTCTCCCAGGTTACTGGCCCCACCATGTGGAGGCAGGAGCGGTGCCACCAGTGACCAAGCAGTTGTAGAAGTTAGTAGAGTTTGTTAATAATATATATATATATATATATATATATACACACTGAATAAAGAAAGGTAGTTTTCTTTCTGTGTTCTTGCTTTAACACCACAGAACCACTTGAGGTAAACAAAAAAGAGAAAAAGGCACTACAAAGGAAATTAAACTTTGCTGCTTAGAAAGAGGACTCTATATATATCTCAGAGAAAATCGCTTGGCACTCGGGGCCAAGTTATTTTGTTTAACCAGATTCATATTTCCATGGATTATCTGTTGATTGTATTTAATCTTTAGAGGATGTAATATAGCTTAATGGCTTTAAGGAATGTGAAAATATCTGTAAAATCATCTCTATCGCTCAAAGGTCTGGTAGAGTAATAGTGTGATGAGTCCTATAAATATTTTTGAAAGCTTGTTTGCGTTCATTTGCATATGAAGGATAGTCTATTAATATATGTTGGATTGACTGGATACTGCTGCATGGTGGTGGTGGTTCTTCTGTTTGTGATAAGAATGAGTGCGTAATATGGGTGTCTGATTCTTAGTGTAACTAGTACTGTTTTTTCGTTTCTTGACTTTTGTGTACTAGAAACCTAGTTTTCAATATTTGGCTTTATTCCGTACAGTTTGTCTGCAGTTTGCAGATTCCAAACTTTCTTGCCATTGCAACTGGCAAGCATGCTGTATCGCAGATTTGTAACTGAAATGCGGTACTGAAATTTCTTCTCCCTTCTGTAGTATGGCTTCTTTTAATGATCTTCCTGCTGCTTTATTTCCAGCAATCCCTGCAGGTCCTGGGATCCAACAGAAATGTATATCCTGTTCATTTAGGAAGAAGTGGGTTAGTATTTGCTGTATGTGCCAAAGGACTGGGTGTACCTATGTTTTGCATGGCTTGTAAGCAACTTAAAGAATTTGTATACATTACACTTCTTGTGTAACACTTACCTTGTAGACATGTTAAGGCTATTTTTATTGTGCACAATTCTGCTGTGTATACACTGCACTCGTTTGGTGGTTGTCGCATTTAAGAAATATCTGGGAATACAGCTTCTGCTCCCTCTAAAGTGCCCATTTCCGAGCCATCTGCGTATATTGGAATATGGTCAGAAAATTTGAAGTTTATGCACTACATGTAACTGTTGGAAGATTGTTGCAGATATCACTTTTTTATCCCATTTCTGAAAGTAGAACTCACATATTGGGATATGTAAATCCCATGGTGTAGGGGTGTGAATGGGTGTGAACTGGTATGTGTGCTATGCTGTCTATATTAAGGTTAAGTACTGCAATAAAAGTCTTGCATTCTGATTTCCAAGGGTTGATTTGCTTATTGACAATTCTGGTAGATATTTTTGCAACGTGGGTCAAAGAAGGTTTCCCAAGCAGGCATAGATTTAATTTTAAATGCATAATGCAATGCCAGTTGTTGCCTAAGAGTTAAAAGTGGTTTGTTGGCTTCAGCACAGAGACTATATATATGAGAGACTATATATATGCATTATGATGAATTGGATCCAGCCATTTCAGAGCAGTTTTCCGTGCTGAATTGTATACCGGGGCTCCATAGACCAACTTTGATCTAATTAATGCACCAAATAGGTTTAATAAGGAATATCTGTCTGCTCACCATAATGTTGATGAAAAGATTTTAAGTATGTTAAGATGTTTTGTACAACTTTTACGGAGTTGCTTGATGTGCTCTACGAATGTGACTTTCTTGTCTAAGATTAGTCCAAGAAATTTTCCTGTCAACTGAGTTGGTATATTCCAGCATTCTAGTTTTAATTCAAAGTCAGGAAGGAGATTTCTTTTGCAACAGAAATTATACACATATTGTTTTTTGTATTGACAGTCTGAATCCATTATCTAGTTCCCACTTACTTATATTGTTGATTGCACATTGCAACTGCTCTCAATAGTTCTCATGATCTGTGACTGACTAGAAATACTAAAGTCATCAACATAAAGTGCATGTGACACTGATGAAGGGAATTGATTTGTGATTGAATAAATCTTTATGACAAACAAAGTGGCACTCAAGGAGCTGTCCCACAGGGCTCAGTGCCACTGAGCCCTGTGGGACAGCTCCTTGTTGGTAGATTTTGGAGAAAGAAGTTAGCATTTTGACTTGGAAGATTCTGTTCATAAGGAAATTCTGGACAAACATAGGAAGTTGCCTCCGAGTGCAGCATGGTGCATGTCTCGTAGGATCCCATATCTCCAAGTGGTATCGTAAGCTTTTTCAATGACAAAAAATACAATAACTATATGCTATGATCTGATAAATGCATTTCTGATTTTGGCTTCTATCCTAACTAGGCAGTCTAGTGTAGATCTGTGATGTATAAAATCCCACTGCGTGTTTGTGTAGATGTTATTTTCTTCTAGAAGGCCCAAGAAATTTTGAATTATTTCAGGCAACTGTTCTCTTAGTCATAGATGGTAAAGATTCATTATAATATCATGACAGCCAAATAGTGTAAAATACCTTTTCAAGATCTAAGTTGACCATGACTAGATGTTGTTTCACAACAAAGGATGTGCCAAATCTCATATCCACAGTGCCTTTGTTGTTTCGCAACAGAGGCACTGTGGATATGAGATTCGGCTTTGATGAGCATGTCTAGGGTTGACCTGTTTTTTCGAAATCCATACTGATGATCTGGCAGGAGATTCTGTGATTCAAGGAACCAGGTCAGCTCTGTATAAACCATCCTTTTGAACCAGGGAAGGATCATTGTCTGTTTTTGGGATGGCAATATGAAACAATGCAGCCAGGAAAAACGCAGGCATTTTCAGAGAATATCCGGCTGTAGAAAATCTACAGGGTACAGAAGTCCTTCAAATAAATGCTTCAGCATAAGGTAATAAACACCATCTGAATCGGCAGCACTGTTTGAAGAAGAAGGAGGATGTATAGGAGGTAGAAGCAGTGATTCTACAGAACTATTCTGCTAGTGCATTTGCAACTTATTCAGGATTAGCCATGTTTTTCCTTTTCCAGTGGAGTATCGCAGAGGGCAGATGAACAAATTTGCCATTTATGAGCTGTGTGTCAGTACCTTTTGTGATGGTTGAGACAAAAGCGATCCAAGAATCAAGTTTTGCTTTCAGTCTAACTTGTCTTGCTTTAGCTGTAACTCTTTTATAAGTAATTAAGTTACTGGTAGTAGGATACTTGCGGAAATTATTCCAAGCACAGTTTTTCTCCTGTTTGGCATTAAACCACTCTGTATTCCATCAGTGATTTTGGTGGGTGTGATATGGCTTGAATTATGGAATGGAAGCATTAGCTGCAGTCAGACTCTGATTCATTATGTAAGTAGTTACATGATCATTGGGTTTCTGTTGAACTTAAACTCTATCTAAAGGCATTTGGGCAGAATAGGCATCCCAGTTCACCTTATTAAATTTCCAATTGGATTGTTCATCAGGATTTTGAGTTACAACTTTTTTTTTATTGCGCAAATCATTGGAAAGAGGTTGCTGTTAAAGGGACAGGATAATACAGACCATGCCATGATTGGAAAGATGGATGGTGAACAAATTGATACGTCAACTTCAGAAGTATATCCTGTAGGTAGGAGATGCAGACGTTAATAAATTAAGATCATTATTATTCATAAATTTCTCAATAAATTTGCATCTTGAGTCCATTGTAGAGGACTTCCACAATGGATGGTGTCCATTAAAGTCACTGAAAAGACATTGGAGTTGGGAGTTGTGTAAATGAGATTGTTGAGTTATGAATGAGGAAGAGGTAAAGATGGCAGAATATAAACAGAAACAAGTTGGTACAACTGCAATACAAGCAGCTTCAATACGAGAAGCCAAAGCTTCTAGATTGGTTCTTAACTGGGTCGGCCTGGATAGCACATTAGAATTAAAAAGAATGGCTGCTCCTTTACATGCAGGAGCCTCAGAGTTCCTATCTCGCCTGTACATCGTAAAATTTGAAAATTTTGGCAAAACTTGAGGTGATAAAATGTTTCCTGTAGGCATACACCTATGGGTTTGAACTGAGTTAGTAAATCCCTTAAATCATCAGAATGACTGTTTAGTCCTCTGCTGTTCCATTGTATGATGTTATACATTATTTAGGTTTGGCTGAAGATGATTCATCTGACTGCTTTTTGTAAGCAGGGCATTTTTTCCATTCTTTTTTTTTTGGGCAGCTGGGGTGTCCATTATCCATAGTGTCATTCGTATGAAGTTCTTGTATTGGTTCCTCATAATTTGAGTATACATCTACTTCTATACTGTTGGTTGGTGATTCGGTTTTCTTGCTGTCTTAAGTAGGTTTCAATTTTTCACTGCCATGTGAAACTGTTAGAGTATCAGTTGGGATACTAACTGGAGTGTTAGTAGTTTTAGGAGTATCTTTTCTGGAGGCTGATAACATAGCTTTAATCCAGTTTCCCAGAGATGTACTTGGTATTGACACATCTGTTTGAACTGCAGTTGAGAGATAGCTTCGGGTGTGAGACATACAGGATAGACTAAGCATGGTGAACATAATTTGTCTGCGTGCCTTTGGATATATGACTTTATGTTCTATTCTGTATATTTGAATTTTTTTTTTTCAGGTTTCACATGATTTAGAAAAGGCAGGATTGCTTCTTTTGCAGTTATGACAAATGGTAGTTGAGGCTGAGCAATCTGCTTGTGTGTGATCCTTAGAGCCATATATAGGCCAGATGGCATCACCTCTGCAACGAAAAGTATTTGGGATGTATGGCTAAATTCTACAGTTTAAATAGCTTTCATTGTGGATCAAGTTGGAATGAGATTTCTATCTTATTTAGTCATAATTCGTTTTGCACTGATCACCTTCTGATTACTAAGTTTGTGAACTAATTCCTCCTCAGACACTGTTATTTTTGTTATTTGGTTTTTTTTAGGAGCATTAGCAACTAAGGCCATATTGCTCCGGGGATATGCGGTGGTCATTCCCTGACCTTTCCGCATCCTCCATATTTGGTGGTTCACGGGCTCGAATCCCGGTCTAATCAAGAAGCATGTGCTATGCACTGCTGCTCCTGCCCACCTGGCTACTGAGGCACCCCTCAGACACTGCAAGTAGTTCCTAATCTTTCATGATGCCTTTTGATGAATTTAAGGTATTGTGGGGAGTAACAGATACTGGTAGCTCGCCAAATGTAGTTGTTTTAAATAGCCACTCAGAATGTTTGGAAGTGGCTGTTTCAACCAGGAGGTCTCTGGATATCTGGATTTGGTGATCCCGCAATAGCTTCCAAATATTTTTGGATCATAAATGGTGAGAACTTGCCCACAGGCTGAGTAGACAGAGAGTTTATCACTAGCAAGTTAGGTAGGTTAAGATGGATGGATGGATGTTACTGGTCTTCTAAGCAATCAAACAGCTCTAGAGGTGGATAGTCATTTATCCATGGTTGCTCCTTTTGCCCTGAAGGATACCCTTGTCCCAGGTTACCAGCCTTGCCACAAGGAGGTAGGAGTGATGCCACCTAGTGACCATGTGGCTGGAGAAGTTAGTTTGTTAGTAAAAAAATTAATAAATACAGTAAACCCCTGCTATTCGCGGTTTCGTGTATTCACGGCCGCTGATTTAAAATAAAATGAAACCTAAAAAATGTGAATTTTAAAGCGCCGTGAACATTTTCCGCCATAAAAAAAACATGGGCGTGGCTAAAATCATCTTTCCCGGTCAAAACAGCGCTCAGTGAGTGGGGGAGAGGGGTGAAAAATCGCGAGCATGCATGTTTCTCGCTAATCCTTGTTCAATGTGTTATGCGCTTGTCATGGAAGGTTTCGTCGTTTGCTTTTAATTTATATGCTTATAAATTTTATGCTTACAAAAGTGATAAATCTACTTTTGCAGTGTAAAACAGACTTTTTCGAGTGTGTTAATGGAAGAAAGTGACTTTATTGTGGACAAGTTCTTTCTAACCTGTACAAAAATATGGCTACGAATAACAAGGGAAATGTGAAAAGATCAAAGAAGGTGATGACATTAGCGAATAAAATTGAGTTATTAGACAAAATTTCTAATGGTGAAAGTGTCTCCTCAGTGGCAAAACATTATAAAATCAATGAGTCAACGGTATGATCAATCAAGAAATTGGAAGAAAAAATCCGCCGTAGTGTCCGTGAAAACGTGCTAATTGCTTCAAAAATTTGTTCTGTAACTCGTGATGTTAAATTAGAAAAAATGGAAAAAGCTTTAAATCTGTGGATAGAAGACCGAACTCAAAATAAAATTCTGTTAAGTTCATTCATCATTAGTGAAAAGGCAAAACTCCTTTATCAACACTTTAGCGAAACTGGTGATAGCACTGGCGGGATAAGTTTTTTAGCTAGCAAAGGTGCTGGTTTGAAAGATTTGTTTGAAATTTCTAATAAATATTACATTTAATATTAAATTGTTTCTTATTTTCATTTTGATGCCATATGCTTGCATTTCACTGTGTACTGTCTATGTACATAGTCATATTATGAAGGTACATATAATACATACTTAAACAAAATTTTAGACTAGTTTTTCTTATATATTTCATACTTTGGAACGGAACCCCTTTATTACTATGGGAGCCATAACTCAGTATTCGCGGCATTTCTCAGGAACGTAACCGCCGCGAATAGCGGGGGTTTACTGTATACTAAGGAGAGAAAAGTGATTTTCCTTTCTGGGTTCTTAATCAGTATCTGTTAAGTACAGAACCACTTAAATGAATATGAAAGGCACTGGAAATAAAACAGCACGAAATCACTGGGAAAATCACTTATTATGGTCTAAAGAAAAATCACTTGGACACAGTCACTTGGCACTCGGGGCCAAGTTACTTGTGGAATTAGATTGGTTTCTTGTAAGCATTTGCTTACCTGACTATACTGTTTGATTAGGTCATAGATATTAATATTGCTACATAGGCCTCTACAATTCCACTATATGATAGAAGATTTCCTTTCCAACGGCAGCCTCATGATCCTCAATAGACCAAATAATCTACCAACCTACTTGAGCACTCTGTGGGAGGCGACGATCGACGTAAGCCTCGAAAGCCGCTCGTTTGCAGGACACCTTTCTTCCTGACTGGACAATATCTGATCACAGGGTGCTGAACTTTCAATTGCATTGCTCTCTCAATGTCCAACCAACAGCAAGACAGACTCTTCAGAGATTCACAGTCGACAAAGCTGACTGAAACCTCTTCCGGGAAACCCTGAGTAAGACAGCCCAGAACTTTAACCCCTCAGACCTCAGTCCTGAACAACACCAATATGCGATTGTTAAAATAATTTTTAAATAATAAATTAATAAATAATTTAATGGAAGCAACGGCAAATCAAGCCATCTCAACACTGCTGCACTGGACCCTAGAGAACCAGCTTAGAATTTTGTTGGAAAAAACGAGTTCAATCCTCTTGAGGAGTTCTCTGGATATTAGGAGGCCTCCACAGATAAAAATCCATGGAACAATCATAAAGCTAAAAATGGAACTAAATATCTCGGGATAGTCTTCGATAAGAACATGTCATTCACCCCACATCTCAATTACCTAAGGACCAAAATCAGGAATTGCTCTGCTATGATTTTCAGAGTTACCAGAAGGGACTGGGGCTTGAAGAGGACACACTCCCTTTTTTACAAGGCTATTTTCATCCCAACTCTGTCATATTCCACAGGTGTGTGGTAGAACAAAGCAATCACTGCAATAAACAGGAGAAAAGTAGACACCATACAGCGCTTTATCCTCCTATCTCCAGAGTGTGTTGTACGATTAGCACCCACGCACTCCAGGTCCTTGTTGGCTCCTTTCCCCTGGACCTGGAAATTTTGCACTGTAGGCTGCTTTACCAACTGTCCAAAGGCAGACCGGCCACCTGCATTGGCTTCACCACCAATCCAATAAACAACACAAGTGCTGAAAAGAGGCATCTAATGACACACCTGTTGCAGACCTGGCAGGCCCGATGGTCTGACTCCCCCAAAAGGAGCCATAATACGGAAATTCTTCCCAGATGTACATCAGAAATACCCAAGCCAGCCTGCATAGTTCGCTCCAGGCCTACATACCACCTTTTTCCTCACGGGACATGGGTCCTTCAGGAGGAAACTCTACAACTTGGATCTCTCAGATTCACTGCAGTGTCACTGCGGAGAGGAAGAAACCCGGGATCACCTCATACATGAATGTCCTACCTACAAGGACCTGCATGACATCCTCATGACAAAGACCCAGTTCACACTCAGGAACCAAGGATAGCTTGTGTTGCAAAATGAGGAACACTACCGTGCCTTCACACTCTTCGCACAGGAACTCTTTTCAAGACAAAAAAACTCTTCCACGACCATAGAACGATACCTCGTAAAGCTACCAGCATGGCTTGAAGCCCACAATGATCAGTCCAAATCCTCCAAACCCAGCAACTCTTAAGAGACACTGCAAGAACCAGAGGAGAGAAAAAGAAAGGAAAAGGAAAAGAAAGGAAATGGGAAAGAAAGGAAAAGGGAAAGAATAAAGTACAAGAACCAGAGGAGAGAATAAGAAAAGAAATGGAAAAGAAAGGAAAAGGGAAAGAATGAAGTAAAAGGAAAGAAGTAAGAGAGAAATGATTTTAAGGAAAGAAAGAAAAACATATTGACTGCAACAACCAAACCTGGATGGGATTCTGTCCCATGCTTTATCATCTTGGCAGAGCTCAATTTGAGTGCAGAAATACCCCTCTGCACTAGCTATCTACGATCCCGCAGCACCTTGCTACCAACATGCCACCTGGCGATCTGGACCAGGCACCTTGCCTGGCCACTTTCATTCCCTCTCCCTGGTGGGGTGGGGGAGGGGGAGTCTTTTCCGTCTCCTCTCCTCCTCGCCGACATCCCTTTTCTTTCCTTCCATGGGCCTGCCCCACTGACTTCCTTGGGGGTGCCTTCTCTATTGCCTTCATATTTCTGTCCTTTCCTCCCAGTCTTCAGTCTTCTCCCCCACTCTATCTTAATGCAAGCGAATGCCTCACACAACAAAATTTAAATACGTTCAAATTAATTTTTGCCCATATTCTAGGCCTTTCCAATTCAAATGACATTGCCCTTTGCAATCAAAATAAAACTAATTAAATGATTTTTTTTTTTTTAGGTCCTAGCCACCGAAATCTCAGGAAATTAGGTGGCAGGACCTGCCAGAGTAAATACAAATTATAATACTGGTGTACCTGGTCTGCCTCCATGGGGTGAAAGTGGGGCAACGTTGGGCCTCAGCAGGGGTCCAGCGGCTAAATGACCAGATGAACAATGGTACACAACACTACACATGTACAATATCCATACACTTTTAAATCTCTCGCATTTCTAGCAAACTGGCACACCCATCACAAAGCTTGATACCAAACACACTTTACATTTTACACTTATATGATGTGATTCTTTATTTGATTTTAGCAGTTGGATTTGATTATCTCTGTTTTTTAGGTCCAGTCTGTGTTTGCTCTCCAATTTTATTCTTTTTCTTTTTTTTTTCAGAAAGTTAGGACGTCCTGTGTCCATGTCACCTTCTGCATACAGATCTAAGATTGGCTCATCTAGGTTGGTGTTTTATCTGAATCCATATTTATTAAATTTGGCTGTCTCCTCCATCGGGCTGCTGTTTTATTTTTTATGGCTTCTGATGGAGACTGCGATGTACTTGGCCACACTGTAATTGGTGGGTTGTTGGCACAATGTATTACATTCTGTTCCTTAGGAGATTGCAGTGAGGTTCAGCGTATTTCTTGGGCACAATCTGCAATAGGCATGGTTGGGAGAAATGACATGCCAGTTTGAGCTGCTGCTGCTGACTGGTAGGTATTTCTTTGCTGCTGCTGCTGCATAGATATGTTTTGGTGTGCTAAGCATAACTTTTTTCTTTGCCTCTTGGTAAGTGACTTTCTGCCCTACTTTGTATTTTTGGATCTTTTTTCCTGTTTTTCATAGTTCACAGGACTTTGAATAAGCGGGATGTTAGCCTTGATAGTTTGGACGTGATGTTTCAGCATCACATTCTGTCTGTGTGTCGGATTTTGAACTAGAGTTTGGGCACACTGCATTCCCTTGACAGACTATTTGAGAGTGCTCAAATATTTAAACTTATAACATCTGATGGCATTAGGAACATAGGGTCTTACAAGCCTTGAGATAGATGATTTTAACACTTGATGGTAAATTTAGTGTGCCAAACATAAAGATGATGTTCTGCATGGAAACAAGTTGACCATCATCTGCTTGGATTCTGTGACTTTTTGTTCTTTTATCTTTTGGACCAGTTCATCTTCTGTGACATTAATCAAATCGCACTAAACAATTACCCCATCGGAGATATTTAGAGTTGCATGTGGAGTAACTTGCATGGGCATAACACCAAAGATTGAGAGTTTCAGCAGAGTCTCTGATTGCTTACAACTCACACTTTGTATTAGTAAATATCTGGATCTAAGTCTTTTCACTATTTTTAGGCGAACCTGCTGAGCTTTTCAAGCATTTCTATATGAGAAATGGGGAGAGCGCACTTTTTCATTTGTTTGACAAAGGGTTATAAAAATAAGCTAGTATTCGCCCTAGGAAAATCACTTTGTAACTATAGCATCACACTCATGCAACTCATGGAACCAGGGTATGGGATCTAAATAATGCTAATCTGGAAGGTCAGCTGTATCACTAAAGGTCCCCTCATCATGTACAGGCACCCATGTCAAGGGCGGAATAGTAATAACACAGAAATGGAAGAGATTTGTTATTCTACAAAAAATCTTATTCAAATAATGAAATCAGCAAATGATAATGAAAGGCAAACAACATGGGAAATAAGGAGCACGTAATTTAAAAAATCTGTTCACCCTATTCAGTGTCAAATAATTATATAGATCAATATGCACTATACTAATGGAACATTTTCAAACAAACTTTTTCTATGTTTGGATGCAGATAATTTTAACACACCTGCAAACCTGCAAAGAGCAATGTGCTGTTGATAAACTCGAGAGAAGCATGTTTCTTCTAATCCAGACTGCTGAACTTCTGCAACTAAAGACTTCAGAAACATTCGTTCTTGGTGAGAAGATGATCTATGAAACAAAGTATTTAAAGCACTTAATTTCCTATTAGCAAACTTTGTTTTCAAAAATATGAACTTTGAAAAAATAAAAATAATAAATAAATTTATCTTTGCATTTCACATCAATATATACAAGGTGATTTTTTATTCACTGTGCTATTTCTTTTCTTTGACTTCTGTAATATTCAAATGTTTTTGTGCCAACGTCATTATTCTGTAGAGAATTTGAGATTTGGTTGGGAATACTGAATGGCAATATGGATTGCCATTCAGTAAACCAGAATGGTTTCTAACTGCTACCCCAAGAGGTATGGTAAAGGACTAGTGTGAACTCCAATGTCATCTAATTTAAACTTGTATAATTTTTATCTCTGGGGTAATCTCAAAGATAGTGTTTCAGAAGAATCAATGAACCATTCCTGCTCTGAAAACAATTGAAAATGAATTTTTTTCTGCATTAGGTGAAATCAGTCCCAGATTAAAGCAACTGGAGGCCCTGGGCTAGGAGACCTTGGGAGGCCCAAACTTAATAGCATCTGATCATGAGAAATAAAATCTTGTTCTCTTTTTTATCTACTCAATGAAAGTAGAACATTACTGAAATTTTAGCACTGATAAAAAGATTGTTTATAAATTTATAACCTTTATTAAGTTTATAAAAGTATGGAATTAATAAAGATTTCACACAGAACATTCATAGGGGAATCATAGCTATGTTATAACATAGCTATATATAAAGTCAGAACAGTTTCTTTTGAGCTTTTTGGGATGAAACATCGATTATATCATTAAAATCAGTAAGTCGCAGTTTATCACTTTCTATGCAGAGAATGCTTAGATCAGACAACCGATCTTGGGACATTGTTAACCGTACATCATTCTTTATCCCTTTTAGTCTAGAAAATGATCTTTCTCCAGTACATTAGTAAACATTAAACACAGGAACAATCTGAAAATTGTTTCCACATTTGGAAAAGCTGTCTAAATTTTCTCCTGGAATATTATTTGATACATATCTTGGTGAGCTTGTTTGATGTACAGATGGAAGTGTAAGAGTTCATCGACTAGACTAAGGTCAACATCCTTTGGATACTCTTGCATCAATCTCGACACCATTGTGAATCTGTTCCTTGGTTGCTTGCAGGTTCATCAGAAATGAAAAAGGCGCCTCCGTAGCCAGGTGGGAAGGAGCAGCAGTGCCTAGCACAAGCTTCTTGATTAGACCGGGGTTCGAGCCCGTCACCACCAAATACGGAGGATGTGGAAAGGTCAGAGAATGACCACCGCATATTCCCGGAGCAATATGGCCTTAGTTGCTAATGCTCCTAAAAAAAACCAAACAAACAAACAACAAACAGAAATGAAAAATTGCCAGTTACACTCCTATATACTGTTGCTCCTCTGTCTAGGTTGGCTTCAAGAGCATCCATGACAGGGATAAATGAATTTACCCTAAACTTGTCTCTTGGAGAAAGTTCGCCTAAGGCTTCGGGTGCTGTCCCATCATTGTTTTTTTTTTTTTCGTACTCTTTGCGTTCTTTTGATAGTTTTGTACTCTACATCCAGTAGAATAAATTTTGCTTGCTATTCGATTTCATCAAAATTAGCCCAAGTGTTTGATACAAACTGCAATAGTGAGCTGTAAATATTTGCATATGTGCTCAATAAAATTTGTGAATTTTGCAGTAAGTTGCTAACTTTATGAAATTGGTCTAGCAAATGTGTCCAAAGATGAAGCATGAAAATGAATTCAAATTCTTCCATTTTCTGCAGATGATTTTAGCCTGTTGTCTAGTATCTCCTTTTTCAGTTTCATCACAGTAAATATGACTGAGGGCTCAACAATGTTAGCATAACTTTCACTAATGGCTGCAGTAGCTTTGGAGTAAGCCTCCCATCTTGTGTCTGATAAATGTTTAGGAACTTTTGACTCAGGAGGCAAGAAATTTTTTAGCACTGCCCATCTTTTTGTAGAAGCTGAGAAAAAACAATAAAGCTCATTTATTGTGCCAAAAAAATTCACTACATCCAGGTACGAGTCAACTGCGGTTCGTCCAACTAGATTTAGGGAATGTTCAGCGCATGGAATAAACTTTGCAAACTTGTTCCTTTCCAAAATTTTTTGTTGAACGCCATTATACTTTCCAACCATATTGGGTGCATTGTCATATGATTATCCTCTACATTTACTGTAATCTATTTCAAGTTCACTGAAGTAGTTCAGTATCAGCTCAGCCACACTTTCCCCAGTGTGATCTCTCAGTTCAAAAAAACTCAGAAAGAGTTCAACTGCAGAAGATTTTAGCCTGTTGTCGTGGTAATCCATCACTAGGAGATACATATCTAACAATGACAGTAAGTTGATCAACACGGGAAATATCATCAGGGATTGAATCGAATGATAAACTTAAATAAGCCTGTTTAATGTCGCTCAGTATTGCTTCTCGAACTTCATTAGCCATCAACTGAATAACCTCTTCACATAAGTATGATGGCTAACTAGAGCCTTTACCCCCATACTGATTTATGTGGGCACACAGGAAGGGATCAAATTTGGCAATTAATTCAAGCAATCCGAGAAAGTTACAATTGTTTGGTGAACCAAATGTTTCATCATCTCCCCTAAATGCCAAGCCATGTTCTGCCAAAAGGGAAATTACTGCAATAACTTGCTGAAGTACATGCCTCCAGTAATCCTGCTCTGCTTTGATTTGCTCTTTGAGTTTTGATGTGAGCATTTGACCACGCTTTCTTGTTAAGTATGTTAGCATAGAGTTCATATGATTTATACAGTTTCTGTGGGTTTGAACAAGATAAGTATGATGCCAGTCATCGAATCCAGTAGAAGCTAAAGCTGTTGTTGAGGAAGTTTGGTTAGAGAAAAGTTTGCACACAAAACAGTAGACTTTTCCTTTTGTGAGAGAATACACTAGTCATTTACTTTGGTGGAATGGAATAAATTCTTTGAGCAGAACCGGGCTTGGTTTTTGTATGTTTGCTTTGAATTGGTAAAAGATCCATTCCAATGCTAACATTCTGATGGACCTTTCTCAGTTCAGAATGACATTTCCTCGTTATTCAATGTGGTCCACAAATCTATGTCATTATTGTCTCTGAAATCACTAGTAGCATGAACAATTGGTATTTTTGCATCTGCAATGCTAGGGTTTTCGCTGAGATCATTTGCTTTGTTTTTCAAGTCTTTACGATGGTAATGAGCTTGAACTGCTTCTTTGGATGTAACTATCTCGTGGCATGTTCCTTCAGCGCCTTGTGTTAATTCTTTGGCTGTAAGCCCTGTCACTTCATTGTCACTTTCTCTAGAAGTTTCCATACTTGTAGCGATAGTTACTGACAACAGTTCTCCTTGAAGTTCTTCGGAGGCTAGGCTATGTTCTGTATATAAATTGGTTGTTCTTTAGTCTTCTCACTTACTCAGTGTAGTCTACTTGATTTATTTCTGTTTGTAAACACGAATGTTCTGTATCTGAGGGATTATGTAGGGCTGTTTCCTCCTGCTGTTGAAAGCCATATGACATGATTCGCTTTAAACGCTTGAGTATTTCCTTCTGTTCTTTTTATCGCTTACATTAGCATTAGCATTAGTAGAGGCATTTGATGCAAGAAAGCAACCTTATGCAGCATCAGCCAAAAAAAAAAAAAAAAAGTAACATAAATAAATAAAAATAACCACTTCCACTTCACCCCTCTGTTCGTTCGAAATACCTGTCCAGCTGAGCCTTAAACTTATTTTGGCTATCAACTTCCACGACAAGGGATGGAAGTCTGTTCCACCCACCAACCACCCGCTGGCTAAAGGCAAATTTCCGCACATCTATCCTACATCTGTCTTTCCTCAATTTGAATTTATGCCCTCTCAGGTGATTTTTCTGAGCTAGAGGAAGAATCCCATCAGCATTGAGCATGCTCAAACCATTCAAGGCTTTGTACACCTCTATCAGATCACCCCGCTGGTGCCTAGTTTCCAGACACTGTAATTTGCAAAACTTAAGCCTTTCTTCGTAAGAGAACCCCTTTGTCCCATTCACCAATCTAGTTGCCCTTCTCTGTACTCGTTCCAGCAGCTCTACATCCTTCCTGAAATGAGGCCTCCAGGCCTGTATACAGTACTCTAGGTGTGGCCTGACCATTGCCTTATACAAGGGAATAATCACCTCCTTATCCCTGCTAGAAAAATTCCTATATATCATTGACAATACACCATGAGCTACTCTTGCAGCTCGTCTGCACTGCTCAGAGAACTTCATATCTGCCTGCACCACCACCCCCAGGTCCCTTTCATTCTCTACCACTGTCAGTGTAGTACCACAGAGTTGATACGTTGCTCTGGGGTTGCTGTTTCCCATATGTAGTACTTTACATTTGTCAATGTTAAACTTCATTTGCCACCTCGAAGCCCATCTGCTCAACCTTTCCAAATCCTGTTGCAGCAGCATAGTGTCAGTAGTGTCCTTGACAACCCTGCCAACCTTCGTATCGTCTGCAAACTTGGACATTAAGCCTGATATACCATCATCAATATCATTTATAAATACAGAAAACAATAAAGGCCCTAATACTGAACCCTGAGGGACTCCACTAATAACATTAGTCCACGATGAGCAGTGTCCATTGATTACCACTCTCTGTCTTCTCCCCCTCAACCACCCCTTTATCCATAGCAGCAACTTGCCTCCAATGCCACACTGCTCCAATTTGTGCAGCAGTCTTCCATGTGCAACAGTATCAAAAGCCTTTCTAAGATCCAAGTATATAGCATTAGCATTAGCATTAGTAGAGGCATTTGATGAAAGAAAGCAAGCTTATGCAGCATCAGCCAAAAAAAAAAAAAGAAAAAAAAAAAAAAAAAAAAAGTAACATAAATAAATAAAAATAACCACTTCCACTTCACCCCTCTGTTCGTTCGAAATACCTGTCCAGCTGAGCCTTAAACTTATTTAGACTATCAACTTCCACGACAAGGGATGGAAGTCTGTTCCACCCACCAACCACCCGCTGGCTAAAGGCAAATTTCCGCACATCTATCCTACATCTGTCTTTCCTCAATTTGAATTTATGCCCTCTCAGGTGATTTTTCTGAGCTAGAGGAAGAATCCCATCAGCATTGAGCATGCTCAAACCATTCAAGGCTTTGTACACCTCTATCAGATCACCCCGCTGGTGCCTAGTTTCCAGACACTGTAATTTGCAAAACTTAAGCCTTTCTTCGTAAGAGAACCCCTTTGTCCCATTCACCAATCTAGTTGCCCTTCTCTGTACTCGTTCCAGCAGCTCTACATCCTTCCTGAAATGAGGCCTCCAGGCCTGTATACAGTACTCTAGGTGTGGCCTGACCATTGCCTTATACAAGGGAATAATCACCTCCTTATCCCTGCTAGAAAAATTCCTATATATCATTGACAATACACCATGAGCTACTCTTGCAGCTCGTCTGCACTGCTCAGAGAACTTCATATCTGCCTGCACCACCACCCCCAGGTCCCTTTCATTCTCTACCACTGTCAGTGTAGTACCACAGAGTTGATACGTTGCTCTGGGGTTGCTGTTTCCCATATGTAGTACTTTACATTTGTCAATGTTAAACTTCATTTGCCACCTCGAAGCCCATCTGCTCAACCTTTCCAAATCCTGTTGCAGCAGCATAGTGTCAGTAGTGTCCTTGACAACCCTGCCAACCTTCGTATCGTCTGCAAACTTGGACATTAAGCCTGATATACCATCATCAATATCATTTATAAATACAGAAAACAATAAAGGCCCCAATACTGAACCCTGAGGGACTCCACTAATAACATTAGTCCACGATGAGCAGTGTCCATTGATTACCACTCTCTGTCTTCTCCCCCTCAACCACCCCTTTATCCATAGCAGCAACTTGCCTCCAATGCCACACTGCTCCAATTTGTGCAGCAGTCTTCCATGTGCAACAGTATCAAAAGCCTTTCTAAGATCCAAGTATATAATATCAAAGTTATTCCCTGCATCCAGTTCTTTTGTGACTGCATCATAGTATCCAATCAAATTGGTCAGGCAAGACTTCCCCTTAACAAAACCATGCTGTGTCCTAGCTATAACTGAAGTCTTGTCTAGATGATCCTGCAGTGCTTCTTTCACCAGTGCCTCCATTAATTTTCCGGGAACAGAAGTTAAACTCACAGGTCTATAATTACTTGTGTCAGCCTTTGATCCCCCTTTGTGAATTGGGGTCACATTTGCACATCTCCAGTCAATGGGTACCTCCCCTGAGTCCAAGGAAGCTCTCATAATTATGGCTAAGGGTTTGCTTACCTCCTTTGCTGCCTCCTTTAATATAACTGGATAGATCCCATCCACCCCAGGTGCCTTTCTTGTGTTTATCTTCAACAATTTCTCCTCCACTTTGCTCTCAGTTATTACAAGATTCTCTAGCTTACTGCTAGATTTGAATACACCTCTGGCATTCCCCTCGCTGAATAACTCCTCATGTGTGAATGTCGATGCAAAATATTCATTTAGTTTGTTAGCTACCCGAGCAGGGTCATCAACAGTTGACCCATCAATCTCAAGTGGACCAATCTGATTCATCCCCTTCCTTCTAGAGTTTACATAAGTAAGGAACTCTTTGCTGTTTTTCTTCGCATCCCTTGCCAAGGATCTCTCGTAATCTGCCTTCGCCTGCCTAACCTCCTTTGTAACTTGGTTACAGATCAACTTGTATCTATCATAGGCGTCCGTGTCACGTGTTAATTTGTATGTATCCCATGCATTTTTCTTCTCTGCCATATGCCTCATTAGTTCATCTGACAACCATTTAGGCCTAAACCTTGAACAATATTTCTTAGTTGGTATGTAAAGCCTAGTAGCTTCCACGATAAGTTCTTTGAATGCTTCCCATTTTGAATTTGCTGTTGGCAATATCATCAGTTGATCCCACTGTATAGAATTTAAATACTGTCTCAGTCCATTGTAGTCGCCTTTACGAAAGCAATACCCCTTCCCTTTACCCCTAATGGTAGTTACCTCTTTGAGTAACTCCCACTTCAGCACACTGTGATCACTGCCACCAAGTGGTTCATTTATCTGCAGATTCTTAATGCATGAAGAATCACTACTGATAATCAAATCAAGAGTATTACTCCCTCTAGTTGCCTCCCGAACATGCTGATGTAGAAAACAATCATCCAATAAATCCACAAAAGCCTTGCTACTGTGTGAGTGACCAGCCCCCAAATTCCAGTCAATATCTGGGAAATTAAAATCCCCCATTATAAGACTCTCTGATTTACTGGCCCACTCTATTTCTCCGAACAGTTTCTTATTATACTCATCAGAGTCATTAGGCCTATAGCACACTCCTACTCTCAATTTTGATCTCCCAATGCTTATGTCACACCAAACTGACTCGACACTGCACTGTCCAGCGATGTCGACTGGCTTCACTTCCTTGGATTTTATGTGTTTTTTAACTAATAGCATAACCCCTCCTCCCTTCCTATCCTGTCTATCCTTTCTGTAGACATTGTACTCCCCAAATTCCAGTTCTGCATTTCTTATATCTGTGTGACACCACGTCTCTGAAATCCCCACAATATCTGCCTTTGATGTTTTGAGCAATACCTCAAATTCATCAAATTTATTTACTAAACTCCTAGCATTTACTAGCACCACTTGCATTTTGCTTACTCATTATTTTTACAAAAAATCAAAATTAAATATTATTGTTGTGATTCACAATGATATAAAAGAATTCTCACTTGTTCTCAAAATGCACGCTATAATGACAGACAGTGATCCGAACATTTGTGTTGTTTCATAGCTGACGAACTTTACTAAACAGTAAGTACGCACTTGTGTAACTGTTATACAGTCATAGACTCATACGTCATGTGTTTAATGTTACTAAGCAACTGGGCCTAGATAGTAAAATCAAGGATTCAAGGGCGAGTGCATTCGGAACTCCCATCAATGTGTTCCTGAATTTTGGATTTGTGCTTACACATTATTTTGGCCTGGGTACACAACTGATTTTTATTGTTACAAATGAAATAAAATTAATGGTAAATTTTTAAAATTTTTTTTGGCAGGAGGCAAAGGCCCCCCTACATTATGAAGCCTTGGACTGCAGCCCGCTCAGCCCATATGTAAATCTAACACTGGATGAAATGTTAGGGGAAATTTCTACACAATTTCACAGTCTGAATGCGAAACAAAAGTTTCTAAACAAAATGTTGTTTAGAAACATTTTGTTTCTAAACAGTTTTTCAGATGAATAAAAAATCAGTCTGTATATATATATATATAAAATAAAATGAACAGATTATAATTATAACTAAAATGGGAACATTAAACTGAATAGATAAACATGAATGCATTGATTTTCATGCAATAACTACATAGAAAGTAATGATGTGGGGGGACATGGGGGGCATGTTTCAGATGCAGTGCTCCACTTAAAAAAACCGAAGGTACTGAAGAGGATACTGTATTACTTCTTGTTCTTTAGTAGGGTATTTAGTGCCCAACTTTATCTTTTTACTAATAAATAAAACAATTCAAAATCAAACAAACATACTATGACTTCAATAAACAAACATATTATTGGTCACAATGCATTTGATTTTGAATTTTTTAATTATTATTATTAATCATCTAGAAGGTTTAATTCCCAATGAAATGGCCATAGCCTATTCATATAATAGTATATATATATAAATAATATGTGGTTTGTAAAATAGATAAAGTGTCTGTGAAAATGGAAATGAAAAGTACACTACACACGGTGCGTGACCTAAGAAAAGTTTAAGGGATAGTTGGAAGTGAAGTATCGGTTAGGCAGGTGTAAGAATTTGGAAAACCTAGTACAGAAATGAACTGGAACTGAGGAAGCAAAAAAATAAATAAATAAGTAAATAACACTATATCAGATATGGGAGGGCAATTTTAGCAAGAGGTCGAATCAGGGGATGGCAAATATGCGAAATCTGAATATAGTAGATGAAAATATGATACATAGTCAGGAAATTCATCAGGAGACTACCCCTGACCATGTATCAGGCATTGCGTATCCAAACTTGTCTGTGGTATTAGAAAAAGGGGGGGAAGCAAATATGTGGCCTTTATCGTAATACTAGTAGACAAGGTAGTCCCTACGCAGTGTAAAAATAAAGCTAATAATGTAAATTAAACTAAATACAAATTTACAAAAGTGTAATGTGAAATATAATACATATGTGAAGTGCGAGAGGGGTGAAAGGTAATTAAATTAACGTGGTTGAAAATTAAAATTCAAATACAAAGCAGAGAAATTTGATCGAAAAGTGTGTTGAAACAGATGGTTAAAAGAAGGCGAAAATAGCGATAGGATTGAGGATAGACAGAGCATTCATATCACCCTCATATTACACTAATAGTTCTAAGAACAGGAAAAAAAATACAAAAAGACAGTATAAAGATAAAAAGTGTAGAAAAAGTCATTAAAAATACTGAACTTACTGGGTGTGTAAGGCACAACTTTAAAGAAAGGTTCTGGTATAAGCAAGTGTTAGTCAAAATGGGTGTTAATACCATAGGCTTGTAGAGAGGAAGGGAAATCGAAACCAAAACTAAAAGTGGGAGTTACCTGGAGTCATTAAGTCGAGCAGAGGAGAGATGTACACAGCCAGGATGCAAAAGTGGGAAACAATGACAAGTCACTGAGTTATATAGATTTAGAGAAACAGACAGGGATGACCTCTATCGTTGAAAAAAGAAAAAAAGGCCGCAGACATATCAATATGTGAAGGAACATGTGAAACAGAAAGAAGAACAAGAATAATTCTGAACTGCAGGAGATAAAATCTGGTACATGGTCAGGAGTAGTTCCCTGATGAATTTAGCGACTATGTATCATATTTTCATCTACTATATTCAGATTTTGCATATTTGCCATCCCCTGATTCAACCTCTTGCTAAAATTGCCATCCCATATCTGAATATAGTGTTATTTACTTATTTATTTCTTTGTTATTTATTTATTTTTTAATTATTTTTTTATTTTTTTGCTTCCTCAGTCCCAGTTCATTTTTGTACTAGGTTTTCCAAATTCTTACACCTGTCTAACTGATACTTCACTTCCACTTTCAACTGTCCTTTAAAATTCTTAGTTCACGCACCGTGTTTACTTTTCATTTCCATTTTCACAGACACTTTATCTATTTTACAAACCACACATTATTTATATCCTTTTGCTTCCTTTACTGCTGCACTGCACGTTTTGGAGTATTAGACATACGATAATTTTGTTATTTTCCCTTTTCTCCTTATTTTGCTCTTAACAGTTGTATTATATATATATATATTAGCATAGGCACATGAAAACTGCTAGCTTGGGGGGAGACAAAGACCAATAGATTGACAGTAGCCACTGGCAGAGGTGAAAGAGATTCTTGCACTGTTTCTATTAGAATGAGCAGAAGCCTGAAAAACAAGATGCATGGTATTTCAGAGACTGCTGGGAGCCATTGCGGTACAAGTAAACACATGGGTTGTGTTAGGGTAGCTAAGAACAGAAACAGGTGCAGGTATACTTGTGTGTACACCAATGCTAGGAGTTTAGTAAATAAATTTGATGAATTTGAGGTATTGCTCAAAACATCAAAGGCAGATATTGTTGGGATATCAGAGACGTGGTGTCACACAGATATAAGGGATGCAGAACTGCAATTTGGGGAGTACAACGTCTACAGAAAGGACAGACAGGATAGGAAGGGGGGGGGTTATGCTATTAGTTAAGAAACACATAAAAACCAAGGAAGTGAAGCCAGTCGACATCGCTGGACAGTGCAGTGTTGAGTCAGTTTGGTGTGACATAAGCATTGGGAGATCAAAATTGAGAGTAGGAGTGTGCTATAGGCCTAATGACTCTGATGAGTATAATAAGGAACTGTACAGAGAAATAGAGTGGGCCAGTAAATGAGAGAGCCTTATAATGGGGGATTTTAATTTCCCAGATATTGACTGGAATTTGGGGGCTGGTTACTCACGCACTAGCAGGGCTTTTGTGGATTTATTGGATGATTGTTTTCTACATCAGCATGTTCGGGAGGCAACTAGAGGGAGTAATACTCTTGATTTGATTATCAGCAGTGATTCTTCATGCATTAAGAATCTGCAGATAAATGAACCACTAGGTGGCAGTGATCACAGTGTGCTGAAGTGGGATTTACTGAAAGAGGTAACTACCATTAGGGGTAAAGGGAAGGGTTATTGCTTCTGTAAAGGCGACTACGATGGACTGAGACAGTATTTAAATTCTATACAGTGGGACCAACTGATAATGTTACCAACAGCAAATTCAAAATGGGAAGCTTCAAAGAACTTATCTTGGAAGCTACTAGGCTTTACATACCAACTAAGAAATATTGTTCAAGGTTTAGGCCAAAATGGATGTCAGATGAACTAATGAGGCATATGGCAGAGAAGAAAAATGCATGGGATATTTACAAATTAACACATGACACAGAAGCCTATGATAGATACAAGTTGATATGCAACCAAGTTACAAAGGAGGTTAGGCAGGCGAAGGCAGATTACGAGAAATCCTTGGCAAGGGATGCAAAGAAAAACAGCAAAGAGTTCTTTACTTATGTAAACTCTAGAAGGAAGGGGATGAATCAGATTGGTCCACTTGATATTAATGGGTCAACTGTTGATGATCCTGCTCAGGTAGCTAACAAACTAAATGAATATTTTGCATCGACATTCACACATGAGGAGTTATTCAGCAAGGGGAATGCCAGAGGTGTATTCAACTCTAGCAGTAAGCTACAGAATCTTGAAATAACTGGGGGTAAAGTGGAGGAGAAACTGTTGAAGATAAACACAAGAAAGGCACCTGGGGTGGATGGGATCTATCCAGTTATATTAAAGGAGGCAGCAAAGGAAGTAAGCAAACCCTTAGCCATAATTATGAGAGCTTCCTTGGACTCAGGGGAGGTACCCATAGACTGGAAATGTGCAAATGTCACCCCAATTCACAAAGGAGGATCAAAGGCTGACACAAGTAATTATAGACCTGTGAGCTTAACTTCTGTTCCAGGAAAATTAATGGAGGCACTGGTTAAAGAAGCACTGCAGGATCATTTAGACAAGACTTCAGTTATAGCTCAGATTGTTTGTTTGTTATTTGGTTTTTAGGAGCATTAGCAACTAAGGCCATATTGCTCCGGGATATGCGGTGGTCATTCCCTGACTTTTCCGCATTCTCCGTATTTGGTGGTGACGGTCTCGAACCCCGGTCTAATCAAGAAAAACGTGTGCTATGCACTGCTGCTCCTTCCCACCTGGCTACGGAGGCGCCTATAGCTCAGACACAGCATGGTTTTGTTAAGGGGAAGTCTTGCCTGACCAACTTGATTGGATACTATGATGCAGTCACAAAAGAACTGGATGCAGGGAATAACGTTGATATTATATACTTGGATCTTAGAAAGGCTTTTGATACTGTTGCACATGGAAGACTGCTACACAAATTGGAGCAGTGTGACATTGGAGGCAAATTGCTGCTATGGATAAAGGGGTGGTTGAGGGGGAGAAGACAGAGAGTGGTAATCAATGGACACTGCTCATCGTGGACTAATGTTATTAGTGGAGTCCCTTAGGGCTCAGTGTTGGGCCCATTATTGTTTTCTGTATTTATAAATGATATTGATGATGGTATATCAAGCTTAATGTCCAAGTTTGCAGACGATACAAAGGTTGGCAGGGTTGTCAAGGACACTACTGACACTATGCTGCTGCAACAGGATCTGGAAAGGTTGAGCAGATGGGCTGAGAGGTGGCAAATGAAGTTTAACATTGACAAATGTAAAGTACTATACATGGGAAACAGCAACCCCAGAGCAACGTATCAACTCTGTGGTACTACACTGACAGTGGTAGAGAATGAAAGGGACTTGGGGGTGGTTGTGCAGGCAGATATGAAGTTCTCTGAGCAGTGCAGACGGGCTGCAAGAGTAGCTCATGGAGTATTGTCAATGATATACAGGAATTTTTCCAGCAGGGATAAGGAGGTGATTATTCCATTGTATAAGGCAATGGTCAGGCCACACCTAGAGTACTGTATACAAGTCTGGAGGCCTCATTTCAAGAAGGATGTAGAGCTGCTGGAACGAGTACAGAGAAGGGCAACAAGATTAGTGAATGGAACAAAGGGGTGCTCTTACGAAGAAAGGCTTAAGTTTTGCAAATTACAGTGTCTGGAGACTAGGCACCAGCGAGGTGATCTGATAGAGGTGTATAAAGCCTTGAATGGTTTAAGCATGCTGAATGCTGATGGGATTCTTCCTCTAGCTCAGAAAAATCACCTGAGAGGGCATAAATTCAAATTGAGGAAAGACAGATGTAGGATAGACGTGCGGAAATTTGCCTTTAGCCAGCTGGTGGTTGGTTGGTGGAACAGACTTCCATCCCTTGTGGTGGAGGTTGATAGCCTAAATAAGTTTAAGGCTCAGCTGGACAGGTATTTTGAACGAACAGAGGGGTGAAGTGGAAGTAGGTTTTTTTTTTTTTTTTGGCTGATGCTGCATAAGCTTGCTTTCTTGCATCAAATGCCTCTACTAATGCTAAATGCTAATGCTAATGATGCAAGAAAGCAAGCTTATGTAGCATCGAACAAAAAAAAAAAAACACCCTTCTCATTTCACCCACCCAATCACTCCAAATGTTTGTCTAGTTCTGCCTAGAATCTATTTAAGCTATCAACTTCTACAATGACAGATGGAAGTTTGTTCCAGCAATCAACCACCCAATGGCTAAAGGCAAACTTCTGCACATCTGTCTTACAACTGTCTTTCTTCAGTTTGAATTTATGCTCTATCAGGCGATTATGCTGAGCAAGAGGAAGAATCCCATCAGCATTGAGCATGCTCAGAGCATTCAAGGGTTTATACACCTCAATGAGATCACCTCGCAGGTGCCTAGTCTGGAGACACTGTAATTTGCAAAACTTAAACCAGTGGTTTTCAACCAGGGTGCCGAAACAACATTCCAGGCGTGCCACGTGCTTTGTGTTTAAGTTACTTAAACATATATTTTTTTAAAATTTATATATAAGAAGAAGAAGAATTCTTTATTATATACAGAAAGCACACTGCTGTATACAACTCCCTTCACGGCTACAAGCCAGGGGTTTACATAAAAGAAATCATATAACACAATAAACACAAAAAAAAAAAAAAAAGAGCATTATGACTCCTGAAAAGTTTGTACACTGGGATGATGGAGTCAGGGCAGTGATGAATAGGTCTCCGGGAGCAGGGTCTGCTGTCCTCTAACGTGGTCCTGGGAAGGAAGTCGACCGAGTACTTTCTGCCTATATTCCTTGTCGACTGCGAATTTGTAGAGATCGCCGTCGAAGGACTGTATGTCTTGCAGCATTTGCACGGGTAGGAACAGCTCAGTTAGCTTTAACCGGTTTGGAGTGGCCTGTAGGATTGGATTAGCCCTAAGGCTTGGGACCGGGATCCTCCATCCACAGTTAGCCCAGAAATCTGGCACTGAAATAATGCCGACCATCATTTTGATGGCAAAGACGAGTCTTCTCTCGTGAATGATGGCAGGAAGACGCCTCATGTTGAGAGCTGCCGCCATCTGGGTGGTCCTTGGTGTAGAGGGAAGCCGAAATTTCCATATGGCCCACTTCAGTAGCCAGAATTCCCCCGCGAAAATCCGTCTAAGATGGGTCGTAGCAGTTGAGGTCCAGACTTCGGCGCCATACAATATTACCGGATAAACACATGTCTTAATATATCTGCACCCAACAGCCTGGTCATGGACGTGCATTAGTTTTTGTTTGATGATCCACCGGAGTCGACAGAACTTTATTTGCAAGTTATCTATGTGCGGTACAAAGGAGAGCTTTTGATCAAAAGTAACGCCCAGATCTGTATGTTGCTGGACGGCAGAAATCGCGCATCCCCTTAAAATGGGTTGTACTATTGTTGGGCTATGTTTGAGAGAGAAAGTCAACTGTTTTGACTTCTCAGGATTGATTTGAAGTCTGAAACCACAGAGGAAGGCCTCAAGGTTCTGGATTTTCTGAAGGATTAAGGTATTGATGTATTCAGCAGTGTCTCCAGGGTTGATAGGAGTAAACAGTTTTATGTCATCGGCAAAGGTGAGGATGTCAGTTCGGCCTATCACAAATGGCACGAGAATAGCTGAGAACAAGATTCCGGACAGGACCCCGCCTTGTGGAACTCCAGCTGTAATGGTCCTGGTATAGCGCATATTTCCATCACGAACAATAATGGTCCTGTTCTCCAGCATTGTCTGAATAAACCAGAGCACGTCTCCACCAATGAGGTAATACTCACGTAGTAACCTTGCCAATGCGTGAACGGATACGGAATCGAATGCTGCCTGGACGTCGATATACGTAACGGTGATTTCCGAACGGTGCTCAAATGCCTCGAGGATCTTGGTAGTGGTGGTGACTAGATTTGTAGCGGTGGATCTTGACCGGGTAGCATAGTGGATCTGCGGTAGCTGTTGTGGCATAATTTGGATGGTTAATGTTCTTAGAAGAGATTTCTCAAAGAGCTTTAATAGGCATGATGCAGAGGAAATTGGACGGAAGTGACTGGGCTGAGAAGCAGAGCGTCTTTTCGGCAGCGGTCTTACTAGATAGACATGCCACATAGGAGGGAAGAAGTTTTGATTAAGGATCTTGTTAAATAAGGACAGGATTGGATTAACAACAAATGTACTGAGGCATTTCAGCATAAACTGATGAATTCCGTCGGCACCTGATGCGGCCGTAGGTGCTAAGCTATTCATTACGTCGATCAGCTGGTCTCTGGTGAGGTGAACTGAATTTAAAGGGTCTGTCGAAATCGGATTGATTGGGAATTCCATTGGTGTAGTGGATTCTGGCTGAGCAGCGAACCTAGTTATATGGTCGAGCCAGCTCCTCATATTGAGTGAGTCAATGGCATCCTCTGAATGGATTCTATGGAAGGGCTTCCCCTTATTTACGGTATCCTCTAGGTGAAGTTTTATTGCCTTCCTCTTGTTCCGAATAAAAAGCGCCCTTGCTCGGGAATAGGCAGTTCTGTCCGAAGGTGACCCGGAGTTTTTCCACTTTTTGTGCAAATTCTGTTTAACGTGGAAACTTTCAGAGACTTCTGGATTCCACCAGGCCTTTGAATGCTCTGTGATGGTTAGTTTCTTCGTTGCAGCATAGAGAGAAACAGTGGCTATCCATCTTGTCATCAAGTCTATCCCGAGTTCGGGATCACATTCCTCAAGGACAACCCATGGGATTGCTTGAGCCGCATAGACACACTTTTCAGGATTAAGGTATTTGGGCGCTGTAATTGTTTTGGTTGAGACTTTCCTTCTTCCAGAAATGATGGGCATTTCTATTTGCACAGAGAGAATGATGGGGTTGTGATCAGACTGTATGTTGCTTGTAGGATTTTGATTAGCCACACAATTTGCTGACACGAACGCAAGGTCTAATGTGCTTTCGCCCCTCGTGGGTGGTGTGCTAACCAGCTTGAGACCTAATATACCTAGATGCTGACTCAGTCTCCTCCTGAGGTTTCCCTGAGTATTCGGGAGATTGAAATCCCCACAGACGACGTGTTTCAGTGATGAATGGAGATGGTTAAGCAACCAATTGAGGAGTTCATCAACTACTTGTGCGTCTGGAACCGGTGGGATATACACTGCGACAATGTCGAAAGAATTGTTCTGGCTGTTACTGTTTTTAGGTTTTAGCGTAACTAGAACTGCCTCGAAAGAGTCGGACTGGCTCGATACTGAGTGGAGGATAGAAAATACTTGCTCCTTGAAGAAGATCGCAACTCCTCCTCCCCTCCGGTTTTCTCTTGACGTGCACACCATCTGATACCTTGCAGGCCAAGTAGAGGAAAGTGTTTCTTCATTGGGGTCCAGCCAGGTTTCTGCGAAGCAAACCACATCCATTGTACTGGACAGCAAGAGCTCCTCAACTTCATTCAGTTTATTCCTCATGGATCGCACATTTTGGAAAAGGAGTTGGAATGAAGCTGTTCTCTTTACTGTGGCGAGGGATGTACGTGGTCTGATCCGTCTGTGATGCGTCGCTGGTCTTCGAGATGTTGAGACCATGACAGGGATCGCAAAATTCGAGGAGAGAGATGATAAAGATTGTGGGTAATTTTCAATCTCATCATTTTCAATGACCGCTGGAAGCCCCCTTTCCGTGGGTATGTTAAGGGCGAAGTATGGATTTACCTTGTTTTTCCTACGGCTATTCCCATGCAGAGCAGTTGGGTTTTTAGTGGAGAATACAGATACATCGTATAGTCAGAGTCTGGACTGTTGTGGACACATCTCAGGAGCGTTTATGGATATCGCTTCTTTTCTACTTCGTGCCTCATAAAATGGTCTGATGATGGTGCCGAGGGGCCATTTGGTGCACGTTCCAATCATTTCAAACTGACTTCGATCACAATAGATGCGAAAAGAAGCATATGCTGTGCTTCGAGTGTTCAGTCTCTGAATCTTTAATTCTAATTGTAATTCCTCAATCAGTACATCTGTGACGAGTTGTGCTGAGGTGTCTGGGGCCAACCGTGAGACAAACAAACTGCTGGGGGGGGGGGAGTCTGGGAGAAGAACCATCCCGTTTGAAAGGCCGAAGCTTCGAGGCTAGTGCGGTGCCCGTCCAAGTCGTTTTCTTCCTGTTCAAACTTTTTCTACTGGCCGTCTTGCACTTGGTTGTCTGGTTATTTCCCGGTTCGGCACCCATCACCCAGCTGGTCGCAGTGGTTCGGTCTTGTTTAGGCCTAGATGGCGAGTGGCTTCCTGGGTTGAGTTCATGGGCGTTTAATGTGGCATTTTTATTTATGTACTGATCGTAGCTAACTTCGTCGGGTGGCACACCACCTATTGTTTCCTGGGGCAGATTTAGCTTGAGCGCGTTTAGATATGATTTATTTCTCTCGGAAGAGTGTTCAATGAAATCTTCTGCTTTTCTATTTCGTTCATAGCGAGTAGTGGGCGGCGTGTTCACGACTGATTGATCTGGTCGGTTAACAGCTTTAACGCGAGAGCTAGTCGTCGAGAAGGATGCACGGTCAACACAACCTTTTCCAAATTGAGAAGATAAGGTATCCAGATTTCTGCAAGCTGGTTTTGAGGTTTGAGGACCCCGCAGAGACGATTGATATGCGGATCTCTCCGATAGCACAATATTACTCTTAATGTCCATCCTTTGGTTTTTCAAAAGGCTCATTTCCTTTCTAATTTCCTCATTCTGTGCACGAAGTTCTTGATTTATAGTGAGTAGAGCTGATAAACATTCAAATATTTTTGGGAATTTCTCCTCTAAATTGTGCATATACTCTTCGGCCTGCATAGCAACAGGGTAAACAAATTGTGTAAAAGCTTCCGCTATTATGCTGCTGAGGCTATTGGTGAGGTTGTTGAGATTTGGGGCGTACGAATGTTCATTCACGGAGCTGCGACGACTGGCTGTTTGGCAATTGTCAGACGAGATATTACGACACGAATTGTTTTCATTGATTGTACCGGGCTGCGTTTGTGAACTCTCAGCGTTTCTGTTAATATCGTTAGGTGGGTCATTTGCCCGGTCTCGCTCATATTCCTTAGGATGTGTGACTTCTTTATCAACATTGCTTTCTTTATCCTCCAAGTGATTGGTTTGCATATCTGTGCAGCAGTAAGGGGTTACGGAATTGCCCTCTTTCAAAGTATGAAGTACTTCTGCAGATGCATTTATTTCTTTTCGTGGAGGTGGGGTATCACCTTTCCTAATCGCCGTTGCTATGGTGCCTATTTGTTTACTCTTTAGACAACATTTCCCCAAGAACCCTTTCCTTTTGCTCAGTGACAAGCGAGAGAGGCTTGAATACCCCGAGCATAACAGGCATATTCTGTGCTTTGACTTGCTACAGATTAAGGTTTCGTCTGCCGAGGTGTGGCAAAGGTCGCATGTCCCGGCAGTTATTGCGAGTGCTGTGTTCTTAGTCAGAGTCATTGTTGCAGTTAGCCAGCGGCTTTGTATTTTTGATGAATTAACAGATTAGAGTTCCAAGAGGTGGGGCAGCGGCCGTTTTCGACTCCTGAGGCTATCCACTGAAATAGCTCTCTTCATGGAGATTAACAATCACCTTGAAACGAGGTCAGGCGGTATTATGGCCCACGTCCACAGTTAAATTACTATAAATAAAAATATTAATAAATAATTACCTGATTAACACACAGGTCAAAGATGAATGTCACCATGTACCTGGTATCCTAGGGATCATGTAGATATTACACATGGAACAGTTCATAGGGAATATCATTCACTATTAAACGTACACACGGAGCACATAAAATTTGCGTCCGCACCGACGCTCGTCCACTAACCATTCATTTCATTATAAAAAGCTGTATGGTATCTTTTTAATTTTGTAGTGATCTAATTAAGGTTTATTTCGTACCCCTATATAAAGAATAAAATTATACAGTATATATATATATATATATATATACAGCAATACACCGCATAGCACTGATAATTGGTACTAAAATTGTTCCGTGTTACGTGAAACCGTGCTGATTGAGGTATAATTATAATGAGTTTTAATTGAATGCGTACCAGACAAACAGTCTATAAACAAATTATAATAAATCTATAAACAATTTCCGCTTGATAGCCAATTAAAAGAATTTGAAATAAAAAATATTGCAAAAATTTTATTAATGAAAAGGTAACATGAGAGATGAGAAAACAGCTTTATTATTTATTTAGGTATTTCATGAAGTTGTCTCTTCTTTTTCTAGGAGTACAAGTCTTTGTAGCATTGAATCCCATCTTGTAAAATTGCCATTTCTTGATGCTACATTCAACATCCGGATCTCCATTCATAATTGCCAAGCAGGCCATGTTCTTCTGCGAAAATTTATTTTTATTTTTGTTACACAGAGCATTAAAACTACGATAAATGAATTATCTTTCGGCTGGGTGGCAGCCTTCATCAGATTAAAATACTTTGAATGGCAGTTGGAATAGAGATGCACTGCCAGGATGGTGCGTGAGGCACGTGGTTAATTGTTTGTTGATGTTTGTGGCTGTGACGTATGGTGGTGACGTGGCCAGCGTTTGTCTATGGACAGAATTACTGCTTCTGTGATGGGGTTAAGTTGACAACCACTGTTCCTGTTCAACGAGGTATCCGAGCATTTTATATTTAACGATTCCAACCAGGTGCGCCTTAGGTAATGGTGGGACTTGTCCACAACCACGACATCGCGGTGTGGGTCGATGTCGTGGTGGGTTGTCCAGACATGCTCGGCAATAGCTGAGTGTTCTACATCCGCCAAACGGATCGCCCTTTTATGTTCTGAGAGGCGTTTCTCGAGTCGACGTCCAGTCTCTCCAAAGTAGCAGCTCGTGCAGTCACGGCAAGAGATGCGATAGACCAAACCACTCTGTAGAAGGGTGGGGACAGGTGTTTTTATGTTGGAAAGGAGAGAACGCAGTTTCTTGCCTGGGAGTTGGATGCACTTTATCCCATGCGATCTTAGGATTCTACCGATCTGCTGTGACAGGTTGGGGTAGTATGGGATGAATGCCCTCGTGGATGACTCGTCACTGTTGGTTGTCACGTTGTCACGTGCTTGTAGATCACACCTGTTAAGGACGTCGATGGGGTAGCCACACCTCGTAAGGTCTACTTTGACTCTGGTGATCTCTTTGCGCCTTTCATCTACAGAGCTGGAGTGTGTCCAGGTGCGAGTTAGCAAGGTTCGGGTGGTTGAGAGGAGGTGGCCCCGTGCGTGTGCTGACTGGAAGTTGGTAAATTGGCCAGCACACATAGGCTTACGATAAACTGTCGTCTTCAAGCATGTGTCTTCGCGCCGGACAAGTGTATCTAGGTATGGTATAGAGATACCTCGTTGAACAGGAACAGTGGTTGTCAACTTAACCCCATCACAGAAGCAGTAATTCTGTCCATAGACAAACGCTGGCCACGTCACCACCATACGTCACAGCCACAAACCTATACCATACCTAGATACACTCGTCCGGCGCGAAGACACATGCTTGAAGACGACAGTTTATCGTAAGCCTATGTGTGCTGGCCAATTTACCAACTTCCAGTCAGCACACGCACGGGGCCACCTCCTCTCAACCGCCCGAACCTTGCTAACTCGCGCCTGGACACACTCCAGCTCTGCAGATGAAAGGCGCAAAGAGATCACCAGAGTCAAAGTAGACCTTACGAGGTGTGGCTACCCCATCGACGTCCTTAACAGGTGTGATCTACAAGCACGCGACAACGTGACGACCAACAGCAACGCCAACAGTGACGAGTCATCCACGAGGGCATTCATCCCATACTACCCCAACCTGTCACAGCAGATCGGTAGAATCCTAAGATCGCATGGGATAAAGTGCATCCAACTCCCAGGCAAGAAACTGCGTTCTCTCCTTTCCAACATAAAAAACACCTGTCCCCACCCTTCTACAGAGTGGTTTGGTCTATCGCATCTCTTGCCGTGACTGCATGAGCTGCTACTTTGGAGAGACTGGACGTCGACTCGAGAAACGCCTCTCAGAACATAAAAGGGTGATCCGTTTGGCGGATGTAGAACACTCAGCTATTGCCGAGCATGTCTGGACAACCCACCACGACATCGACCCACACCGCGATGTCGTGGTTGTGGACAAGTCCCACCATTACCTAAGGCGCACCTGGTTGGAATCGTTAAATATAAAATGCTCGGATACCTCGTTGAACAGGAACAGTGGTTGTCAACTTAACCCTATCACAGAAGCAGTAATTCTGTCCATAGACAAACGCTGGCCACGTCACCACCATACGTCACAGCCACAAACATCAACAAACAATTAACCACGTGCCTCACACACCATCCTGGCAGTGCATCTCTATTCCAACTGCCATTCAAAGTATTTTAATCTGATGAAGGCTGCCACCCAGCCGAAAGCTAATTCATTTATCGTAGTTTTAATGCTCTGTGTAACAAAAATAAAAATAAATTTTCGCATTATGAATCCAGAGCACGTAGGCCTGTTTTATTATGTAACATGTTCTTCTGCTAAAGTTTTTGGTGCCACATCAGTGTTATCCACTTCGGAATTGTTTTCCTTTTCTTCATGTGTGGTTTGCTCATCACCTGACTTACACCTGTTTAAGGAAAGTTGCATTATCTAAGTCATTTGCATGAGAATCAAAGTTCCACATTAGATTTGTATGAAAGAAAATATATATAACATCAAAAATCTTCTGGCCCGTCTTTCTTCTTTACAAAGCTTTGTAAAATAGAAAATCCTCCAAAATATCCCCCTCGTAGCAGTATTAGGGCGCCTCTGTAGCCAGGTGGGAAGGAGCAAGAGTGCATAGCACATGCTTATTGATTAGACCGGGGTTCGAGCCCATCACCACCAAATACGGAGGAAACGGAAAGGTCAGGGAATGACCACTGCATATTCACGGAGCAATATGGCCTTAGTTGCTAATGCTCCTAAAAATCAAACAACAACAAACAAACAGCAGTATTAGCATTAGTAAAGGCATATGATGGAAGAAAGCAAGCTTATGCAGCATCAGCCAAAAAAAAAAAAAAAACCCACTCCCATTTCACCCCTCCGCTCGTTCGAAATACCTGTCCAGCAGAGTCTTAAATTTATTTAAGCTAGCAACTTCAACAACAAGGGATGGAAGTCTATTCCACCAACCAACTACCCGCTGGCTAAAGGCAAATTTACGCACATCTATCCCACATCTGTCTTTCCTCAATTTGAATTTATACCCTCTCAGGTGATTATTCTGAGCAAGAGGAAGAATCCCATCAGCATTGAGCATGCTCAAACCATTCAAGGCTTTACACACCTCTATCAGATCACCTCGCCGGTGCCCAGACACTGTAATTTGCAAAACTTAAGCCTTTCTTCATAAGAGCAACCCTTTGTTCCATTCACTAATCTTGTTGCCCTTCTCTGTATTCATTCCAACAGCTCTACATCCTTCTTGAAATGAGGCCTCCACACCTGTATATAGTACTCAAGGTGTGGCCTGACCATTGCTGTATACAAGGGAATAATCATCTCCTTATCTGTGCTAGAAAAATTCCTGTATATCATTGACAAGACACCATGAGCTACTCTTGCAGCCCGTTTGCACTGCTCAGAGAACTTCACGTCTGCCTCCACAATTACCCCCAGGTCCTTTTCATTTTCTACCACTGTCAGTGTAGTACCACAGAGTTATATGTTGGTCTGGGGTTACTGTTTCCTATATGTAGTACTTTACATTTGTCAATGTTCAACTTCCTTTGCCACCTCTCAGTCCACCTGCTCAACCTTTCCAGATCCTGTTGCAGCAGCAGCAAAGCATCAGTAGTGTCCTTAACAACCCTTCCAACCTTTGTATCATCTGCAAACTTGGACATTCAGCTTGATATACCATCATCAATATCATTTATAAATACAGAAAACAACAATGGACCCAACACTGAACCCTTAGGGACTCCACTAATAACATTAGTCCACGATGATCAGTGTCCATTGATTACCACTCTCTGTCTTCTCCCCTCGAACCATCCCTTTATCCATAGCAGAAATTTGTCTCCAATGCCACACTGCTCCAATTTGTGCAGCAGTCTTCCATGTACAACAGTATCAAAAGCCTTTCTCAGATCCAAATGTATAATATCAAAGTTATTCCCTGCATCCAATTCTTTTGTGACTGCATCATAGTATCCAATCAAACTGGTCAGGCAAGACTTTCCCTTAAAAAAAACCATGCTGTGTCCGAGCTATAACTGAAGTCTTGTCTAGATGATCCTGCAGTGCTTCTTTAATGAGTGACTGCATTAATTTTCTTGGAACAGAAGTTAAACTCACAGGTCTATAATTACTTGTGTCAGCCTTTGACCCTTCTTTGTGAATTGGGGTCACATTTGCACATCTCCAGTCAATGGGTGCCTCCCCTGAGTCCAAAGAAGCTCTCATAATTATGGCTTAGGGTTCGCTTATTTCCTTTGCTGCCTCCTTTAATATAACTGGATAGATCCCATCCACCCGGGTGCCTTTTTTATGTTTATCCTCAACAATTTCTCCTCCACTTTCCTCTCAGTTATTACAAAATCATCTAGCTCACTGCCAGAGTTTACTTCACCTCTGGTATTCCTCTTCCTAAATAACTCCTCATGTGTGAATGTAGATGCAAAATGCTCGTTTAGTTTGTTAGCCACCTGAGCAGGATCCTCAACTGTTGAACCATCAATATCCAGTGGACCAATCTGATTCTTCCCTTTCCTTCTAGAGTTTACATAGGTAAAGAACTCTTTTCAGTTTTCCTTTGCATCCTTTGCCAAGGATTTCTCATAATCTGCCTTTGCCTGCCTAATCACTTTTTTGACTTGGTTACAGACCAGCTTATATCTATCATAGGCTTCCACGTCACTCATTAATTTATATGTATCCCATGCATTTTTATTCTCTGCCAAATGTCTCATTAGTTCATCTGACATCCATTTAGGACTAAACCTTGAACAATATTTCTTAGTTGGTATGTAAAGTCTAGTAGCTTTCAAGATTCTTAATGCATGAAGAATCACTACTGATAATCAGATCAAGAATATTACTCCCTCTAGTTGCCTCCTGAACATGCTGAGGTAGAAAACAATCATCAATAAATTTACAAAAGCCTTGCTAGTGTGTGAGTGACCAACCCACAAATTCAGTCAATATCTGGGAAATTAAAATCACCAATTATAAGACTCTCTGATTTACTGGCCCACTCTATTTTCCTGTACAGTTTCTTATTATACTCATCAGAGTCATTAGGCCTATAGCACACTCCTACTCTCAATTTTGATCTCCCAATGCTTATGTCACACCAAACTGACTCGACACTGCACTGTCCAGCAATGTCGGCTTGCTTCACTTCCATGGATTTTGTGTTTCTTAACTAATAGCATAACCCATCTTCCATTCCTATCCTGTCTATCCTTTCTGTACACATTGTACTCCCCAAATTCCAGTTCTGCATTCCTTATATCTGTGTGACACCATGTCTCTGATATCCCAACATCTGCCTTTGATGTTTTGAGCAATACCTGAAATTCATCAAATTTATTTACCAAACTCCTAGTATTGGTGTACACGCAAGTATACATGCACCTATTCCTATTCTTAGATACCCCAACACAACCCATGTGTTTACTTGTACTGCAATGACTCCCAGCAGTCTCTGAAATATCCTGCATCTTATTTTCCAGGCTGCTGCTCATTCCAATACAAGCAGTGCAAGAATCACTTTCGCCTCTGCCAGTGGCTACCGTTAATCTATTAGTCTTGTATTCCCCCCAAGCTAGCAGTTTTCCGACCCATCTAACACTGCCTCGATAGCATCAGCAAATATTCTTGCACCCTTTCTATTTAAGTGTATCCCATCCCTGTAGAAGCAGTCTCTCCTGTTAACAAGTATAGACCAGGCTGAAAAAAATTCTACCCCTTGAGCCTTGCACAATCTTTCCAGGGCTGAAGTGTCCGAGATACAAAATAAGTTGAGCAAGGTTTAAAAGATCTGTGGATTCATCTAACTGTATTGCAAAAACTGGACTTTTTCTCAATCGATTTAATAAATTGAATTTCATTACTGTAATACACCTAGAGACCGTGTCTCTGGATAGAGGAATAGTTTTTAAATGGTTGCTGTACTTTTCTCCCTGCATAAATGAAATAATTTTTATTGCAGCAGGATGCATCAAATTACAAAGCAGAATACAGTTTGCGTACAACACTTGCTATATATATATATATATATACTGCTACCACATATTCACACCTCTAGCCTTTAGGCAATTCAGTAGAGCCAACTGAAGAATTTGTGTGGCACTTCCGTGGCCAGGTGGATAGGAGCAGCAGTGCATAGCAACGCTTCTTGATTAGACTGGGGTTCGAGCCAGTGACCACCAAATATGGAGAATGTGGAGAGGTCAGGGAATGACCACTGCATATCCCCAGAACAATATGGCCTTAGTTGCTAATGCTCCTAAAAACCAAATAATATCAATATATGAAGGATTTGTGCTGCTGTAGGAAGCACGAAATAACGGCCAAAGGGATTACCGTAATGAGATTAATTGAATAGTACTACTCAAAAGATGAGTAGTACTGAGAAGTATTAATACACACTGAGAAGTTGCACTAGTCAGTTGTTTTCTTTCTGTCCATAGTCATTGAGCAACTTAAGGAAAAAACCCCCAAGGCAGTTGGTAGTAGGGTTCATTCATATCTCAGACTCAGTTCTAGTATTGAAACTACAGTATTGAAAAAGTAATTTTAGCAACAGATTTTTAGCTTTGATGTACAATTTATCCGGTGACCCCACAATTTGTGCACCACTGCCCTAGATCACCAAATGCTTAAGTGTCTTGATCATCTATTGCTCTTCAATCTACACAACAAGTGTCTTGAAGATTATTACTTTCCACCACAGTGGAACAGGTACTCTATCTGGCCCCTTCCCATGCCCCTAAAATCAACTCTCCCAAGCCAGCCTTTGTATTTCTAAAAATCCACTACTACCGTCCATTACCCACCAAATTCTCTTTAATTGTCCTGAGCAAACACACTACAGGATCTCAGGAAGATCAGCATCACTAATTTTCAAACAACCACACTGCACCTTCTTTCCACGCAATCTGATTGGTTATATTGGATTAACATTTGGATCCACACTTGGGATTAAAAGGTCTAATTTTGATGACATTCTCATCATGTCACTTATGTTCTATTTGCTATTTTTCTTTCTGTAATTTGATTTTCATTCTCGAACCTTCGCTACTTTTTAAATGGCGTATCACAAGTTGTATTCTGTCGCCAATATTGACCTCGACACTAGTAGTAAGTGCTGCGGAAACTTGTCTTCTGCAGAGGACACAGACCTGGAGATTGCAGAGAACCTTGACAATAAAATTGGTCTTCTGGTGATTGCGGAAGACCTTGAACTGAGCTTTGAGTGTGAGGAATAAAGAAAACTATGTATATTGCTCAACCCTGTTCGGTTGTATAAACTATGCAATATACATCAGCATTAACATAAACTATGTATATTGCTGATCCAGTTCGGTTTGAAATTTCTAGTGCTTAATATGATGCTGACATATCATATTAAGCTCAGACATCAACATGCCTCTGCATCAGATCAGTGTCCTTTGAGCATTGTCCAAATAACAGCCTCAGTTCGAATGTATCAGACACATCAGCATACCCCGATCGCGAGATGCATGTGCATTGCCATGATATTGAAGTTATTGGCGAGTATGGAAAAGAGTCAGAAGAAGCTCTGTGGAGTGCCAATGACAATAGTGCATTTTCAACTCCGGGTGCCTCCACTGTGGCAATTAATTGGAGCTTTGGAAGAGTAGAATTAATTAATTACAACGGAATACACAACCATATGTAAGTTAGCTCGGTATATGCTGTTACTTTTTTTTTTTTTTTTTAAAGTGATAACAAACTTAATTTGGCAAAGTTTTTGTGTAATTGTTGATAACTTTGTATTTGTAGATTTTATTACTGTTCTGCGATTACTAAGAGCTAAGCTATGGAGAGCAATATAAAAAGTTTTTAAACTTAACTACTATCAGTAACAACTAATTGCTGTTTTTTGTGTCCATACTGATTGGAGACTTTTATAAGACAGTTTTGTTTGTGTTGCAGAGGCACATAAATATCACTAAATTTATTACCATAAGGGTTTTAAATGTGCAGAAAGGTCAATTCACTTTCATGTAAAATTATGCATATATATGTGTGCTATTAGTGTGGAAAGAACAGCAGGTAGTGTAATCAACCAATGGGTTAGATAACAGAAAGGCAGTCATAAAATAACACAATTCGAACCTGCAACAAAAAGTCAAAAAAATTATATTATAAGTACTTAGTGCTGTACTTCAGATGCAACTCTAGGGACTCACATCTGGTGAGTATGGGTTTGGCATACCCAGGGTTCTGAGCTGGATATCATCATTCTTCTTTTTCTTGGTGATTCCCTTCTACTTCTCTCTCTGAAATTTCAGAAAATTTTTTTTTGACTGGTGCAGCATAAGCCTCAGGCCTCCTTGCACCATATGGCTAATAATAATAAGATCAAGGAGATGGCATATGCAAGAAGTATCAACCATCCCAATCATCGAGTCAACCACCGGTATGGTACCAAAGACTCTACATAGCAGCCTAGCAGCAAAAGGTCTCCCAGAGAACATCTACAAGGAACTCCAGAAAGTTGCAATCCTGAACACCTGTAGGATAGTCAAAGATTTCCTTGACCGACAGTAACACAAGACATTACAACTACCCTGTGTACTTGGTAGCAGTACTCATCACGGAGTGGAACCCCCCAATCAGGGAGAAATAATATAAGAGCAACACAACAATAATAATAATAATAAGCAGCTGCAGAGTGGTAAAGAGATTGAAGCCATGGCAGAGGGAGAGGCTTACAAATACTTTGGGATGATGCAGGCTCAGCAGTTATAGCACAAGGAATTTAAGACCTGCCTGACCGAAAAATACCAACAGAGTCTCAGAAGCCTGCTGAAAGCAAAGCTGAATGGAGGGAACACAGTCAAAGCCATAAACACCTATGCAATCCCAGTGCTAACATACTCCTTCGGGGTCATAGATTGGACTAACACCAAGCTGGAGGATGTCATGAGAAAGACAAGGACAATGATGACCAAGAGCTGCCAACATCACCCGAAATCTGCCGTGGAGAGACTGACATTTGTCTGGGAAGAAGGAGGGAGAGGCCTGATAGACCTGATAGAGCAAAAGAAAACAGCGATAGTTAACCTCAAGGATTACTTCCAGAAACACACGGCAGCACTCCACCAGGCCATAAGGAAGATAGACAAGCAGTATACTTCACTGAACCTAAGTGAGGAATCCCCCTCCCCAACCAGGAGGTACAAACGAAGATAGAAAGATGGGCAGAGAAGACACTACAATGATCTCCATCAAGATCACATAGATAAAATAGCTTCCAATGCATGGTTCACGAGCGGGACGCTCTTCCCCGAGACTGAAGGATTCATGCTCGCCATCCAAGACCAGGTAATCAACACCAGGAACTATAGAAAATACATCGCCAAGGAGCCTGGAGTGTTCGATGAAACATGTCGACGATGCCACCTGACCTCCGAAACGATCCAACACATCACTGCGGGATACCCAGACTGAATACACTCATAGACATGACCAGGTAGCCAGGATAATACATCAGAAGCTAGCAAGGAAATACCAGTTAGTCGAAGAAAGTGTAGCTACTACAAGTACGAACCCCAGTCAGTACTAGAGACCCCAACCCACTAAGCTGTACTGGGATCGTGCCATAATAACGGATAGGACAATCCCGCACAACAGACTGGATAAACCTGGTGGACAAGAAAGAAAACACTACCTATCTGATTGACATAGTGGTACCCAACACTGGCAACCTGCAGAAAACTCATGGGGAAAAAATCAGGAAGTACGTGAACCTAAGACAAGAGATAAGGGAGATGTGGCATATGCAACAAGTAACGACCATCCCGATCATTGTGTCAACCACAGGTATGGTGCCAAAGTCCCTACATAACAGTCTAGCAGCAATAGATCTCCCAGTGAACACTTACAAGGAACTCCAGAAAGTAGCAATCCTGAACACCTGTAGGATAGTCAGAGAGTTCCTCGACCAACAGTAACACCAGACATAACAACCACCACCCTGTGTACTTGGTAGCAATACCCGTCACGAGGTGGAACCCCCCAATCAGGGAGAAATAATATATAAGAGAGCAATAATAATAATAATAAGGCAGTAACATACATTGGCAGTGTCTAAAATGTTCGAATCACAAGTCTTTTCAGATCTTCACAATGTCTTTAGTAATTGTCTGAATTTGGAATTCAAAACCAGTGAAATCATTTGCCAAATAGGGCAAAACATGCTGCCAAACAGAACACATGTAGTTGGCAGCAATTTCTAGCCAAGATGCAAATATATTTCAAATTGTCTTTAAAGGAGTAAAAAAAATAAATTGTGAATGAAAAGCTATCACGTCATCTTGCCAGGATGGAATTAAGAATACTGAACACAGGTCACATCACGTTGCTATTGGCACATGTGAATGTGAGAAAATAGAGTTGACACCGCAGCATATATATATGCATAACTAGGCTACGACAAATACGCGTACCTAGGCTATGACAGCGCAGCATATATGTACGCATACCTAGGCTACAACAGCACAGCATATATGTACACATACCTACTAGGCTATAACAACACAGCATATATGTACAGTATGTGTCTAGGCTATTGAATGAGTTTTAATATACTGTAAATTTTTGATTTAAACTTAACTGAAAATCGTGTTATAGTGAATATGTGCTAAGCCGTGCTAAGCAAGGTATTCCTGTAATTTGTATTATGAATTGTAATTTTGTTTATAGCTATATTATTGTAATAACTATGATATAACATTTTTTAAAAATATTATATATATATATATATACTATCATTGAATTATATTAACATAAGTTAAATTATAATAAAGTGAATAAATAATTAATTATTTATTTTATTATAATTTAACTTTCGTCAACATTTAACATAATTCAATAGTAATGGGTCAATATGCTAATTTAGCAACGCCTGTGCCGCCATCTATTTTCTTTTTTTTCTTCTATATAAGCTCAGTCAGCTTACAGTATGTCAGTGGTGTGGCTCTGCTCTAGAGTGCTGTCTGTTCTATAATTTATTTTTCGCTGCATAAGGACCACCGCCGTGCAAATCCTCTGCATTGGTGGATCGATCGGAGGAGGGAGGGTGAATTGGTACCTCGATCTTTTCACCATGGCGACGATTTGTATAGCGATTGAAATGCAGCGATTCCATGACCATTATTGGCCTTGTGGTCCTCTGTCGATATGGGGCATGATGGTCAGTCTATTTTATTTTAATTTATTTTGATTTTGTTATCGTTTGGTAGTTCCTTTAACCCTCTTTTGGTGATATTTCACGTCTCTCGGAACTGGTACCTCTTGGGGGGGTACCGCTAAATTAATATGTAATTGGCATTATCCTAAATTTTGTATAGTTTTTGTTAATTGGATTTAAAGTTCGAAATTATACAAGGGTTTCTGGGACACTATTTATGTCTATTCTTTCTTTTCGTTCGTTTGTTTATTTGGGTTATTTTTATGTTAATTTTCGCTCTACAGTTTTTGCCATACTACTGGCTTATGTTTTATTTAATTTAATTTAAAATATTGGAAGTATATATATATATATATATATATATATATATATATGGAGAGAGAATCGGATCTAACAGGAAGAAAATTGAGTAGGGGTGCCACAAAATAAAATAAATTACTTAGGGATGCTGTTATTAAAAAAAGATTGAAAACAACAGACTTAGGCCTTCATTTGTAAGAGCAACCCTTTGTTCCTTTCACTAATCTTGTTGCCCTTCTCTGTACTCATTCCAACATCTCTACATCCTTTTTAAAATGAGGCCTCCAGACCCAATACAGTATTCAAGGTGTGGCCAGACCACTGCCTTATACAGGGGGATAATCACCTCCTTATCCCTGTTAGAAAAATTCTTGTATATCACTGACAAGAGACCATGAGCTACTCTTGCAGACCGTATGCACTGCTTAGAAAACTTCATATCTCCCTGCACAATTACCCACAGGTCCTTTCCATTCTCTACCACCATGAGTGTAGTACCACACAATTGATATGTTACTCTGGGGTTACTGCTTCCCATATGCAGTACTATACATTTGTTAATATGTTAAACTTCAGTTGCCACCTCTCAGCCCACCTGCTCAACTTTTCTAGATAATGTGTTGCAGCAGTGTACTGTCATTAGTATCATTAACAACCATGCCAACCTTCGTACCATCTGCAAATTTGGACATTAAGCCTGTTGTTTTCTGTATATATTAATGATATTGATGATATACCATAAGAAGTAGCCTTAAAGAAGGAAGTAAAAAGCAAGTAGCCTTAAAGAAGAGCAAAAGACTTGAATAAACAATTTGGCAATGTTACGAGCAACAGCTTGCAGAAGAAAAAAAATATATATATAGATTTTATTGGAATGCAGTTGATCCTAGCAGTAAGAACCAGTTTCCACCTGGTCCCCTCAACACCAGGATTCCCCTTTCCAAGTTTGCATGGATTGCGATGCACAGCTGAACACGCCGGATTCCAATGATGTTACCCCGGAACCTAGATATGGGTGTTGGAACCCAGTGATGCTAGTCTGGAAGACCAGCAGCATCACTGGGAGGTCTCACCATGTACAGGTGCCCACGTCGAGAAGACACCTTATCAGAGTGATGAGACAATACTTACTTGAATTTCTAGGATCATTTCCTGGCTTTGGGAAGGCAAGGAAAATTGCTTTTTTTGGGAGGAAACTGAAAACTGTTTGTTAAGAAAGACTGTATTAAATAAAATTAAAAGGTGATCCTTATATTGATGTGGGAGGTGTTTTATCATTTTGTAATGGATGTCAACTGGCTTCACAGAACTTGCTCATGTGAGAATGCGTGCTGCACCTAACTCTTTCTGTGTAAAAGGCTTGTTATGTGGTTCAAGCCCCTTTGAAGAGAAGTTTAATGGAAGCTTCTCAGTTTTCTCTTTTAAGCCCAGAAACTCTGGTGAGGAGGAATGATGTTATTACAACTGCAGTTGCACTCTATGATCACTGAAGGGCACTAGATATTTTCCCTTCATTTTCTGGATCTTATCCCAAACTACTTTTCAGATAGCAGCCTGTGTTATGCAGGATGTAAAAGGGATCCAAGATTTCCTTTGGCTCTGATTCAAATACGGTGTGCTTTGGCATGTGCACTTTTAAATGATATTAAATTTTCATTTGTGGGAAATTGGTGGAATTTTGCCCAAGATTTTGATGCTGTGTATTTGAATTCTACAAGATTTGGGAAATAGTGGAAACTGGGTGGACTTTTTGGGAATTGCAACTGCAGCTGCATGGACAATACTTTCTGTGGGTGTACGTGCCTGCATCATTCATAGGCTTCTGACTGACTGTAGTGATGTCAAGATTTTCCAGATGTTGAAAGATGTTCCAGTCAGCCTGATCAATCTTCCATCACGGTAAAGTAAATAGAAGACATGATCTACCACTAGTTAGTGGTGGTTATCATGGGGAAGTGATCACCTCCAAATGGATTTTCCTCCACCTCCCAAGTAAGTGAAGGAAGGAGAGAAGGCAAGCAGCCAGAAAGATCAATGACAGAAAAAATAATAAAGCCCAAAAAATCGCCGAAGGATTTCTCGGCTTGTGGCAAACCCACGGACTTCAACTGAGGCCATTTTTTTCTTGGCAAACAGCTCACATGGCTATCTTCTCAACTGGTACACCTGCTGGAAAACTGATGACACTAGCTTATACAGCATCCAGTGAAACTCCCTATATGAACAAACTAGTCTAGTACAAAAAGAGTGTTTTTCTGTGTTACTGTAACCTTGAGTCCAAAAAATTGCTGAACGATTTCTCGGCTTGTGGCAAATTACGCTTGAACTGAGGCCTACTGATGGACTCAGACACTTTCAATCCGATAATCTGGATTCTTGACAAAATCTACAATGAGCGACTTGGAGCTAGAAATAATACCAAAGGATCATGATGAGCCTTCCCAGCATGCCAAGGGAGACTTGTGACCAGACTGGGAGGACACTGCCAAAACTAATAAAAGTAAAATTAAGCACAAAAAAAAAAAAGTGCAGACACAGATCTGGGACTGATTCCCCTACACTTAAAGAAATAACAGAGAACTAAAGAATCCTCTAGTGATTCTGAACATGAAGAAACAATAGAAGAAGAAACACCCTTGGCTGGATTTCCAGTGGACTTTATCATAGTCATAAGAGGGACACTGGAAAAATACATGGCCAAACAATCTAATCAGATAACTAACAATTAGGAAAGATATTATAGAGTCAGAATGGAGATGGTGCTCCAACTCCATATTACCAATGAAAAGCTGGAGATAATAGATTTACTGAACCAGAAATGGGAAAATACAATGCAACAATGTCCCGATTCCTTTCCAGAGGTATTGAGGGATGGCCTGACTGATCCCGCACCAGCAAGACTGCGAGGAAACCCCCTACCTTAGGAAGAACAAAGAAGCCAATAGAATCACATATAATACTAGTTAAACCAGCAGAGGACAATCACCTTGATACCAGTGAAATGCTCACTAAAAACTTAAGACCAGATGAAAAGAATCAAAATTAAAAGTACCTGGAAAACAAGAAACCTGGGAGTAATCATTAAGACTGGCACCAGGGAAAGGCATTCAACATCCTGAGTAATCTGGATATTCCTAATCACGGCCTGAGGGCAGAAGCCCCCCCAAATGAAAGGGACCGACAATGGTCCTCTTTGATGTTGAACTCCTCCCTCAATTCCCCAAGAACCTTGGGGAATTGAGGAGTTTTAACACAAGAATTTAGGAGCAAACCTATCAGAGTCTCAGGTTGCTTGAAGACGTCATTCCGAAGTACATTAGGGTGAAATCCACAACACAGTTAATTGGGTGATTGAGCTGTCTCCAAGGGCCTGGCAGATCATCTGCACCCAAACCAGGATCTTTGTCAGCTGGGAAAGCCACAGGTTTAAAAAACATGTCCCTGTCCCAAAATGTTACCAGTACCTGCACTTTGGCAACACAAGCCACACCTGCAATCAGTAGGACTTGACATGTGGCTACTGTGCAGAGAGGGGGCACGAGTTTAAAGGACTGTGCCACCAAAGATTTACCCCTGGTATGTGCAAACTGTAAGAGTGTAACAGCCCTGCACAACCATTCTGTTAGATATGCCAAATGCCTGGTCTACAAGTTAAGGGCCAGAACCAGCAAAGAGTCAATTATGATAGATGACTTACACCAACAATTCAAGGAATAAAATTTTTACAAATAAATGTGCAAAGGACAAGAGTGGCTGCCGATCAAATAAAGGTGAGGGCCCAGGAGGACTGCATCAACATAATCCTACTGCAGGAACCCTATGTTCTATAAGATTATCCAGGACACCAGCAATCATCTGTGGGCTGCCATAGCCATAAGAAATCCAGAGACAATGGCAGGCCGCATTGCTCAACTATGTACAGCTATTAGTCACATGAACAGATCCCAACTCCAATTGAAACTCTACCTTTTATCACTTTATACCCACCCAGGCAAAGATATTGGCAAAAGCACTAGCAATCATCCATGCTGCACTCAATCTTCTCCCTAATGGAAGACTCATAATAGGAATGGACATAAACTCCCCCCCCCCCATGGCATAGTACCACATCAGAGCGGGCTGCCTCCAGGTGTTATTCTGGCTACTCCAGACATAGCCAGTAAACGTTGCACTGTCCATGAATCCTGGACCACTTTGGACCACAGGGCAATCACATTCTTTCTTGTTCACTCTGTGGAATGCACACCACTGGCACCCAAAGATATTGTTTGCTGTAACACCAAGAAAGCTGACAGGCCCAGTTTTCAAGCAGAATTGGCAAAGAACCTCCCAGGGACATCCCACTACCCAGTCATCTCATGTCCACTGACTGCATGAGCCTTCTCACTCTACATACTATCAGACGAGTTTGTGATGCTGCAATACCAAGAAAATACCAACCTATGGGATGTCAGAATGAGAGTTCATCAGGTCCACAAGGCCTTTCAATGTATACAAGCACGTCTATCAACTCCAGAAACTGAGGCAGCCCATGCACTCAGCAACAGCTACACACAGGAGATCCGACGATGCAAGAAAGCCTCATGGCAGTGGCTAGTCATCTCCTCAGGAAACAGTGATCCCCGAAGGTGATGTGTTCAGGATAGTTCATAACTATCCTGAACACATCACCTGTGGAGAAGTCTTTAAATACTACAGTAAAGCCAGATGGCACTTACACCTATTTCTGGGCTGAATGCCTCAATATCTTGGACTCACTCTTCCCCTCAGACGAGACACCAATTACAGAGGAACAGCAACAAATCATAGACTGGAATCACACACATACATGATGGAGACCAGGAAGGAAAAACTCCTGGTTGTGATCTCTTAGAAGTGGATATCATTAAAAAATTTGCAAAACTGTACCCTGCAATGCTCCTCAGCACATTCAACAGATGTTTAACAGAGGGTACCTTCCCACTATCTTGGAGAGAGGCTTCTTTAAATTAATACTCAAAAGCCCTAACAAACCACCGCAACTCCTCTGTTCATATAAACGAATTGTGTTGTTATCAGTCCATGCCAAGCTCTTGGAAACACTTCTCTACCGCCTAGCAAGTCACTACATGGAAGAGAACCTTGCCTCAGAGCACGGAGGATGCAATCCGCAGCCTAATCAACCAAGCCACCAACATGGATCAAAAATACTCACTCGTGATTCTGATCAGTTTTGCTCCTGCAAAACTGATCGGTTTCGGCCACCGCCTGTGGTGGTCAAACATGCTATGTCGATTTCGCCAGGCAAGTGTCTCAAGTAACTTATACAACTGTATGGAAACCTACCTATCTGACAGAAAAGTCCTGATTTCCACTAAATTCTAGATAGTTACCAAGAATGTTACCCAGGGCTCAACCCCTTGCCTTTGTGGGCAACCTGGTGCTTGCCGTCCAGTCTGGCACGAGCATCTCCTTGGAAGAAAAAGCCAATTATGTGCTGACCAAACTTCAGAACTGGGCCTCTGTCCATTGTCTGACCATCTCTGGAGAAAAAACAAAATCTATACTGCTTAGCGAAAACTCAGGAGACCATCTGTTATTAAAATCAGCAAAACCTCCATCTGCCTTTATGAGGTGAAATACCTGGGCTTGTATAACATGATGTCAAGCTTACTTTCCACTCCCAAAATTCAGAAATACTCTGCAATGATCAGGTGCTTAAGCAGAGTTAATTGGGGCCTGAAACATAAAATTCTCTCACTCATAAAAAGTTGTCTTTGTGCCCATTATTTGCTATGGTGCCTCGATTTGGTGCACCAACATCGGACTAGAACAGAACAGGTGGAAACTGGACTTCATCCAATGCTTTATACTGCTCCTCTCAATGACCATCGTGCTGTATTCTCAGCACCCGTACCTTCCATGTTATCGCAAGATATTTGCCTCTCCATCTGGAGGTTGTTCGATGGGGGGATGTTCTAGCATTTGAAAAAAGGAATCCTGACCACCATCATGGGACTTCAGCTGGACCAAGCATATAACCAACAGGAAAGGAAATGAATCACAGAACACCTGTTAACCAATGGCAAACTAAGTGGGATACCACCGAGAAGGGTGCAGTCACCAAGAAGTTCCTCCCCTCAGTCAGACACCTGTCCCAGGCCTCCCTGGTACTCTCCCAGATTACAGGCTACATTCCTCCTGACTGGGCACCGCCCTGCCGGCATAAACTCACTGCCATGGGAATTGAACAAGATCCTCATTGCCACTGTGGAGACGAAGATACATGAGAGCACATAATGCATTTCTGCCCCATGTACAAAGATCACAGACTAAGCTTCTACACAGAGATACAGGGTAGCCTCCATCATCAAGAACACATTCTACTCTTGGATGAAAATGCTTGCATTGCCTTTGCACGGTTCACCCAAGTAGTCCTTGCCACTGGGTGGGCACATAGAATCAACATCAAAATCAACCATGAAACACGGAGTAGAAGCAACCTCAGCTTTGAGTAACCACTGCTATATATGAGAAGACTCCCATTAGACAATTAGTAGAGTTCTGCAGGAAGCCTGGATTAGAAATCCCCCAAGCTAACCTCAACAGGGGTAGAACTGCTAGCACTCCTTGGAGTATAGAATCAGCAGCAGCTGATATGCTGCCATGATAACCTCTCCGTGGGGGTAGGAATACTACTGGCATTCACTGAATGTGGGATCCTTGGAGCAATTCATTGCTGCTGGCATCCAAATGGGGTGCAGGATCACCACCTGAGCTTGGAAATGCCGCTCATACAGGGACACCTGGTTCTGTCTCTTTCACACCCACTTCCCCTCCCCCTACTATATCCTAGGTGGACCCTCTTCTCTATGGCCCACCTGTACTTTATCTCCACATTCTGACCTTCCTTCTCTATATTCCCCGTGCTCTCTTCTAACAAAAACTTTTTTTTTTCCAAACGGTCTCTGTCGGGAAACTCAGGAGACCCAGGAAGAGTCCCAGAGAATGATCCCTACTGACCTGGCTGCAACCCTGTTGGCTGAGGATGGTAATGCAGGGTGCCACAGGGGCCCTGCAGCCAGGTGGCAGAAGAAAAACAGAACACACCATGACACAATATAACACAAACCAAAAACTACTAACACTTCTCGAATCTACAGAGTCTGTATACATCACAAGAGTATAAATGGTGCAGTTGCAGGAAACCACCAGTGGCACCTTACCCTCAACACTAGACACTATGTCACAATATATACTGAGTAATATATAGTGAGTAAAATTAGTGTTTTGCTTCCATGTATCTTTTCCCACACATGCATGTGTGGGCAACACTGCAATATGCTGGGTGGGAAACGAGTTCACTTAACCAGGAGAGGGGGGAATCACAATGTGTTTTGTGATAGACTTTTTCAGGGTACTGTTATGAATGAGTTTAATATGCATAAATGAGGACTGAATTAAAGTGTTCCAATATGTTGACTGTTGTACTGGATTAAACAGTACAAATGAGAGTGTAAAGACTGGTCACTTTTTTAAAAATTAATTTAAAAAAAAAGTGTGTGTAAACTATGCAGTGATTGTATGAATGCACTGTGATAGATGTCTTCATTTTGGTGGCACTTGTGTCCTGTCTGAATGTGTGACGATGGATGTAACAAGGTAAATGAGTGTTGCGTACTGTCAGAAACCAGTCTATCCCTAAAAAAGTAAATAATAATAAAAAAAGATGTACTTGTGTAATTGTTAGTATGACAGATGTATACTACTGAGTGATATAAATGGTTAGTATGTGTTGTTCTAGCAGACCCCCACCCCCAAATGGACTGCAGTTGGGCAATCTACGTGGAACCACTGCTGATGTCATGCCCTCTCCTTTGTGGCATGGCGTGGGATATGCTGACACCGATTACAGCTGGTATGGGATAATTCATAGGAAACCGCTGTCTTCGGTGCGACCCTGCCCAACATAGGGCACCCTAGACCCATGCTTTATTCCCAGCTTACCCTTAATCCCTTCCTCCACCCCCCATCCCTATTATTCACCTTGTGGACCCTACCATCCACCTTATTACTCGCCTGGCTGCCTCCCTGAGACAGTGGACAGAAACACTTAGTCCCACTAGGGGGGCCCTGGTGGCTAAATGGCAGAAAAACAATAGACTAACATAACCCAACACTACACTATGTAAATTAATACAAATACTTACACTATCTCTGGCATTTACAGAGTTTGTACTTCTTCACAAAGCATTTTTGCAGTTTTTAGGGGTAACTGCTGGTACTGTTAGACAAGAAACACTATATAAGGTTCAGTGCTCTGTCCCTGTTTCTGGAACCTGATGGTGCTGGACAAGGCTGCAAAGGCAGCCTTGTCCAGCACCATCTCCTTGTAAAGGGTAACACCAGAAGGGCCCTCGAGAAAAAAGCAAATCATGCCTTGAACATTTTGTAGGGCTGGAAGGAAACCACAAACTGGTTATTCCAATATTAAAACCAAATTATTCTACTTAAAGGAAAACTGAACAAAAGAGGACCACCACGGATAAAGATCTCAGATAAAACAATAGCACATACAACTGAGTTAAAATTCTGAGGAGTCATTTTTGATTCCAAACTAACTTTTTACGCTCATCTTGCATATGTTGGCAACAAAATGAAAAGCTACTTAAACATAACAGCCAGAATTAGCAGAATGGACTGGGGTCTAAAAAGAAAGATCCTTGAACTCATTTATAAGGCAATCTTTCTCCTAGTAATAACCTATGAGCTGGAGTATGGTTCCCCAGGATACTGTTAGATAACAACCAAGTTAAACTGGGTTCTATCCAGCAGGTCATACTGTTAACAATCACTAGAGCATGCTTCACAGTCAGTATTCTTGATTTGCAGGTCCTGGCTGGTGCACTGCCACTAGACCTGAAAACAAAAAAGAAGAGGACTTAATTACAGGATCAAAAGACAGATCCCTACTAACATCGACAGATAAACCTAAGACTTCACAATTGATCACAGTAAATTAATAACAAACAGTAATAAATTAGATAAACGATAGAAATGTAACTAAAGATTACAGTGACCCATTAAAATTGGTCACTGTGTCAAGAAGAGGTTTGTAAGCCATATATAAAATTAGAAAATGATCATAAAAGAATAAGCAATATATAAATACAATTAAAAGTATACATAATAAGAGTGTATTTGAAATAAAAGGAAACAAGTTAATTTTAAATAGGAAATAACAGTCAACACGTGGTCATTGTAGATAGTATCTGACTGAGTGTATAGGGCTCAGTCAGATGGTTAAAAGCAGTAAAAGATATGCACTGTTCACCTGAAACATGAACATGCATTTAAAATATGTTTAATTGTTATAAAGGTGTTGCAATCCTCGCACATAGAAGGATCATCTGCTCTCAGACGAAAAGCATGTGAAAGATGACTATGTACTATGCAGAGGCAGGAAAGAACAACTTCCTATCTATGGCTGCTGCGCAGTAGCTATATACTGCCATGTTTTGATTACTGGCTTAATCTGATACAGCATGTTTATGGCCTGTCCATGCCATGATTGTTGCCACTGGGAATGTAGTACAATTCGTATCACTTGTAAGGAACTGTTAGGCTGTGATTTCTCTGGGATTGTGCTGATCGAACTGCAGCATCTGCCAGATCATTAACCCTATCATCCCAATGTGGCTCCGGGCCCAGAAGAAGCAGATGTCAAACGTAAATTCAGAAAGAGAATACAATTTCTGCTGAACCTTGGACAGGACTAGAGAGGATGGTGTCTCATCAATAATAGAGCCTGCAATGCCTTAAAAATCTGTGTACAATATAACTTTGACAATTAGTAAAGTATACTGATCAGCTGACCATGACATGGATGAGACTGACTGAAGTATATTCAAATGCTTTATACAAGTAGTTCTTAAGTGATTGATGTCAGCTTCTAAATTTAGTTTGCTGTCTAATATCATTCAAATAAATCTAATGGTATTAACAAGTGGGATTGGAATCCCAATTCAAGTATTAAGTATTGCAATATAGGAGATTCAGAGTTTAATAAATTAAGATCATTATTTTTATAGTTATTTATAAATTCTTCAATCAATTTGCTGCTTGTGTGTAGCAGACCCCCACAAGAGATGGTGTCGATTAAAGTCACCAAAAAGAAAAATTGGAGATAGGAATTCTGTAACAAGGTTGTCAAGTTCTGAATGGGGAAGCGACAGAGATGGAGGAATATAAATGGAAACAATGGTAACTGAAGTACCAACTGCAGTATGAGCTGCCACAGCTTCTAGGGTGGTTCTTAATTGGATTGGCCTGGATGGAATGTTAGAATTGACAAGAATAGCTACTCCTCCATGTGCAGGTTCAGTGCCGCCCAAAATCCCGACATACTGATTGTATTTAAAAAAAAAAAACAAACCGAAACTGTTTTTGCAATAAAACATGTTTTTCAATGTTATCAAAATAGACATTAAAATTTTATTTGAACACATGGAACATGTACATTGCAGTTATGCAAACAGTATATGATAATGTTAATATTTTGTGTCATATTAATGAATAAATAACACACACTTACACAGTGGATTCCGGTTATTTGGCCACCGGTTAATCGGGGCAGCCGTTTATTTGGGGAAAATCTTAAAAAAAAAACAGAACCCAATCGAGAAAATAGCCAGGGTTTACTTCGCTTAATTGAGACGGCATGCCATTTAATCGGGGCAGGAGACCGCAGCACTTGAGATTACTCTACGATTGCCTCCGACGGTACCATGTGGTTCGGTCAAAATTCTGGAGGCCACAACCATAAAACAATAAAAACAATTAGCAGCCACCTGTTTATTGGGCTTTTCTGTTAGTGAGAGTTATCATTAAAAAAAGGACAGTAAACTCAATCTTACTGAATCTGCGATAATACCGACATCTGGAATTCTATGGGTTATTATGGTGAAATGTATTTACACTTCCATGAAATCTTCAATCATATAAAAAAAATTAATTTTCAGATCTACTCTTCATTCCTATTTTTAAAGTTTTGTAATTGGTACTCGGTTCTCACTTGCACGTATTATGTTACTTGCAATTTGTGTGTGTGAGTGCCGTATTCTTTGTTATTGATTGCTTATCTTTTTACTGTTTTAAATTTTAACCCCCACCCACAAATGTCAGTGAACAGAAATGTCAACTAGTTAGTACGTACATATTACAGTACGTATTAATTATTCCGATTATCATGTATATTCTTCCGATTTTCACGTATCATTTGTTGTTGTTATTTGGTTTTTAGGAGCATTAGCAACTAAGGCCATATTGCTCCGGGGATATGTGGTGGTCATTCCCTGACCTTTCCGCATCCTCCGTATTTGGTGGTCACAGACTCGAACCCCAGTCTAATCAAGAAGCGTGTGCAAAACATTGCTGCTCCTCCCCACCTGGCTACGGAGGCACCCACGTATCATTTAATTTTTTAATTGGTAAGGTAATAAAGGGTAAATTTGTGCTTAATATATCTTTGCTTTTATAGCCTGTGGATAATATTCCTCCTATTTTCGCTAATTAGAATCGCTGTTTAACAGAATTAAAATTCAATTTACAAACATGATCACAATGACCGGTGCTTACTGCACACCGTATAGCGAACAGTACTTTACCAAGCTGAGTTCGTCGTAACGTGATTTGATTGCAAAAGGAACCAATTGTAAAGGGGGGTACACTGTATTTTTAACTATTTACGTGAAACTTCGGATGATTGGGGCAGCCGCTTAATCGGACCAAAATGCACTAGTCCCGACGTATCCCAAATAGCCAGAATGGACTGTATATATATATATATATATATATATATATATATTTATTCATTTTTTATTTTTAATTTTTTTCAGTGCATTGAGTAGGGGTGCTGACCTGTCCAATGTAATTACCATGGAAAAAATTGAGAATGTCTGCAAGGTAAAAGCAGATAACCTGAAATTAAATAAGATTAACATAAAAATAATAATGATAACAACGAAGGTACCTAAAGCATTGGGTCCTAAAGCTTTAACTACTTCTTCATGTGGTCGGCAGCCAAAACCGTAGGAGCCACTGCAATAAGCAGGGTCTCTGTTCCTCTTATGATGTATAAGTATGAAATGTGTACAACATAGCCAACTCAACAGAGTCCAAAAGGAAGGAATAAAATTCAAACAAATAAATATATACATATAAAATAGAGTTAAAGTCGACCTGTTAGCATTCCATTTTTCTTCCAGCTCATGTATTAATTATCTTGGTAAAACACCATCCACAGTTCTCAGCACACTCCATTCAATGCCTTCTGTGGTCTTCTGTCAAAAGGATTTTGACGAATCTTGATGCTAAAAAGGCTGTAGGTCCTGATGGTATTTCTCCACTTGTTCTCAAAACCTGTGCTCCTGAACTTGCTTCTTTGCCACCTTTTTTTTCACTTTCTTATTCTAAAGGTGTTTTTCCTTCTGCTTGGAAATTTGCTCATATCCAGCCAGTTTCTAAAAAGGTGACAAATCCCTCCCATCCAGTTATCATCCCATTGCAATTACTTCTACTGTTTCTAAAGTAATGGAGAAATCAATTAACTGGCAACTCTTAAACTATCTAGAAATCTTCCATCTGATCAACAATTGCCAGTATGGATTCCGTCAGTGTCAATCCACTGGTGATATTCTGGCTTATGTTACCCATTTATGGACAAATTCAATGGAAAAGTTCGGTGAAACACAGGCAATTGCTCTTGACATCTCAAAGGCTTTCGATCGTGTTTCGCATAAAGGTCTTCTAAACAAGCTTCCATCTTATGGTTTGCCAGTTTTCTCTCTGATCGCTCACTAAGGGTGATGGTAGATGGCTCTGTGTCTTCTAACTTCTCCACTAATGCTGGTGTCCCCCAAGGTTCAGTTCTCACTCCCACTCTTTTCCTTTTGTATATTAATGACCTTCTTCCATTGACTGTAAATCTTATCCATAGTTTTGCTGATGCATTCCACTTTCAAAGCAATGTATCTGGAAGTGATTGTACTCTATTTCTTGTTCAGAGTTATGGATGTTGTGGTTATTGTAATTCTTGTTACCCGATCTATGCGGGTTTAGCCTGCAGTGGAGCTCTGTAGGATAAATCTGATCCCGGGGACCTATGCTCTATACAGCTCCTCGACACATTCTCCAAACTTGCAAAATCCACATTTAACACACACTACACAGCGCAAACTAGCATCCAATGCTTCTAACCTGAATTGTATTGAGGTCACCACCTCCAATTCCTATCATCCACACTCCAATCTAAAATTTAACCAATGCTCCAACAAGCTCTGCCTTACATGCCCATACATGCATTCACAACATGTTTCAAACATTACCGAAGAACTAATATTCTGCAAAAGCAGCAACGTTGTTAATCTTAACCTGCCGAACCTGTAATATGATATATGTAGGACAAACTCGAAATAAGCTCCACCTCAGGCTTAACCTGCACAGATCAGATATCAAGAATTACAATAACTGCAATATCTATAGCTCTGAACAAGAAATAGAGTACAATCATTTCCAGACACATTGCTTTGCCAACATTTATATTTCCATCCTAGCACAAGTACCTGAGACAAATGCCCAAAATCAACAGGAAGAATTATTCATGTTAAAATGTAAAACTCTATATCCATATGGGCTTAACAATAAGTTCAATCATAAAATCATCACGAATAATATTACAGTTATTTACATATATGACAAATTTCAAGTTATCAAAGGCCTTAATACAACCAGACCTTATAGGAAACACAAACCCAATAGCATCGACATTACTGCACATAAATACAAGCTAGGTAACTTTCAACAGACTATCTTTGAAAGGAACAACTGTCAGTTCAGCTTATAGAATGTTCATGATCTGCTAATTTGTAGTAAACATAGCATCCTAAAGGCTCTTTACAGATTCATACTCACCTTCAATTTTGCACCTAAACATTTACTTGACCTTATTACAGATATCTGTAAATTTAAATTAAAATCCAACATTAATGATTGCATTAATAAATCTGCTAACCTACTTTCAGATGGCTGCCAAAATTTGAACATTATATCCAGATTCAGATATGCTAAACCTTTTAGGCTCGGGTTTGTAATTACAAGCATCTAGCAACTTGGATAAATTAATCTTGACCCGTTTCCAATGGATGTATTTGCTATCAGGCCAGTGTCCAACTGTTTACTGATACACACTTTGGCCATATCATAACAAGTTGCAAAACCCGTACTATGGTATGGGTTTCGCAACCCCAGACAATCCGAGTACAACTATATTCTCCTTCTTCCAATTGCTTTCTACTGTCCTTAATAACTACAACTTATTACTTGTGCACGATTAGGCTGGCCGAAAGCAATATCAAGATGCTATTTCTATGCTATCGCTCCTTTTTCCTTCTTAAACAATGTTTAATGTCTTTTCTACACTACCTTGTTAGTCATTGAGTCTCCCTTTGCTGGCACTTTGCCTCATCTCTTTAATTGCTTACATCTCCATCACATGGACACGGTTCACTCTAATGATTTCACACCTTCTCCCCCCCCCCCTCACTCGGGGTTACTTCGACTGATATAAATATACTGTACAGAGAACTATTGGCTTACGTCTTTGGGTCTTCGATGTTATTCTGTAATCACCATGCGCAGCTAATTTCACTGGTCTAAGCCGTTATGTTTGGTGAGTCCATTTAATGGCAAATACATGGTACAGCCATGGGTTCACCGGTTAGTTCAGTCACGGCAAACATCACAATGGAGGAGCTGGAGGGTTGCGAGATTGTGGGTCTGGTGGATTCAATAGCCTTCTGATGCCACTACATGGATGATGTGTTCGTGGTCATTCCTTGAGAGTCAGGAGACTGACTCCTATGCCACCTCAACTCTCTGTTGCCCTCCATTCAATTCACCATTGAACTGGAGTCGGACGATGCCCTTCCTTTCTTGGATACCCTTGTCTGATGCGAGGGTTCGCATTTAAAGACTTCAGTCTTCCGAAAGCCGATGTGTGCTGGCCAATTCACCAACTACCAGTCAGCACATGCACGCAGCCATCTTCTTGGCATGGAACGAACCCAACTAACCCATGCCTGGATCTACTCCAGTTCTGAGGATGACAGGTGCATTGAGATTACTAAGGTTAAGGCAGATCTGGCAAAGTGCGGTTACCCTACCAGTACCCTAGAAAGATGCGACCTACTGGCCTGTGACCACATTGCCAACTGCAGTGCCATGCGCAGTAATGACCCCACCTCAGCCACATTTATTCCATAGTACCTGAACCTGTCGCAACAAATTTCTAGGGTCTTACAGGCTCATGGGATAAAGTGTTTACAACTTCCAGGAAGAAAGTTACAGTCCCTATTTTCAAGGATTAAGACTCCGGTTCCCCATCTACTGCAGAGTGGATTAGTGTACCATTATTTTCTGCCATGACTGCTATGTTGGGGAAACTGGCAGAAGACTCAGTAATTGGGTCTCTGAGCATGAGAAAGCCATCTGTTCAGAAGACATGGATCACTCAGCGATTGCTGAGCACTTCTGGTATACCCAGCACAACAGTGATCCATGCTGCGCCGTCAAGATTATTGACTGATCCCGCAACTATCATCACAGTGTCTTGTTGGAGTTGCTCCACATCTCATGTTGTAGCCGTTCCTTTAACTGGAACAGAGGATGTTGCATCAACCCCATCACTGAGGCAACCATACTCCTAGCTGACAAACATTGGCACTCAGAGTATTCCCAAGTATTATAACTACAAGCCTCCACTTCAACCAGCTAATTGTCGCAAGCACCTGTGGCACATGATTTTCTTTATTTTTACAATAACAAGCACAACTGAAGAAGGACATCCTACGTCCGAAAACTTTTGTGTTTATTACTTTTGTTTTTTGTTCCTTTATTATACAGGGTGTCTCAAAAATATTGGTACACATGTTTAGGGGAGGTAGGTAACATCTAAAGGAATGTGAATCGCATAGGAACCCATAACTGTAAACGTCACCATAAGTCGGTACACGGCGCTGTTCATCAGTTCGTGAAAGGGAAAATTTCTGGTTTACTCATTCAAGCAGTAGTCGCCACATGAAGAGCATGCATCGATATACGAACTGTGAGCTGGCAGACATGCACCTAGTGTATGGATTAGCAGAGGGCAATGGACGAGCTACTCAACAAATTTATGGAGAATGCTTGCCAGACATGTACCGAACCACCATTTGTTTGTGCGTGTGCATCAAAATTTGTGCGATTATGGGTCATTTAGAGGTAACAGGAGTAGTGCGGGCAGACCACGTTCAACGCAAACTCCCGCCATGGAAGAAAGTGTGTTGAATGTTGTCCAGAATAATCCTATACCAGCACACGTGCCGTTGCCTCTGCCTTAGGAGTGTCTCGTTGCAGTGTACAGCGTGTCTGGCATGATGATTCCTTACACCCTTTTCATCTCCAAAGGGTTCAGTTACTGCTCCCCAAGATCATCCTGCACGTGTGGCTTTTGCGCAGTGGTTTCTCCAAGAAAGTGTTCAAGACTTGAATTTTCCAGCCTATGTTTTATTCACGGATGAGGCTTATTCAATCAGCACAATGCTCATGTGTGGGCTCACGACAACCCACACAGTGTGTGCAGGTATGGTCGGTGACTGCTTAATTGGCCCATACCTGTTACCATCCCACATGAACTCCGCTAAATATCGGATCTTTCTTGAGGTAGATCTCTCAAGTTCTATCAGGGTTACTTGATGATGTTCCAGCAAATGTGAGACGCAACATTTGGTTTCAACATGATGGGGCGCCTGCCCATTATGAAGGTGTGTTCATGACCATTTGAACAGGCGTTTTGGGCGTCGATGTATTGGCCGTGGTGGACCCATTGCCTGGCCCCTACGCTCACCTGATTTATCGAGCCTTGATTTCTTTCTGTGGGGGCCCTCAAATCTATCGTGTGGAGATGGAAATGGATCTCGGGGCGAGACTTATCTGCGCTGCTGCTACTGTCAAAGAAACTCCAGGTATGTTCGACCGTGTCTGCCAATCCATGCTGCATCAGTGTCACGCATGCATCGTGTCTCATGGTGGAACCTTCGAGCATCTGTTGTAACATCATGAAATGCATCCATCTCGTACTCCATTGTTAATATTATGTCAAATAAATGTCTGCCCCTAATTACTGTCTTGTGTCATTTCTGCTTCTTGTGCCTCTGCTGCTACTTTCCCGTGACATTTCCGGTTATGGGTTCCTATGCGATTCACATTCCTTTAGATGTTACCTACCTCCGCTAAACGTTTGTACCAATATTTTTGAGACACCCTGTATAATCGTTTTGTAATTATAACTCAAACCATTTATTTATCTGTTTTTCCCAGTGGCGCAACATTGTTTCTCCATAACTAAGCTATTTATCTCTCTTAAAGGCGATTTTTATAATGTAAATTGCGCATATTGATTAAAAAATTGATTAAAACTAATTACTGATTATAGCACAACACAAACAATCTCCTCAACTAAAGGATGCAAAAACAAAACATGCGGCCAACAAGTAAACAAATGCTGCTATTGGCTGAGAGGAAGGACGATGTGGTATGGTTGGAGACAGCTATAAGCCCATCCCACCGTAAAGTGAAAACAGTAGATGCTTAACATTATCACTGGTTAGTGGAATCAGATGTTTTAATTTCAAAAAACCAATTCAAATCATTAAAGTGCACTACAATTTCATCGCTATCATATGTTCAGTTACAGGAATCAATTTTGAATGCCTCTGTGATATATTTCTAAAGCACATTTCTGGAGGTCGCTACCATAAAACAATAAAAACAATTAGTGCTTTCCGGTTTATTGGGCTTTTCTGTTAGTGCAATTATTATAAATGGGTAGTAAACTTGATCTTTTTGCATTTGCAATAATACCAATTGCTGGAATTCTGTGTTTTTATGTTATGGTGAAATGTGTTGCCCCTTCCACGAACTCTTCAATCATATAAAAAACAAATAAATTTTCAGAATCTTCTCTTCATTACTATTTTAAATTGTTACACCGTATCTCACTTGCTTGTATTGTGGTAGTTGCAATTTGTGTTTGCTGTGTTCTCTGTTACTGATTGCTTATCTTTTTTACTGTTTTAAATTTTATAACCCCCCCCGCCCCTCCAAAAAAAAAAAAAATGCTGTCAGTGAAAATTTATTTTTATTTTGCTAACCTGTGGAAAATATTCTTCCAATTTTCACATATCATTTAAATTTTCTTAATTGTAATGTAATAAAGTGTCAATTTGTGATCTTTACTTTTATAGCCTGTGGAGATAATATTCCTCCTATTTTTGCTTAATTAGAATCGCCATTTAATAAAATTAAAATTGAATTTGTAAATTTGATCACAATGACTGGTGTTTACTTCATATTGCATAGTGAATGGTATTTTAGCATGAAGAGTCCTTTGCAAAATGATTTGATTTTGTAAAGTTGGGGCTACCTAATATTTATTAGACAATTTATTAATTTTATTTTAATTTCAAGCATATGGATTGCAATATTTTTTTCTAATACGGACTGCAATGAAAAGTAAGTGGTGACCCCTGCACTAGCTGATTGATCCTGGTATGGCCTTCCAGGACCATCTACCTTGTCGAAGCATGGGTCAAAGTGGTGTGTTGAAGCTGTGTCCCTCAACCACCAGGACCCACCTTTTTGAATTTTTATGGGTTGCAGCACATGGTAAACATACCAGATTCCTAAGGTGTTACCATGGAACCTAGACTGTGGGAATCAGATCCCAGTGATGCTAATCTGGAAGCCCAGCAGCATCTCTGGGAGCTCCCCACTGTATAAAGTGCACAGTTTGAGTGGCACTGTGTCAAGTAAGCAGTCTTTTAGACTGTGATGTGTCAGTTTCATTTAAATTTGAGCACATTGATGAGATTGAGGCTCAATCAGAGAGTAATTATCAAATTGTATGTTTTGCTCCTTTTAGCCCTGGAGAAGTAGGTCTTTCCACCCAGGTTTCTAAATCCATCATGTGGAGGCAGGAGCAATGCCAACCAGTGACCAAGTGAACAGAAGAGTACAAGAGCTGTACACTGCTAATGGGAGTTGGCACATTACATGTGGAGAAAAAAATTTATAAAACGCATCACGCTAGGAAAATCATTTGTAAACTATCACTTGAGACCCTGAGGACCTCAATTTTCAAAACAGCACACACTGTTGTGATCAAACAACACACTTTTAACTGACCAAAGAAGGGCATTTTTGTCGTAATGCAGCACTCAATTGTTTCGACTGCTAGCACCAGACATCAGCTGCGATCGTCTAATGGGATTTATTTCGATTTATCTTTAAACCTAGGTAAAAGCTAGCAGCATAACCTCAATATTAATCCAATGTCAACAATGTTTAATGCAATTGTAAATACCAATTTCCTTATTCCCCACTAACAATCTATCCAGAAATAGTGCATTACGTACATATCCATACCGTGTATAGAAGTTCACTGAATGATTTGCATGTTGCATGAGCTGAAAATCTTGGACGATGGGAAGGTTTAGGTCCAACCCATTTTTAAAGTTTTGTTACTTTTTTTTCAGTCATTTTAAAGTGACAATGAATGGTGGATCCAGTTGATCCTGTAACTCAACTGGATCCACAATGAATGGTGGATCCAGTTGAGTTACAGGGCAACTGTGATTTCAGACTGCTGTCAAAATTCAACAAATAATCCTGACTGGGAATTATTAACTCTGCACTAATGGCACACCCAAACTTACAAAAACAACGATGCAGCTTCTTTGCATTTATGAAGAATATTTTCTTCACTCATATAAATTTCTGCTTAATATTCAATAAATAGAATACCGAATTCAAGTCAAGCATGCTTCTTTGAAACTTCCACATTGTTCTAAAAGTAAGAAAAGCACAATGTTCTTCAGTAACTAAAATTTTCTGATAAGCTTCTTATTCATTTCTATCCAATAATCAGCATGAAACAAGAAATTCTGCCCTCTCTCCACAAGATTCATGAATGGGCATGCAACATTCTCTGGCAACCAAATGAACCTTGTCCCACTCGGTGGCAGATATGGTAGTATATAGTATTTTCACACTGGAAGTAATACTACTATTCCAATGGATGTGAAAAGATGAGCAATTAATATGTTATCTTGTGAGTGCAAAAAACCCTCCAGAAAACAACTAAGACATACACATTTCAAGGAAGCTAACTCTAGCAAATCCAAGCTAATTTACTAATACACACTCCAGCTTGTCAAAAGGCATGCCATTCAGCAATGATCAAGAAAAATTCCCAAAGTGAGAGATGTAATAATTACTGTGGTGGTAATAGAATTTTTTGCTGCTCAGTCACCACTTTACATAATTTCTCTGACATAGCTGATGATCTTGAAACCTCATTGTAACCAGACACCGTTAGTTTTAAAAATCTAAGAAATGTCTCAGTGTTCCAGATTTATGAAGTTCTGCTGTGTAAGAATATAGAGTATTTATTGATTATATTATAATATATGCAATATTTTTTATAAGTAGAACTTCTTTGGAAAAATAAAAATACATTTTATCTGTGTATAACCACTTGAATCGTTGTATGATATTGCATGCTGAAAACACGTATATACTGTTTGGGAAATTATAAAATATTAGAAGAGAAAAAAAAAACATCATAAAATGAGATGGACAAATATCAAGAAACTAACTCTAAAATAAATTATACCAACCTTATAGCAGCAATAACTGGTGAGCTAAACATCTCTTGGAGTGCAATATCAACATGTGGCATACAAACTAAATGATTAATTTTTTTATTTGGACTAAGTTGTACAGATTTATCCTCAGCAATTTCAGCAGCTCGCCTGCAAATATCCAAGGCTCTACGAGCATCTCCTGACACAGCTGCAACCTAAAATACAGATAAAAATTACTTGATTGTTTCACCATATTATCTCAGGAAAAAAAGCAAAATGAAAAGAACCTAAATACAGGCACTCCCTGATTTATTGTAATGACTTACATTTTTGATTACTGGTGCAAACTGAAAAAAAAAAAAAAAAAAAAAATTATATATATATGTATTTTTCATCCTGTAAGAATAAATGGAGGTATTGTGAAAATATCGTAATGTGAACCCAATAACAAATAGTTTTTTTTTTTTTTGGTAATTCATTCCAAGACCTCGGAAGTTGAAATTTTCGCTATATAACTAAGCTATTTATCTCTCTAAAAGATAATTTTATAATGGAAATTGTATTAGTTTTATAGAAATTTATGTCAAATAAGCACAACACAAAATTCACTTTTAACTAAAGGATGCAAGGATACTGGAAGTTCACCACACTTTCATCGTTATCATATATTACATTATATACAGTAATACCCCGACTTACGCGAACTCGGAGTTACGCGGTTCTTGATTTTTTCGTTTGGCAACACTGCCGCCCACTATCTTCAAGGTCGTTTTTCTTTAGGGGAAACACATTTCACCATAATATCGTAAAAACCAACACAATTCCAGCTATCGGAATGCAATTAGATCGAGTTTACTACCAGTTTATAACCGATTCCACTAGCAGAAATGCAACTGGATTTTTATTGTTTTATGGCAGTAATCCCTAGGAATGTGAGGTGTTAAAAGTGTATCTCTGGCTTTATGGTGTTGTTTATTCAGTTGCCACATGCGCGCAGCTTTGTTTATGCGGATCAAGCGTACCTCCTCGTTTTGTAATTGTGCTTTATTCCCTAAAAATGAGTAAAATACTTAAAAGGTGTGAAAAGGAAGCGTACTGAAGACACTGCAGATTCAAAGAGAAAAAGAAAAGCAATTATCGATGAACAGAGGCGGACTGGGTCAAAAATTCTTACCCGGGAAAATTTATAGTGGCCTCATACTATGGTTTATGGCCAAAATCACACAGGCCCACCGGGGTTTCCCCGGTAAGGCTTATGGCCAGTCCGCCTCTGTCGATAGAGAAAATATATGAAATTGTGAAACGCTTTGAGCGAAATGAAAGACCATGTGATATTGCACGTGCTACAGGCCTAAATGAGGCAAATGCGTAAAGCACATGACAATTGCAAACTTGACAGAAGGTATCAGCTCAATTGAAAAGGGCTTAAAAATTTTAGAAAACAGACTACAACGAAGAAAGCGTTATAGCTACAAAGCAAGGAATGAAAAATTATTAGCTTGCTACGAAGAAATTCTGCGTGAAAAAAAGAAGTCTCTGTGTCGTCAGACGAATTTGTTAGATTTTATGAAGCCATCAACATCGAAATAACTTTTTTGCGTAAGTCATTTATTTTTTTAATACATATTTTGTATTAATATGTATAAAGAACTGAAATTTTATTAATATTTTTCTTCTAAACTAGTGTTTTTGTTAGTCCTTGGTCCCAATTAAACAAAATTTATATGTATTTATATGCAAAGTTGTACCCCGCGAATTCGACTTAAGCGATTTTCGTCGGACCCACCTAACGCGTAACTTCGGGGTATTACTGTACTTCAATCAATTTTGAATGTCTTTATGATATTTTTCTAAAGCATATTTCTGGAGGTTACGACCATAAAACAATAAAAACAATTTATACTTTCTGGTTTTTTGGAGTTTTTTTTAATGCAATCTATTATAAACAGGTAGTAAACTTGATTTATTGCATTTGCAATAATACTGATAATTGGAATTGTGTGGGTTATTATGGTGAAATTTGCTTCCCCTTCACTGAAATCTTCAATCATATAAAAAACTTAAATAAATTTTCAGAATCTTCTATACATTCCTATTTACTTATTACAATGATGAAGTGAAAACGATTAACGGAAAGTGCAAGTGCCACAGTGCTAGGAAACAGAACAAAATTGATTTAGAAATGAAGATGAAAACGATTAAGAAGTACAAAGCAGTACAATGTTTGTCATCTATTGCATGGGAATTAGGTCTCAATGCTTAAACAGTAAATACTATTTTAAAGGACAATGCAAATATAAAAGAACATATTAAAGGATTAACACCTTTAAGATCAACAGTGTTCAGGTGCTATATTGAAGATGGAAACGCTATTAATAATTTAGATGGAAAACCAGAAGAAGCAAGAGCCCCTGAGTCTAATGGGAATTCAACCACAAGCAAGAAGTATTTATGAAGATTAATGATATAAATGGCAAACTGCAAGCCAAGTCTGTGGCAAGCAACGGTTCAAACATTGTGCTGGTTTCCACAACGTTAAAGTAAAATTTTTGTAATTGCACGTTTTTGTAATTTTGTACACTTTTGTAATTTTCCTGTGCATGAGATAAAAAAATTGAATAACTAATTCTATATACATGTTCGTCGAAAATTTCTTTTTGTTCAATCAAATTCAGCGAGTAGTTGCATTTTGGGAAATTCTAACTTTCACAAAATTTGACTTATGTAGAGTTTGGCAGAATGCAACCTTTAAGTACGTCGGGGAGTGGCTATATTTGTAGGAGGGAAAAAAAAATAATTATGTGAACATCCATATTTTGTACACTAGCTGTTTTTTTTTTTTTAATCAGTGAGATAGACTGAAAGGGGGTTCCATACTGGAGCATATTAAAATTCACAATGACATAATTCTGTCATTTCAATTTAAGGATTTTGCACTGAATTGTATTGAAAAGCATGCCTATTACAGGGTTAATACTTACACATAAATCTGAACTAATTAACATTTAGCATTAGTTGAGCCATATGATGCAAGAAAGCAAGCTTATGCAGCGTCAGCCAAAAATACAAAAAACCTCCCATTTCACTCATCCATTCAATCCAAATGTCTGTCCAGCTCAACCTTAAATTTATTGAAGCAATCAACTTCCACAACACGGGATGGAAGTCTGTTCATGCAATCAACTACCAGCTGGCTACAGGCAAATTTACTTTGTACTTTTTCTGACAGAAATTGTACAAATTGTACAATTATACTTTTTTTTGACAGAATCCCAGTTATTGGTTGATTCAATTACTGTTCATCTCAGTTGCCCAAATTAGGCACTGTATGACTCCTCAAAGGAGGTACTTGTACATATGTCTGTTCCGATATTCCCTGTCAGAGACTTGGTAATTTGGAAACTCCTCTTTTTGATCTTCTCTGGCTTAAAATCTCTCTATCTCATTCTGTCAAATTCATCTGTTGTCTCTACTGTTCTCCCAACTCCACTAATCACTTGGAACTCTTTGACTTCCTCTCTTTACAACTTGACTTTCTCCAGACCAACTTTCCTAAAAATTTTCCATAGTGATTTTAATGTTTAAAACTTTAGCTTGCTTCCATTTTATAATCACATAGACACAGCTGGTCGAGAGGCCAAGGCTTTTGCATTTGCTAATGACCTCAGATTGTTCGTTTACCTACCAGAATTCCAGACAATCCTAACCATACAGTCACCATGCTTCATCTTTTTCTCACAAACAACCCTTCTAAATACACTGTCAAAGTGAGTGTTTTAGGTGTTTTTCCTTCCTGCTTGGAAATTTGCTCATATCCAGCCAGTTCCTAAAAAGGGTGACAAATCCCTCCCTTCCATTTATCGTCCCATTGCAATTACTTTTACTCTTTTTAAAGTAATGGGGAAATCAATTAACTGGCAACTCTTAAACTATCTAGAAACCTTCCGTCTGATCAATGATTGCCAGTATGGATTCCATCGGTGTCGATCCACTGGTGATATCATGGCTGTTGTTACCCATTTATGGACAAATTCAATGGAAAATTTTGGTGAAACACAAGCAATTGCTCTTGACATCTCAAAGGCCTTCTAAACAAGCTTCCATTTTATGGTTTGCAACTGTCTTTTGTAATTGGTTATCCAGTTTTCTCTCTGACTGCTCACTGAGGGTGATGGTAGATGGCTCTCTGTCTTCTAATTTCTCCACTCTTTTCCTCTTGTTTATTAATGACATTCTTCCATTGACTGGAAATCCTATCCATAGTTTTGCTGATGATAGCACATTGCATTCCACTTACCAATTAGAGAAACTTCACCCTGCTCAATCAGATTTAACTTCTCGAATATCTGCTACAAATCCGTTAAATGCTGAACTCCAGTGGGGAGAATTACAGTGGGGATGTCTTTGTGTGTGCGCGATGAAAGGAGTGTAAGGAAATCAGGCGACAACTCAGCATTGTTATGGGCCTATATGAGAGTTTGAAAGACAGGGTGGAAGCCCTCGAAAGATCTAAATTGAGGGGCCAATCAGGCTCTCAGCTGCCCACATCAACGCCAGAGCTTGCACTTGGTCATCACGCAACATAGCGGCAACCCCCAAGGCAGAATGCGCTGGTCCCACAGGAGCTAGTAGTTGTTGGTGACTCTATTGTCAGGGAAACGGGAAACATGCTTTGTAAAAAGGATAGGTGGAACAGGACCAGGGTATGTCTGCCAGGGGCAAAGGTTGATGACGTAGAGGGGACATCATCTTTTAATGGCACAAAAGCTGATATAGTTGTACACATTGGCACTAATGATATTAAGATTAGGAGACCGGCAGAATTACTTAACAAGTACAGGTCACTGATGAACAAAAGCCAAGAATTGGGGTTGAATTTGAAAGTGTCTGCAAATTTTCCTAGATACTACAGGAGGGAGTATATGATGAGAGCCTTGTCGATCAATTTGGCCCTGGAAAGATTGTGCAAGGCTCAATGGATAGAATCTTTTTCAGCCTGGTCTGTACTTGTTAACAGGAGAGACTGCTTCTACAGGGATGGGATACACTTAAATAGAAAGGGTGCAAGAATATATGCTGATGCCATGGAGGCAGTATTAGGTGGGTCTGAAAACTGATAGCTTTGGGGGGAGGGATACAAGAACTAATAGTGTAACAGTAGCCATAGGCAGAGGCGAAGCTGATTCTTGCACAACTTCTATTAGAACAAGTAGCGACCTGGAGCGAGGGGTGTTGGGGGTTTCAGGAACGGATGGCAGTCATCCTCAAATAGGTGGGTATATGGGATGTGTTAGGGGGAATAGGAATAGGAGCATGTATACCAATGCTAGAAGTATAGTAAATAAATTTGATGAATTTGAAGTGTTGGTCAAGACATCAAAGGCGGATATTGTTGGGATAGCAGAGACATGCTGTCACACAGATTTAAGGAATGCTGAACTGGAATTTGGGTAGTACAATGTGTACAATAAGGATAGACAGGATAGAAAGGGAGGAGGTGTTATGCTGTTAATTACGAAAAACATAAAATCAAAAGGAGTGCATCCAGTTGATATAGATGAACAGTGCACTGTTGAGTCAGTTTGGTGTGACATAAGCACTGCAAAAATAAGAGTAGGAGTGTGTTATAGGACTAATGACTTGAATGAGTACAATGAACAATTGTACAGAGAAATAGAGTGGGCTAGTAAATCGGAATGTCTTATAATGGGGGATTTTAACTTCCCAGATATTGACTGGAACTTGTGGGTTGGTCACTCACACACTAGTCAGATTTTTGTGGATTTATTGGATGATTGTTTTCTGCAGCAGCATGTTCGAGAGGGAACCAAAGAAAGTAATACTCTTGATCTGGTTATCAGCAGTGATCATTTGTATTAAGAATTTGCAGATAAAGGAACCACTAGGGGGCAGTGATCACAGTGTACTGATGTGGGATTTACTTAAAGATTTAATTACCATCAGGGGTAAAGGAAAGGGTTTTTGCTTCCGTAAAGGTGAGTACAGTGGTCTCTGACAGTTTTTAAATTCTGTACAGTGGGATCAACTGACGATGTTACCAACAGTAAATTCTAAGTGGGAAGCATTCAAGGAATTAATTGTGGAAACTACTAAAAGTTTCATACCTATTAAGAAATATTGTTCAAGGTTTAGGCCTAAATGGTTATCTAATGAACTAATGAGACTCGTAACAGGGAATTAAAATGCATGGGATGCACATAAATTATCAAGCGACTCAGACGCCTATAGCAGATATAAGCTAGTCTGTAATCAGGTCACAAAAGAGGTTAGGCAGGCGAAGGCAGATTACGAGAAATCCTTGGCAAAAGATGCTAAGAAAAACAGCAAGGATTTCTTTACTTATATAAACTCTAAAAGGAAGGGGATGAATCTGATTGGTCCACTTGACATCGATGGTTCAATTGTTGATGATTCTGCTCAGATAGCAAACAAACTGAATGAGTATTTTGCATCTACATTCACAAATGAGGAATTATTAAGGTTTGAAAATGGCAGAAGGTTATCAAATTGACTCATGACTCAGACCAGAGCAGCAAAGCAAAAGGCTCAAGTTAATGGGAGTGCTGAGGCTCAGAGGAAAACTGAGGCGGGCAGTTGCCCTCTGAATCACAGCCTTTTAAAATGCAATACTTGCTTGATGTTTGTGGAGCAGTCGGGTAAGGGACATGATACTGCCATGGGGGATGTCTTTGTGTGTGCGCGATGCAAGGAGTGTAAGGAAATCAGGTGACAACTCAGCATTGTTATGGGCTTATATGAGAGCTTGAAGGCCAGGGTGGATGCCCTTGAAGGATTAAAAGTGAGGGGCCCATCAAGCTCTCAGCTCCCCACACCAATGCCAGAGCTTCCACTTGGTCATCACGCAACACAGTGGAAGCCCCCAAGGCAGAATGCGCTGGTCCCAAAGGAACTAGTAGTTGTTGGTCACTCTATTGTCAGGGAAACGGGGAACATGCTTTGTAAAAAGGATAGGTGGAACAAGACCAGGGTATGTCTGCCAGGGACAAAGGTTGATGACGTTGTAGAGCGGATATCATCATTTAAGGGCACAAAAGGTGATATAGTTGTACACGTTGGCACTAATGATATTAAGAGTAGGAGACCGGCGGATTTACTTAACAAGTACAGGTCACTGTTGAAAAAAAGCCGTGAATTAGGGTTGAATTTGACAGTGTCTGCAATTCTGCCCAGACACGATAGGAGGGAGTATATGATGAAAGCCCTATCGATCAATTCGGCCCTGCAAAGATTGTGCAAGGCTCAAGGGGTAGAATTTTTTTCAGCCTGGTCTGTACTTGTTAACAGGAGAGATTGCTTCTACAGGGATGGGATACACTTAAATAGAAAGGGTGCAAGAATGTTTGCTGATGCTATCGAGGCAGTGTTAGGCGGGTCGGAAAACTGCTAGATTGGGGGGGATACAAGGACTAATAGATTAACAGTAGCCACTGGCAGAGGTGAAAGTGATTCTTGCACTGCTTCTATTGGAATGAGCAACAGCCTGGAAAATAAGATGCAGGATATTTCACAGACTGCTGCGAATCATTGGGGTACAAGTAAACACATGTGTTGTGTTAGGGTAGCTAAGAAAAAGACCAGGTGCATGTATACTTGGGTGTACACCAATGCTAGGAGTTTAGTAAATAAATTTGATGAATTTGAGGTATTGCTCAAAACATCAAAGGCAGATATTGTTGGGATTTCAGAGACGTGGTGTCACACAGATATAAGGAATGTAGAACTTTGGAGAGTACAATGTCTACAGAAAGGATAGACAGGATAGGAAGGGAGGAGGGGTTATGCTATGAGTTAAGAAATACATAAAATCCAAGGAAGTGAAGCCAGTCGACATCGCTGGACAGTGCAGTGTCGAGTCAGTTTGGTGTGATATAAACATTGGGAGATCAAAATTGAGAGTAGGAGTGTGCTATAGGCCTAATTACTATGATGAGTATAATAAGAAACTGTACAGGAAAATAGAGTGGGTCAGTAAATCAGAGAATCTTATAATGGGGGATTTTAATTTCCCAGATATTGACTGGAATTTGGGGGCTGGTCACTCACACACTAGCAAGGCTTTTGTGGATTTATTGGATGATTGTTTTCTACATCAGCATGTTCGGGAGGCAACTAGAGGGAGTAATACTCTTGATTTGATTATCAGTAGTGATTCTTCATGCATTAAGAATCTGCAGATAAATGAACCACTAGGTGGCAGTGATCACAGTGTGCTGAAGTGGGATTTACTCAAAGAGGTAACTACCATGAGGGGTAAAGGGAAGGGTTATTGCTTTCGTAAAGGCGACTACGATGGACTGAGACAGTATTTAAATTCTATACAGTGGGACCAACTGATGATGTTACCAACAGCAAATTCAAAATAGGAAGCATTCAAAGAACTTATCTTGGAAGCGACTAGGCTTTACATACCTACTAAGAAATATTGTTCAAGGTTTAAGCCTAAATGGATGTCAGATGAACTAATGAGACATATGGCAGAGAAGAAAAATGCATGGGATACAACAAATTAACACGTGACACAGAAGCCTATGAAAGATACAAGTTGATCTGTAACCAAGTTACAAAGGAGGTTAGGGATGCAAAGAAAAACATCAAAGAGTTTTTTACTTATGTAAACTCTAGAAGGAAGGGGATGAATCAGATTGGTCCACTTGATATCGATGGGTCAACTGTTGATGATCCTGCTCAGGTAGCTAACAAACTAAATGAATATTTTGCATTGACATTCACACATGAGGAGTTATTCAGCGAGGGGAATGCCAGAGGTGTATTCAACTCTGGCAGTAAGCTAGAGAATCTTGTAATAACTGAGAGTAAAGTGGAGGAGAAATTGTTGAAGATAAACACAAGAAAGGCACCTGGGGTGGATGGAATCTATCCAGTTAAATTAAATGAGGCAGCAAAGGAAGTAAGCGAACCCTTAGCCATAATTATGAGAGCTTCCCTGGATTCAGGGATAGGTACCAATGGACTGGAGATGTGCAAATGTGACCCCAATTCACAAAGGAGGATCAAAGGGTGACACAAGTAATTATAGACCTGTGAGTTTAACTTCTCTTCCCGGAAAATTAATGGACGCACTGGTTAAAGAAGCACTGCAGGATCATCTAGACAAGACTTCAGTTATAGCTCGGACACAGCATGGTTTTGTTAAGGGGAAGTCTTGCCTGACCAATTTGATTGGATACTATGATGCAGTCACAAAAGAACTGGATGCAGGGAATAACTTTGATATTATATACTTGGATCTTAGAAAGGCTTTTGATACTGTTGCACATGGAAGACTGCTGCACAAATTGGAGCAGTGTGGCATGGGAGGCAAATTGCTGCTATGGATAAGGGGGTGGTTGAGGGGGAGAAGACAGAGAGTGGTAATCAATGGACACTGCTCATCGTGGACTAATGTTATTAGTGGAGGCCCTCAGGGTTCAGTATTGGGTCCATTATTGTTTTCTGTATTTATAAATGATATTGATGATGGTATATCAAGCTTAATGTCCAAGTTTGCAGACGATACGAAGATTGGCAGGGTTGTCAAGGACACTACTAACACTATGCTGCTGCAACATGATCTGGAAAGGTTGAGCAGATGGGCTGAGAGGTGGCAAATGAAGTTTAACATTGACAAATGTAAAGTACTACATATGGGAAACAGCAACCCCAGAGCAACATATTAACTCTGTGGTTCTACATCGGCAGTGGTAGAGAATGAAAGGGACCTGGGGGTGGTTGTGCAGGCAGATATGAAGTTCTCTGAGCAGTGCAGATGGGCTGCAAGAGTAGCTCATGTGTATTGTCATGATATATAGGAATTTTTCTAGAAGGGATAATTAGGTGATTATTCCCTTGTATAAGGCAATGGTCAGACCACACCTTGAGTACTGTATACAGGCCTGGAGGCCTCATTTCAAGAAGGATGTAGAGCTGCTGGAAGGAGTACAGAGAAGGGCAACAAGATTAGTGAATGGAACAAAGGGGGTGCTCTTATGAAGAAAGGCTTAAATTTTGCAAATTACAGTGTCTGGAGATTAGGCACCAGCGAGGTGATCTGATAGAGGTGTATAAAGTCTTGAATGGTTTGAGCATGCTCAATGCTGATGGGATTCTTCCTCTTGCTCAGAATAATCACCTGAGAGGGCATAAATTCAAATTGAGGAAAGACAGATATAGGATAGACGTGCGGAAATTTTCCTTTAGCCAGCAGGTGGTTGGTTGGTGGAACAGACTTCCATCCCTTGTCCTGGAAGTTGATAGCCTAAATAAGTTTAAGGCTCAGCTGGACAGGTATTTCGAACGAACCCTTTGAACGAAGTGGCTGATGCTGCATAAGCTTGCTTTCTTGCATCAAATGCCTCTACTAATGCTAATGCTAAATTGTAGTAGGATATTTAATGATATTGTAATAACTGAGAGAAAAGTGGAGAAATTGTTGAAATTAAACATAAGAAAAGCACCTGGGGTGGTTGGGATCTATCCAGTTATATTAAAGGAGACGGCAAAGCAACTAAGCAAACTCTTAGCCTTAATTATGAGAGCATCCCTGGACTCAGGGGAGGTTCCCACGGACTGGAGATGTGCAAATTGTATCCCCAATTCACAAAGGGGGATCGAAGGGTGACACGAGTAATTACAGACCAGTTAGTTTAACTTCTGTTCCGGGTAAAATGATGGAGTCACTGGTTAAAGATGCATTGCAGGATCATCTAGACAAGCCTGCAGCAATAATTCAGACACAGCATGGGTTTGTTAAGGGAAAGTCTTGTCTGACAAATCTGATAGGATATTATGATGTGGTTACAAAGGAACTGGATGCAAAAAATAATTTTGATATCATATATTTGGATTTCAGGAAAGCTTTTGACACTGTTGCGCATGGAAGATTGTACAAATTGGAGCAGAATGGTATTAAGGGTAAGTTGCTACAATGGATAAAAGGGTGGTAATCAATTGGTGCTGCTCTTCGTGGACTAATGTTATTAGTGGAGTCTCACAGGGTTCGATGTTGGGTCCACTGTTGTTTTGTATATTTATCAATGATATTGATGAAGGTATATCAGGTTTAATGTTGAAGTTTGCAGATGATACAAAGGTTGGCAGGGTTGTTAATGACAGTAATGGCAGTGTCCTACTGCAACAGGATCTAGATAATTTGGGCAGATGGGCTAAGAAGTGGCAACTGAAGTTTAACCTTGACAAATGCAAAGTACTGCATATGGGTAGAAGTAACCCCAGAGAAACATACCAACTGTGTGGTACTACACTTAAGGTTGTAGAAAATGAAAAAGACCTGGGAGTAATTGTGCAGTCAGATATGAAGTTTTCTGAGCAATGCAGGCAGGCTGCCAGGGCAGGTCATGGGGTTTTGTCAATGATATATATGAATTTTGCTAGCAGGGAGAAGGAGGTGATTGTCCCTCTGTATAAGGCAATGGTCAGGCCACACCTTGAGTACTGCGTACAGGTCTGGAGGCCTCATTTTAGGAAGGATGTAGATTTACTTGAGCGTGCACAGAGAAGGGCAACAAGATTGGTGAGGAGAATGAAGGGATCCTCTTACCAAGAGAGGCTTAAGTTCTGCAAATTGCAGTGGCTGGAGACTAGGCACCTGCACAGTGATCTGATTGAGGTGTATAAGGCCTCGAATGGGTTGAGCACGCTGAATTCTGATGGGATCCTTCCACTTGTTCAGATTACGAACCTAAGGGGGCATAAATTCAAATTAAGAAAGGACAGAGGTAGAGTAGATGTGTGGAAATTTGTCTTTAGCCAGAGGGTGGTTATATGCTGGAACAAACTTCCATCTGTCATTGTGGAAGTTGATAGGTTGAATAAATTTAAGGAGGAACTGGACAGGCATTTGGAGGGAATGGTGTGATTTTTTTTGGCTGATGCTGCATAAGCTCATACACTTGCTTTCTTGCATCACATGCCACTACTACTACTTGATTTCAATCCTTCTAAAACTCTGTCCTGTCTTATATCTCACAAAAAGTATTCTTCTGCATTTATGCTTATCTTTGGTGACACTGATTTCTAGGCAACATGATATATCTCTTTTGGGAATTACCCTGACTTCTAATCTTTCATGGCACAAGCACATTACAAATATTGCTCTTCTCTTCACTCTGTACAAATGGAATATTGTTCCCACATCTGGGGAAGTGCCCCAAAAATCTCTCTCAGGCTTCTAGATTCCATTCAGAAGAGGGCAATTAAGTTAATTAATGACTCATCTCTAACTGAGTCTCTCCACTCTCTGTCTCATAGACGTTCTGTTTGCGCTGCATGCCTTTTTTACAGATACTTCCATGGGCACTGTTTTTCTGAATTGGCTTCTATAATTCCCACTCTATCCTTCAAAACAGTCCGAACACGTGCCAGCACCAACAAACATCCATTTACTGCTCAACTTCAAACTCGAAGAACCAACCCTTCATCTTCCTTATTTATTTATTCAACTGCTGTTTTCTGGAACAACCTTCCTTCATGCATATTTCTTGAAAATTACAGTCTACAGAAGTTCAAGTCTAACGTCAGCAGATATCTTCTTCGTCTTCTCAACCTCCAACCCATGCACGTTACTAAGTACTAAGGTTCTAATATCTGTCATGTTTGGGGTGTTCATAAAAAAAAAAAATCCAGATCAAGAGTATTACTCCCTCTGGTTGCCTCTTCAACATGTTGCTGTAGAAAACAGTCATCCAATAAATCCACAAAATTCTTGGTAGTGGGCGAGTGACCAACCCTCAAGTTGCAGTCAATATCTGGAAACTCAAAATCCCCCATTATATGACATTCTGATTTTCTGGCTCACTGTATATCTCAGCACAACTGCTCATTGTAGTCAACAAATTCATTAGGCCTATAACACACACCTACTTTCGTTTTCCCCTTCCCAGTTTTTGTCACACCACACTGACTCAACATTGCATTGTCCAACAATGTCAATTGGATGCACTTCCTTAGATTTCATGTGTTTCTTAAATAACAACATAACCTCTCCTCCCTTCCTGTCCTGTCTATCCTTTCTGTACACATTGTACTCCCCAAATTCCAATTCTGCACTGCTCATATCTGTGTGACACCACGTCTCTGATATCCCAACAGTATCCTACTTTGATGACTCTCAGTTATTAGCATTGGTGTACATCCACCTACCTACCTACTCTTAGTTACCCTAACACAGCCCATATTTACTTGTTCCACTATGACTCCCAGCATTCGTGGAAATCCCCATTGCCTTGCTTTCCAGGCTGCTGCTTAATTGTATTTCAATAGAAGCAGTGCAAGAATCACTGTTAATCTACTGTTAATCTCTTAGTCCGTGTATCTTCCCCAAGCTAGCAGTTTTGCGACCCACCTAACTCTGCCTTGATAGCATCAGCAAATATTCTTGCACACTTTCTATTTAAGTGTACCCTATCCCTGTAGAAGCAGTCTCTCCGGTTTGGTGTTTATTGGCACATCAGCAACATAGGCATTAATGTGCCAACAATGTAAATTAATAAAAAAAATAGTAATAAAATCAGTAAAAAATAGGAAGATAATTAAAAATTTACACTGACCCATTAAAATCTGTCACCGTGTAAAGAAAAGGTTTGCAAGCCATATATAACAGTTAAAAGCATACAAAATAAGAGTATATTTTAAATAACAGGAAGCAAATTAATTAATTTTAAATAGGAAATTATTATTATTATTAGTGGTTGTTTTGCAGATTCTAGTGTTTTTCCCCATTTGCCACTATGTCATCTTGTAGCGATGTAAGTGCCATGGCCAGCCCTTTGTGTGTAGTGTGGATTATGTGAAGTTGTGTTGAGTAGTCACCATTAGGTGATTTAGCGACCAGCGGGGAAAGAAACACAAGTTTAATTGTCCCCTATCTCTCGTCTCTAGCTGCACAGAGGCATACCAGATTATTTATTTATTTATTTATTTATTTTTTGGTAGTTGTTGGCGCATCGGCTTCTGTGACCATAATGCACCTCCCAAGGTTTTTGCAGTACTTTGATCCAAGCCTGAGGCGGGATTCGAACCCGCGACCTGTTGCTAGGTAGGCACTTTACCCACCCGGCTAGCCCGGCCGGCCACACCAGATTCATCTAATAGCTCCTGGTGGGCATTGCCCAAACCGAGGGTCTGGGAAAACATGTGGGAACAATTTGATTTGATTTGATTTGATTTTGGGTTTTATGGTGCCAAAGTTGACTAAGGTCATGATGTGCCAAGTCCAGTATTTAAAAAGAATAGGATACAAGTAATTTAAAATTGATATATCAGCATATACAAATGACTAAAAGACAAGTAAATGTAGATAATAAATTCAGGTAAAAAAAGAGATGTACATACTAAAACCACTTATAAACTAGTATAAAGGTATGTAATTTTTAAAAATTGTGGACATATTGTCTTTGTCGGCTAAAATCTGGCTGAGTATAAGGCTCAGTCAGATGATTAAAAGCACTAAAACATAAATGGCATTCATTTAAAAATCTAGGACACTCAGTAAAGACAGGTTTCACAGTGGCTGCACACAGGACAGTCATCAGCCCTCAGCAGAAAAGCATGTGTCAGATGACTGTGTCCTATGTGGAGCCGAGCTAGAACAACTTCTTCTTTATGGTCCCTGCGAAGACTAGACGGCCAATGTTCAATTACAAGCTTAATCTCGTATAGCTTATTTTCAGCCTGCCCATGCCAAGAGTGTTGCCATTAAAACCAGTTTCTTTCTAATTACTTGCCTGTAGTCTGTACAGCGGACTAACAGACAAGAGTTATAATGGGTCTCTGATTTGACTCCAGATTGAGCAGAAGCGAATATCAAATTCCAATCCAGAAAGGGAGTGTATTCTCTGCTGTACCTGGGAGAAGACTGGATAAGGATTGCACCTCATTAATGACAAAGCCTGTAATGAACTAAGAGAATTGGTATATATAACACATTTTTGGTGGTGGTGGTGGTGTATATATATGTAATCCAAGGCTAGTTTAATTGCATGCAGCTCTGCAGTGAATATGCTGCATTTGACAGGGATATGCTCAGATATAGTAGCATCTGAGAAGACAGCTATAGATCCAACAGACACCTCTGACTTAGAACCATCTGTGAAGCCTGGCAAAAAGTCAGAATGTTCAAATCTGTGGGCTGAAAAGAGCTTCAGGTAGATATCAGATGGAGTATTATCCTTCCCCCAGTTGCTAAGAGAGAAGTTGCAGGTAGGAACACGAGCATGCTAGGGTGGAAGGGATTCATGATGGATGGAATCATGATGGTGGTGGATGGGATCAAGGCACCGGAGGACACTATTCCTGGCAGACACATACACTTGATACTGATAATTTAATTTTGACTGCACAAGTGCACGATACAAAAGGAGTAACATGCACCAGTCTGCACCGCAACAGGAGAGAGGTGTATAAAGCCTTGAATAGTTTGAGCATGCTCAATGCTGATGGGATTCTTCCTCTAGCTCAGAATAATCACCTGAGAGGGCATAAATTCAAATTGAGGAAAGACAGATGTAGGATAGACGTGCGGAAGTTTGCCTTTAGCCAGCGGGTGGTTGGTTGGTGGAACAGACTTCCATCCCTTGTAGTGGAGGTTGATAGCCTAAATAAGTTTAAGGCTCAGCTGGACAGGTATTTTGAATGAACAGAGGGGTGAAGTGGAAGTGGGTTTTTTTTTTTTTTTTTTGGCTGATGCTGCATAAGCTTGCTTTCTTGCATCAAATGCCTCTACTAATGCTAATGCTAATGCTAATGCTAATTGCCTAGGTGATGAGGCAATGTTGTCTACTGTGATATCCAAATTGCTGAATAGACCTTGGATACGAATATTGAATGGACTATTGGCTGTCTAATAAGTGTTGTACAGATTTTCCCAGCGTACCATGTGGCTCAGAAACAGATGTTTTTGAGCCACATGGGATGGTTTGGCAGGGATTTAAGCTTGACAGCATACAGCAGAGGCAACTGTTTTCGGTGAAGGGACAAGACGGTTCATTAGCTTCAATATAAAGACGTTGGACAGGAGACATTCTAAATGCACCAGTAGCAATATGGATAACCTGGTGGTGGTGGATGGGATCAAGGCACCGGAGGACACTATTCCTGGCAGACACATACACTTGATACTGATAATTTAATTTTGACTGCACAAGTGCACAATACAAAAGGAGTAACATGCACCAGTCTGCACCCCAACAGGAGAGAGCACGAAGAAGGTTCAGCTCTCTCGTGCATTTGGTGGGTAGCTGATGGATATGATGAAGAAATGTCACTTTTTTGTCAAATATGAGTCGCAAGAATTTCTTTTCTGCAACTACTCGAATGGTACTTTGTCCAAGTCTCAATTCAGGTTCGGGATGAAGATTACGCTTGCGTCAAAAATTGATGCAAACAGTCATCTCCTAAAACCATTGGCCTTTGCCCAGGAAAAATACTCTGAAAAAATATTTGACGTGTTTGAGACTTGCTTACATAAATTATATAAACTACAGACTTACATAAAATTTCCTACAACGTTCAAGCCAGAGGACTGTGTCCCATCGGCTATTTCTTCAGAGAATTACACTCTAGCCATTCATCTCTATATGCTTTTGTTCCTTTCTTTCTGGATTGTAGAGTCAGTTTAGTTTTGTTTGAGAGTGAAGTGGGAGCTTTAATTTGCATTTTGTATGTAATATTTGTTACACATTGGGTTGTTGTGGTGAAGTTGAAATTCACATTGTCCAACCATTTTCGACAACGTCGCACCAAACTATCATCGTGTAGTGCGTTCTTCATTCGCATGTCTTTTTTTTTTTTTTTTTTTTGTTTTTAGGAGCATTAGCAACTAAGGCCATATTGCTCCGGGATATGCAATGTCATTCCCTGACCTTCCTGCATCCTCCGTATTTGGTGGTGACTGGCTCAAACCCAGGTCTAATTAGCATTAGCATTAGCATTAGTAGAGGCATTTGATGCAAGAAAGCAAGCTTATGCAGCATCAGCCAAAAAAAAAAAAAAAAAAACCCACTTCCACTTCACCCCTCTGTTCGTTCAAAATAATTGTCCAGCTGAGCCTTAAACTTATTTAGGCTATCAACCTCCACCACAAGGGATGGCAGTCTGTTCCACCAACCAACCACCCGCTGGCTAAAGGCAAATTTCCGCACGTCTATCCTACATCTGTCTTTCCTCAATTTGAATTTATGCCCTCTCAGGTGAATTTTCTGAGCTAGAGGAAGAATACCATCAGCATTGAGCATGCTTAAACCATTCAAGGCTTTATACACCTCTATCAGATCACCTCGCTGGTACCTAGTCTCCAGACACTGTAATTTGCAAAACTTAAGCCTTTCTTCGTAAGAGCACCCCTTTGTTCCATTCACTAATCTTGTTGCCCTTCTCTGTACTCGTTCCAGCAGCTCTACATCCTTCTTGAAATGAGGCCTCCAGACCTGTATACAGTACTCTTGGTGTGGCCTGACCATTGCCTTATACAATGGAATAATCACCTCCTTATCCCTGCTGGAAAAATTCCTGTATATCATTGACAATACTCCATGAGCTACTCTTGCAGCCCGTCTGCACTGCTCAGAGAACTTCATATCTACCTGCACAATCACCCCCAAGTCCCTTTCATTCTCTACCACTGTCAGTGTAGTACCACAGAGTTGATACGTTGCTCTGGGGTTGCTGTTTCCCATGTGTAGTACTTTACATTTGTCAATGTTAAACTTCATTTGCCACCTCTCAGCCCATCTGCTCAACCTTACCAGATCCTGTTGCAGCAGCATAGTGTCAGTAGTGTCCTTGACAACCCTGCCAACCTTTGTATCATCTGCAAACTTGGACATTAAGCTTGATATACCATCATCAATATCATTTATAAATACAGAAAACAATAATGGACCCAACACTGAGCCCTGAGGGACTCCACTAATAACATTAGTCCACGATGAGCAGTGTCCATTGATTACCACTCTCTGTCTTCTCCCCCTCAACCACCCCTTTATCCATAGCAGCAATTTGCCTCCAATGCCACACTGCTCCAATTTGTGCAGCAGTCTTCCATGTGCAACAGTATCAAAAGCCTTTCTAAGATCCAAGTATATAATATCAAAGTTATTCCCTGCATCCAGTTCTTTTGTGACTGCATCATAGTATCCAATCAAGTTGGTCAGGCAAGACTTCCCCTTAACAAAACCATGCTGTGTCTGAGCTATAACTGAAGTCTTGTCTAAATGATCCTGCAGTGCTTCTTTAACCAGTGCCTCCATTAATTTTCCGGGAACAGAAGTTAAGCTCACAGGTCTATAATTACTTGTGTCAGCCTTTGATCCTCCTTTGTGAATTGGGGTCACATTTGCACATTTCCAGTCTATGGGTACCTCCCCTGAGTCCAAGGAAGCTCTCATAATTATGGCTAAGGGTTTGCTTACCTCCTTTGCTGCCTCCGTTAATATAACTGGATAGATCCCATCCACCCCGGGTGCCTTTCTTGTGTTTATCTTCAACAGTTTCTCCTCCACTTTACTCCCAGTTATTTCAAGATTCTGTAGCTTACTGCTAGAGTTGAATACACCTCTGGCATTCCCCTTGCTGAATAACTCCTCATGTGTGAATGTCGATGCAAAATATTCATTTAGTTTGTTAGCTACCTGAGCAGGATCATCAACAGTTGACCCATCAATATCAAGTGGACCAATCTGATTCATCCCCTTCCTTCTAGAGTTTACATAAGTAAAGAACTCTTTGCTGTTTTTCTTTGCATCCCTTGCCAAGGATTTCTCGTAATCTGCCTTCGCCTGCCTAACCTCCTTTGTAACCTGGTTGCATATCAACTTGTATCTATCATAGGCTTCTGTGTCATGTGTTAATTTGTAAGTATCCCATGCATTTTTCTTCTCTGCCATATGCCTCATTAGTTCATCTGACATCCATTTTGGCTTAAACCTTGAACAATATTTCTTAGTTGGTATGTAAAGCCTAGTAGCTTCCAAGATAAGTTCTTTGAATGCTTCCCATTTTGAATTTGCTGTTGGTAACATCATCAGTTGGTCCCACTGTATAGAATTTAAATACTGTCTCAGTCCATCGTAGTCGCCTTTACGGAAGCAATAACTCTTCCCTTTACCCCTAATGGTAGTTACCTCTTTCAGTAAATCCCACTTCAGCACACTGTGATCACTGCCACCTAGTGGTTCATTTATCTGCAGATTCTTAATGCATGAAGAATCACTGCTGATAATCAAATCAAGAGTATTACTCCCTCTAGTTGCCTCCCGAACATGCTGATGTAGAAAACAATCATCCAATAAATCCACAAAAGCCCTGCTAGTGTGTGAGTAACCAGCCCCCAAATTCCAGTCAATATCTGGGAAATTAAAATCTCCCATTATAAGACTCTCTGATCTACTGGCCCACTCTATTTCCCTGTACAGTTCCTTATTATACTCATCAGAGTCATTAGGCCTATAGCACACTCCTACTCTCAATTTTGATCTCCCAATGCTTATGTCACACCAAACTGACTCAACACTGCACTGTCCAGCGATGTCGACTGGCTTCACTTCCTTGGTTTTTATGTGTTTCTTAACTAATAGCATAACCCCTACCCCCTTCCTATCCTTTCTGTAAACGTTGTACTCCCCAAATTGCAGTTCTGCATCCCTTATATCTGTGTGACACCACGTCTCTGATATCCCAACAATATCTGCCTTTGATGTTTTGAGCAATACCTCAAATTCATCAAATTTATTTACTAAACTCCTAGCATTGGTGTACACGCAAGTATACCTGCACCTGTTTCTATTCTTAGCTACCCTAACACAACCCATGTGTTTACTTGTACCGCAATGGCTCCCAGCAGTCTCTGAAATACCATGCATCTTGTTTTTCAGGCTTCTGCTCATTCTAATAGAAGCAGTGCAAGAATCTCTTTCACCTCTGCCAGTGGCTACTGTCAATCTATTGGTCTTTGTCTCCCCTGTCTTCTCTAATCAAGAAGCGTGTGCTACGCACTGCTGCTTACTGTAGCTTACTGCTCCTTCCCCACCTGGCTATGGAGGCACCTAATTTTTGCATGTTATAAGGTGTGAAGGCATCTCTTGTAACTTAACCCTGTGAAGTTCTTTAACAAAGATTTTATTTTGACCGTTATCATGGTGCTGCCTAAGAGAATAAGTGAAAGCGGTACTACTATTTTTCTTCATTCTTCTGAGGATATTGTGTGTTTTTTGTAATTTTGGCATATCAGGAATATAGTAGCAATAGTTTATTAGCCATTCCCGAGTTATGTAAAACTCGACTTACGTAAGAAGTACTGGAATGTATCTGTTACGTATGTCAGCGACAGATTGTAGTAAATATCGCAAGGCCAGGGGTTCTGTTTCTAGAAGCATTTATGGATTCTTTCAGTTCACATAGTGTGAGTGGTTAGTTATAGGGTAAAGGACAGGTAGCTTTGAAGCGTAGTTTGGATTTCTCAGCTTTGGCTTTAAATTTTTGGAATGATGGTTGACACGAGATTGAGGCTGACAACTCAGAGAACACAGTTCCTAAGGCATTTGCAATCTCTGTAGGAGTAGAGACCTCCTTCCCATTCCAATTAAACAATAGGTTATGGTAAGGTAATGTAAGATATTTATCATTTAACTACCTTGTTTTTTAAAATTATTCTGGCTTTAGTATCTTTGTTAATTGATGAAGTGAATTTTATCCAATAATCCTTTTTAGGTTTTTCAGCAGATGTATCATGTTTATAAGTAATAAGGCTGACAGTAGTGGAGTATTTGCAAAATAGATTCCATGCTGCATTTTTTTCCCTTTTCAACTAGTAACAATCTTTGTTCCAGTGATTGATATGTCTGCGTTTTCCTAGTTGAGACTGTGGGATAGCGGTTGTTGCAACTGTAATTATCTGCACTGTTAGAGAAGATTCAATGAGTAATCATCGAAAGAGACATTTTTATATTTTGTCCAGTCTACTTTGGAAAATTTCCGTTTCATTCGTGTTTCGGTTGTTTTAGAATGGGTGGTTTGAATTCTGCATATTACTGGATAGCGATCGCTGTTGAAGGATTGTCATGTGTCATCCACTTAACACTTGGGAATAGGATTGGAGAGAAGATCAAGAGATCTATTGCAGTGGTTGATCCAGTAGGAAGATGAATATAAGTGGATAAGGCAGTGTTCAGCAACGTTAAATTCTGTCAGTCTAGTAATATTTCAATGAGCTCTCCAAACTGTCTGAGGGGGGGGGGGATATCCCCATAACGGATTGTGTCCATTAAAATCTAATAAGCAGGCAGGAGACAGTAATCATAAAACAAGGTTTTCCAGTTACTGAATCATACATGGTTGACTGGGTGGAAGATAAATCAAAACAAGTGTTAAAGAAATGCCAATCATTATATGAGCTATGACGGCTTCAAAGGAGGTTTCAAGAGCAATTTGTTGCAAGTAACTTGAGTCTACAAGTATGGCCACTCCTCCATGAGCACTTTTTGTAAGAGACCTGAAAAAGAGCATAATATTTAACTGATACTTGAGCTGTTAGATTTATCTTCTGTAGGCAGATACCCACAGAAGGATAACGATTGATTAAGTCGTATATATTATCTATGTTGTTACAAAAGCCTCTGAAATTCCAATGAATTATGTTGTTCATTGTGTAGGTTTAGAATCAGAAGTCGAATCGGTGATTTTAGAGTTGCTCTGTTTGTGATGGTCAATTCGTGTGTTTTTTTTTTTTTTTTTTTTGGAAAGAATGGATGTGTGTGTCCATGTTGTCTTCTGCATAAGGATCTAGCATTAGCATTAGTAGAGGCATACGATGAAAGAAAGCAAGTTTATGCAGCATCAGCCAAAAAAACCCCTTCCCAACTCACCCTCCATTCATTCCAAATGCCTGTCCAGCTACGCCTTAAATTTATTTAGGCTATCAACTTCCACAACAAAAGATGGAAGTCTGTTCCACCAATCAACTACCCGCTGGCTAAAGGAAAATTTTCTATTCTACAACTGTCTTGACTCAATTTGAATCTGTGCCCCCCCTCTGTTTCTTAATCTGAGCAAGATGAACAATCCCATAAGCATTCAGCTTACTCAACCCATTCAAGGCCTTATACACCTCAATCAGATCACCTTGCAGGTGCCTACTCTCCACGCGGCACTGCATTTATCAGAACTTAAGCCTTTCTTGGTAAGAGCACCCCTTTGTACCCCTCACCAATTTTTTTTTTTTTTGTTAGTTGTTGGTGCATCGACTTCTGTGGCCATAATACACCTCCCAAAGTTTTTGCATTTTTACTGTGATCTAAGCCCGAGGAGGAATTCAAACCCACGACCTTTGGGTTGCCAGGCAGGCACTTTACCCACCTGGCTAGTCCGGTCGGCTGACCAACTTTGTTGCCCTTCTTTGTACTCATTCTAGCAACTCTACATCCTTCCTAAAATGAGGCCTACAGACCTGTACACAGTAATCTAGTGTGGCCTGACTATTGCCCTATATAATGGGATAATCACCTCCCTCTCCCTGCTAGGAAAATTCCTATATATCATTGACAAAGCTCCATGACCTACCCTGGCAGCCCATCTGCACTGCTCCGTGAACTTCATATTTGACTGCACAATTACCCCCAGGTCTTTTTCACTTTCCACTTCCCTGAATGTAGCACCACACAGATGGTACGTTTCTCTTGGGTTATTGCTACCCATATGCAGTATTTTGCATTTGTCAATGTTAAACTTCAGTTGCCACATCTCAGCCCATTTTCCCAACTTATCTAGATTGAGTTGGTGTAGCATACTGTCGTTAACAACCCTGCCAACCTTTGTATCATCTGCAAACTTGGACATTAAACCTGATATACCTTCATCAATATCACTGATAAATATACAAAACAACAATAGGCCCAACACCGAACCCTGGGGAACTCCACTAATAACATTTGACCACGAAGAGCAGTGTCCATTGATTACAACTCTTTGTCATCTCCCACTCAACCATCCCTTTATCTGTTGTAGCAACTTACCCTTAATACCATACCTCTCCAATTTATAAAGCAGCCTTCCACGTGCAATAGTATCAAAAGCTTTTCTGAAATCCAAGTATATGATATCAAAATTATTTTTTGCATTCAGTTCCTTTGTATCCACATTATAATATCCAATCAAATTGGTCACACAAGACCTCCCTTTACCAAACCCATGTTGTGTCTTAACTATTATTGCAGTGTTGTCTATATGATCCTGCATTGCTCCTTTAACCTCCAGTCCATGGGGATCTGACCTGAGTTCAAGGAAGCTCTCATAATTATGGCTAAGGGTTTGCTTACTTAATTTGCTGCCTCCTTTAATATAACCGGATAGATCCCGTCCACCGCAGGTGCCTTTTTTATATTTAACTTCAACAATTTCTCCTCCACTTTGCTCTCAGTTATTACAAAATCACTTAGCTCCCTGTTAGAGTTTGACAAACTTCTGGCACTCCCCTCATTGAATAACTCTTCATGTGTGAATGTAGAAGCAAAATACTCATTCAGTTTATCAGCTACCCTAGCATGATCATCAACAGTCAACCCTATCTTAAGTGGTCCAATCTTATTCATCCCTTTCCTTCTAGAGTTTACATAAGTAAAGAACTCTTTGCTGTTTTTCTTTGCAAGGATTACTCATAATCTGGCTTTGCCTGTTAAACCTCCTTTGTGACTTGATTACATAGTTTATATCTGCCATAGGCTTCTGTGTCACCTGATACTTTATATGCATTGCATACATTTTTCTTCTCTGCCACAAACACCATTAGTTCATCTAACAACCATTTAGGCCTAAACCTTGAACAGTATTTTCTTAGTCGGAATGAAAAGCCTAGTAGCCTCCAAAATTAAGACCCCAAAGGTTTCCCATTTAGATTTCAATGTTGGTAACATCATCATTTGATCCCACTGTACAGAATTTAAAAATTGTCTGAGACCTCTGTAATCACCTTTATGAAAGCAAAAGCCCTTCCTTTTAGCCTTGATGGTAGTTTCATCTTTAAGTAATTTCCACATGAGTACATTGTGATCCCCGTCACCCACTGGTTCCTTTATCTGCAAATTCTTAATGCATGAATAATCACTGCTCATAATCAGGAGTATTGCTCCCTCTGATTGCCTCTCGAACATGTTGCTGTAAAAACAGTCATTGAATAAATCCACGAACGTCTTGTTAGTGTGCGAGTGACCAATCCACAAGTTCCAGTCAATATCTGCAAAGTTAAATCCCCCATTATAAGACTTTCTGATTTACTGGCCTACTCTACTTCTCTGCACAACTGCTCATTATACTTATCAGATTCATCAGGCCTATAACACACTCCTTCTTTCATTTTTGCTTTCCCAGTGTTTATGTCACACAAAACTGACTCAACATTGCACTGTCCATCTATATCAATTGGATGCACTTCCTTAGATTTTGTGTTTCTTAACTAACAACATAACCCCTCCTCCCTTCCTATCCTTTCTGTATTGGAATATGTGGAGTACACATTGTACTCCCCAAATTTCAATTCTGCACTGCTTACGTCTGTGTGACACCACGTCTCTGATACCACAACAACATCTGCCTTTAATGTCTTGACTAGTACTTCAATTTCATCAAATTTAGAAACTATACTCCTAGCATTTATTAACTATACTCCTAACCAAGTATACCTGCACCTATTTCTACTCTTAGTTACCCTTACACAGCCCATGTATTTACTTGTTCCACTTTGACTCCCAGGTGTGCTGGAAATCTGCATTGCCTTGCTTTCCAGGCTGCTGCTCATTCTAATAGAAGCAGTGCAAGAATCACTTTTGTCTCTGCCTGCGGCCACTGTTAACCTTTTAGTCTCTGTATCCCCCCAAGCTAGCAGTTTTCTGACCCACCTAACACTGCCTTGATAGTATCAGCAAATATTCTTGCACCCTTTCTATTTAAGTGTACCCCATCCCTGTAGAAGCATTCCCTCCTGTCAACAAGCACAGACCAGGCTGAAAAAATTCTACCCCTTGAGCCTTGCACAATTTCTCCAGGGCCGAATTAATCAACAAGGCTCTCAACATATACTTCATGTCTGGGCAGAATTGTAGACACTTTCACATTCAACCCGAACTCACGACTTTTTTTCAATATTGACTGTACTTGTTGAGTAAATCTACAGATCTCTTACTCTTAATGTCATTAATTCCGACATGTACAACAATATCACATATTGTACCCTTAAACTCTACAACATCATCAACTTTTGCCCCTGGCAGACATACCCTGGTCTTGTTTCACTATCCTTCTTGCATAGTATATTCCCCGTCTCCTGACAATAGAGTCACCAACAATAACTAGTTCCTGTTGGACCTGCGCATTCTACCTTGGAGATTGCGTCTGTGGTGTCTGATGCACAGGAGTGAGCTCTTCCATTTGAGCTGAGCAGCTGAGAGCTCGATGGGCCCCTCATATTAATTTCTTCAAGGGCATTTACCCTACACCTCAAGCTCTCATAGAGGCCCATCAGAATGCTGAGTTGGCACCTAATTTCTTGACACTCTAGACACATAAAGGCATTCTCCTTGGCTAGATCATGTCCTGTTTTAGAAAGGTCGGCAAACATTTCACACTTCGCACATTTTATGAGACTGTGACGCATTGGAGAATCGCCCCCTTTCTTTCTCTCCCGATTCTGTGATCTTTGCTTCGCAGCTCTAGTCTGGGTCATGATTTCCATTTAAATACAATTTAATTAACAATGAAATTTAATAAGATTAATAATATTTTTGATTAATTGATAATACTATAATAAGTTAACAGATTCCTAATACAGTGCTTTGTATTAGGAATACAAAGCACACGATATTTCTTATTGACTACAATATGGTGGCTAGTTCAACAATATTGGCGCCAACACTGGGAGTCACAACTTCACAAAAATTTCTAGTTAAATTCAAAATAAGGAGTTAATGAACGCTTTCAAACCTATTTAATATCTCTATAAAACACAATGTAGTATGTTAATTAGCAAAGAATATGGTAAAAATTAAAAATACTTATCCCGTTACAGCAGACAAAAATCAACCGACTGTTCTCTTCCGCGACCAGAGTGCCCTCCCTAGCTGATCTAGAATGAGTTCATCAGAAGTATTATTCTCTGCAATATTCATATTTGCGGTATCAGATTATTTCTTCCTGAAATGATCTGATTGAGTAGTAGTAAGGGGTATAAAGATTGGTGTATTATTTGTGCTATGTACAGTTTGTTGTTTTGTGGATTGTGATGCAGATTATAAGAGTGAATGAGCTCAGTTGGAAATTGATCTTTTTGGTGGAACTGATGTATCTGTTTCAGTTGAACTGTATGGTATCTTTTGGCTGCATCAGCATATATACATTTAGGCATGTTTTGTAGATGTTTTCTAGCTTCAAGGTATGTCACTTAGCATTAGCATTAGTAGAGGCATATGATGCAAGAAAGCAAGCTTATGCAGCATCAGCCAAAAAAAAAAACAAAAAAACTTCCATTTCACCCCTCCGTTCATTCGAAATACCTGCCTTAAATTTATTTAGGCTTTGGTCCTTGAGTTTGTCACAGACATTCTCTCAGATATGCCAGACAAGCTGTACTTGCTACCTGGGAGTCAAAAACGCTGATGGAACTGATATTCAGGTGACACTCAAGTCAAGTGGACCCAATTTCGGTGAAGTCCGGACTGTCTGTGACAGCCAAATCCTCTGCTTGCACCTTCACGATGGTGGGACTGTTAGTAATCCTGGGTATAACCTCCATGCACAAGTACATGGTTGGTGACCAGCCAGGTGTGAACCAACGGAAGCAGGGGTCGAGGTGTGGGGCCCACACTACATGGAGGAACACCGCCCCTCTATGTTACCAGGCAGTATTAGGTGGTAGATGACTCTCATCAACCGGTGAAATACCACCACTTTGCTTATAGGAGGCTTGAAGTGGTGGAACCCATGTTTAGTCTCTAGAGCTAAGTTCCGGTCAACCCTTCCCTATCTCTTCCATCATGCAGTATGATTGATGACTTTTGAGGTTATGATGAACGTCGTGGCGAGATCCAATATTCCTTACATTTTGAGGGTACAGCTCAGAAACGGTGTTCGCAGGCCGGCTGCTAGTTAGTACACTGGACCAAACCTATTGGTAACTCTCTAGGAGGCTTCTGGATCAGCTAGTGTATAATCTTGCTACCTCTACTCTGCCAGATAGTGACTGGAGGGAGTCCGAGTAGTTGTATGCGGGGAGCATTGTCGAGGCCACGTTATGTCAAGGATGTGGGTATATTCTTACCATGGGTACGCCATATCCAAAAATTTCATTACTTCATACAGCATGTCCCACCTACTTTTTCTCACTATTGAATACACCATGAATTGTCAAACTAATAGAGCAAGCTTATCTGCGAAAAGATCTAAACCTCCCAAGGACTTCCTAATTCATTTCACAAATATACGTGGTCTCAATTCTAATCTCAACGATGTCCATTTCCACTTGCAGTCTGCCAAACCCCATGTACTTTTTCTGACAGAATCTCAGTTATCGGTTGATTCATCTACTGCTCATCTCAGATGCCCAAATTATTCGCTGTATGATTCTTTTCGCCTCAAAGGTGGTACTTGTGCATATGTCCGTTCTGATATTCCCTGTCAGAGACTTGGCAATTTGGAATCTCTCTCTTTGATCTTCTCTGGCTTAAAATCTCTCTACCTCATTGTGTCAAATTCATCTGTTGTCTCTACCGTTCTCCCAACTCCACTAATCACTTGGAGCTCTTTGACTTCCTCTCTTTGCAACTTGACTTTCTCCAGTCGAACTTTCCTAACAGTGAAGTAATTTTCCTTGGTGATTTTAATGTTCACAACTCCAGCTGGCTTCCGTTTTCTAGTCACACCGACCCAGCAGGTCGAGATGCTGAGGCTTTTGCAATTACTAATGACCTAGCACAGATTGTTCATTTACTTACAAGAATACCGGACAATCCTAATCATACAGCCAATAAGCTTGATCTTTTTCTCACAAACAACCCTTCTAAGTACACGGTCAAAGTGAGAGGTCCTTTAGGCACTTCAGATCACAACTTGGTGATTGTCTCTTCTCCAATGAAACCTTTATCTCATGGCTATTCCCAACCACGTGTTGTTTGGCATTACAAGAATGCAAAATGGGATGACCTGCAAGATTTCTTTTCTTCTTTTCCTTGGTTGGATTACTGTTTCAAAACTTCTGATGTCAATGTTTGCTCAGATCGTGTAAGTGAAATTATTCTTGCAGGAATGGAATCCTTTATCCCACACTCCACTTTAAAATCTCATCTTTTATCTAAATCTTGGTTTTCCAATAAATGTGCTAAGGCTGTTCAAGAGAAGAACGTTGCATATCGTAATTGGCCTGTTTCTAATTCTTCAGTTTCATTTTCTGCCTACAAAGCTTGCAACAATTGTAAACTAGTTATTAATCAGTCCGAACTAGAGTTTGTACTTGCTAAGAGTAGAAAACTTGCTTCTTGCCCTAATGTTAGCCAAGCATTCTGGTTTCTTGCCAAAGCTATTGGCAGCAACTATTGCCCATCTCTACTCCCACCTCAGTTCAAACCAGATGGTCCTATTGTCACTTCAGCCAAGGATAAAGCTGACCTGCTAGCATCCCATTTTTCTTCCAACTCATGTATTAATGATCTTGGTAAAACACCTCCCACCATTTCCAACACGCTCCATTCAATGCCTCCTGTGGTCTTCCGTCAAAAGGATATCAGAAGGATTTTGATAAATCTTGATCCTAAGAAAGCTCCAGGTCCTGATGGTATTTCTCCCCTTATTCTCAAAACCTGTGTTCCTGAACTTACTCCAATTCTTTGCCACCTTTTTTCACTTTCTTATTCCAAAAGGTGTTTTTCCTTCTGCTTGGAAATTTGCTCATATCCAGCCAGTTCCTAAAAAGGGTGACAAATCCCTCCCATCCAATTATCGTCCCATTGCAATTACTTCTACTCTTTCTAAAGTAATGGAGAAATCAATTAACCGCCAACTCTTAACTACCTAGAAACCTTCCGTCTGATCAACGATCACCAGTATGGATTCCGTCAGTGTCGATCCACTGCAGATATTCTGGCTTATGTTATCCATTTATGGACTAATTCAATGGAAAGGTTCGGTGAAACACAAGTAGGCTTTTGATCGTGTTTGGCATAAAGGTCTTCTAAACAAGCTTCCATCTTATGGTTTGCCAACTATTTTTAGTAATTGGTTATCCAGTTTTCTCTCTGATCGCTCACTGAGGGTGATGGTAGATGGCTCTCTGTCTTCTAACTTCTGCACTAATGCCAGTGTCCCCCAAGGTTCAGTTCTTTCCCCCACTCTTTTCCTCTTATTTATCAATGACCTTCTTCCATTGACTGGAAATCCTATCCATAGTTTTGCCGATGAAAGCACATTGCATTCAACTTTCCATTTTGAGAAACCTTGTCCTGCTCAATCAGCTTCAACTTTTCGAAAATCTGCTACCAATTCCTTAAATGCCCACCTTCAGGTAATTCTCCAGTGGGGCAAAGACAACTTAGTTCATTTCAACCCTTCTAAAACTCAGTTTTGTCTTATATCTCGCAAAAAGCATTCGTCTGCTCCTATGCTTATCTTTAGTGACACTCCGATTTCTAGGCAAAATGATATATCTCTTTTGGGGATTACCCTGACTTCTAATCTCTCTTGGCACAAGCACATTACAAATGTTGCTTCCTCTGCATCTAAAAAACTTGGTTTTCTCTTTCGCTCTCGGCGCTACTTTTCTTCCAAACAGCTGCTCACTCTGTATAAATCGCAAATCCGCTCTGCCATGGAATATTGTTCCCACATCTGGGGTGGTGCCCCCAAACCTCTCTCAGGCTTCTTGATTCCATTCAGAAGAGGGCAGTTAGGTTAATTAATGATTCATCTCTAACAGAGTCTCTCCACTCGCTTTCTCATAGACGCACTGTTTCTGCTGCATGCCTCTTCTACAGATACTTCCATGGGCACTGTTCTTCTGAATTGGCTTCTATAATTCCCGCTCTCTCTTTCAAAACAGTCCGAACACGTACCGGCACCAGCCAACATCCATTTACTGTCCAACATCAAACCCACAGAACCAACTTTTCATCTTCCTCATTTATTCATTCAACTGCCGTTTTCTGGAACAACCTTCCTTCATACGTGTTTCCTGAAAATTACAATCTACAGAAGTTCAAGTCCAATGTCAACAAATATCTTCTTTCATCTTCTTAACCTCAAACCCAAGCACGGTACTAAGTACTATAGGTTCTAATACCTCTCGTGTTTGGGGTTCACATAAAAAAAAAAAAAAAAAACAAGGGATGGAAGTCTGTTCCACCAACCAACCAACTACCCGCTGGCTAAAGGCAAATTTCCACACATCTATCCTACATCTGTCTTTCCTCAATTTGAATTTATGCCCTCTCAGGTGATTATTCTGAGCAAGAGGAAGAATCCCATCAGCATTGAGCATGCTCAAACCATTCAAGGCTTTATACACCTCTATCAGATCACCTTGCTGGTGCCTAGTCTCCAGACACTGTAATTTGCAAAACTTAAGCCTTTCTTCGTAAGAGCAACCCTTTGTTCCATTCACTAATCTTGTTGCCCTTCTCTGTACTTGTTCCAGCAGCTCTACATCCTTCTTGAAATGAGGTCTCCAGACCTGTATACAGTACTCAAGGTGTGGCCTGACCATTGCCTTATACAAGGGAATAATCACCTCCTTATCCCTCCTAGAAAAATTTCTGTATATCAGTGACAAGACACCATGAGCTACTCTTGCAGCCCGTCTGCACTGTCAGAGAACTTCATATCTGCCTGCACAACCACCCCCAGGTCCCTTTCATTCTCTACCACTGTCAGTGTAGATACACAGAGTTGATACGTTGCTCTGGGGTTGCTGTTTCCCATATGTAGTACTTTACATTTGTCAATGTTAAACTTCATTTGCCACCTCTCAGCCCATCTGCTCAACCTTTCCAGATCCTGTTGCAGCAGCATAACGTCAGTAGTGTCTTTAACAACCCTGCCAACCTTTGTATCATCTGCAAACTTAAGACATTAAGCTTGATATACCATCATCAATATTATTTATAAATACAGAAAACAATAATGGACCCAACACTGAACCCTGAGGGACTCCACTAATAACATTAGTCCACGATGAGCAGTGTCCACTGATTACCACTCTCCGTCTTCTCCCCCTCAACCACCCATTTATCCATAGCAGCAATTTGCCTCCCATGCCACACTGCTCCAATTTGTGCAGCAGTCTTCCATGTGCAACAGTATCAAAAGCCTTTCTAAGATCCCAGTATATAATATCAAAGTTATTCCCTACATCCAGTTCTTTTGTGACTGCATCATAGTATCCAATGAAATTGGTCAGGCAAGACTTCCGCTTAACAAAATCCTGCTGTGTCCGAGCTATAACTGAAGTCTTGTCTAGATGATTCTGCAGTGCTTCTTTAACCAGTGCCTCCCTTAATTTTCCTGGAACAGAAGTTAAACTCACAGGTCTATAATTACTTGTGTCAGCCTTTGATCCTCCTTTGTGAATTGGGGTCACATTTGCACATCTTCAGTCTATGGGTACTCCCCTGAGTCTAAGGAAGCTCTCATAATTATGGCTAAGGGTTTGCTTATTTCCTTTGCTGCCTCCGCTTTGTTCTCTGCTTTGTGATTCTGGATTTTTTCTCTAGCTTCCATTGCTCACAGGATGTAGAAAAGGCTGCATGGTTTGACTTTGCAGTTTGGCATCACAATTAGTACAATATGTTCCTTTTTATCTGCAGTTTGAGCACACTGAATCTCCCCAGTTGGGAATGTGCAAACTTCTGACACTTGTAGGATGAATAAGATTGGAGATATAACGACAGATGCAGCAGTTTAGGTATCCGGCTATAACGATGAAGAAGGTTTGGTGTAGAAAAAGGAAGAGCGATGCTACAAGTAGAAACAAATTTGCCACCTTTCTTTAGCATTATTTGTCTTGCTTGAGTAACTTTCTGGTTCCTGGAGTTTTTTTCCTCCTCCTTGACATTCAATAGGTCCCATTTGGGGATACTTTAGTAGGGACTTCACCAAATGAAGTTTGAGGAGAGACTCAATGTTTACAGTTGATTGGTTCAACTAATGGTACCAGATTTCATTCTGGTACCATTTTTGGTGATTCGGCTACAGTTTCTAAACACGTTTGTATATAAAATGGAGATAATGTACCAAGTGACTGATTCATTAATGAATGTAGTATAAGGAAAGATGGATATTCCATTTGAGGTACATCTGTTTTCATCCACCTTTATACTACAAAGTAGTATGAAATAATTCACAAAGCGAGTTAGTGAGCATCCACAGTGGCTTAACACACACTGACAGAGATGCTCAGTTGCTTCAACGTATAAACTCTGGACAGGTTATGTTCTTAATGCTCCAGTAGCAATGCGGATGGCTTTCTGTTGAACTGGGTCTAACCATCAAAGTGTGCTGCTTCGAGCAGATGCATACTCTTCGCCCCCATAATCAAATTTAGATTGAACAATTGCAAAATAGAGGCAAAGGAAAGAACAGAGATCTGCTCCCCATTTACTGGATAAGATGGCATGTAGGAGGTTTAGTAACCTTCTGCACTTTGTCCAGAGTTAAACGATACGTGGTAGGGATGTAAACTTCTTAACAAATTCAAGCCCCAAGAATTTTTTCTTGGGTTTGGTTTGCATTGGGTTTTATTGGTGTATTAGTAACTGAGCCAAAACCAAGTCATAAAAGTACACAATTAAATTTCAATGACCTACTTAATTAGGTCCCTATGTCAAAGTATATAATGATAAATGCATAAAAATGTATAAAACAACAATAAAAGCATAAATAAATATGAAAATTTTAGATATGAGTAAAGAGGCTAACTGATTTTAAATAACCAAAAACAGAAGACACAGTCATTATCAAATAAAATCTGACTGAGTGTATAAGGCTCAGCCAGATGATTAAAAGCGGTAAAATATAAAACACACTTGTGTCTATAAGGTGGACATTCAAACAAAATATGACGAATGGTTAAAACAGTGCCACAATTCTTACACACAGGAGAGTCATTTGCCTTCAGCAGAAATGCTTGCATAAGATGACTGTATTCTATGCAGAGGCAAACTAGAATGACTTCCTCTCTGCAGTTCCTGTGCAGACTAGACTGCCAGTGTCGGATTACAGGCTTTATCGGCTTTATCTGATACAGCTTGTTCGTGACCTGCCCATACCAAGGTTGATGCCATTTGGGAGAGTAGTGCAAGGTTTATCACTGCTTGTATTCTGTATAGGGGACTAACAGGCCATGAGTGTTGTAGGATTCTGGTGATTAGGCCTGTCAGTTCAGTCTCACTGATCCCAATGTAGCTCAGAATCCAGCAGAAACAAATGAACATTTGGTAAGAGAATGCTATCTGGGTCAGGAATGGATGAAGATTATACCACATCCCCGATAATGCCTGTAGTATACTTAGAGAGTCAGTATACACCTTTGGGACTTGTGGGTTTTAACGTGATCCAAGGCTAACTCTATAGCATACAACTCAGCTGTATATATGCTCCATTCGTGGGGAATCTTTCCAGATATAGTACTAACTGGAAAGACAGTAGCAGATCCGACAGATAACTCTGACTTCACGCCACCAGTAAAGTAAGGCAAAAAGTCAGAGTATTCAGTTTAGTGGGCAGCACAGAATTGTTGGTACACAGAAATTGAATTGATGGCATTACCACAATTTTTAAAGGAGAAGTCACATGATGGCAAGCGAGCAAGCCAGGTGAAAGTAGTTGCCATCGTGACTGGGCAACACTGTCTACCGTGATGTTGAGCTCTCTGAGCAGCTCTTGGGTATGGATACCAAAGGACAGTTGGCAGTCTGAAGGGTGTTATAGTTTCCCATCGTGGCTTGAAGATGGAAGTCCATGTAGGGTTGTCTGGCAGGAATTTCACTTAAAAAGTATATTTTATTAACATTATTTTGGTGCATCACTATTTTGATGGAATCCACAACAATTCCATTTTTAAAAATTTGAATGCAACTATTAATTAGAATTGTTGGGTCCACTGGTAGCTTTCACAGGGATGATAGCTTGGTTTTCTTAGTCCTAGCTTTATCTTTCTTTGGAAATAAAGAAAGGACGTTGGCCTGTATTCATTCTTCTTCTTCTTCTGTAAAAGAGTTCCAGAACTGATTCATCTGGTAATTTTTTAACCTCTATATCTATTATTGTACTTCCAGTTTTTGTGGATTTTCTTTACCACTTCATTTTCATAGTTGTGGAATAACAGGAAATAATGATTTTGGAGCGGCAACTGATTGTATTTTTTTGGGTGGATTTCTGAAATTTCAATAAACAGTGTGAATGAGAATATATGATCCTCTTGGTGGAATAGTGATGTCCAATTGTACATTGTGGAACAATCGTGTATTGGTCCCGACAGTATTCAGTCCAGAAACTTTCTGGGCATAATGAGGGCTTCCCGCTATTTATTGGTTGTATGCACTTTCTGGCCTCCTGATAGGAGATCTATTCTGTTTTCAATTTTTGAATTTCTTTCTTCCTTCCACCGATGTCATGCTCAAAAGTATGCAGAATATCTCCTTGGCACCACATCAAGCACAGGCCAGGGAGTAATGATAGGCTGTTTGTAAGTTGCCATACTTTTGGCAACTCACAACCACTTCAGGTGGTTTCGAATGAAAATCCTCACTGGGCACTTTAAGTAGTCTTTGTTGATGAAGCTTGGAGGTTGTGGGATCACTCCTTTGAAGATTCCACTCTGATATAACCCATGATGACTTCAAAGTTTTACAGTAGGTTAGAGTTATAGGTAGTACATCCCCCAACCAATGTAGGTTTTAGAATTTTCTGCATATGCTTGGATTTGGAGTTTTCACCAACCTGTCTAATCCTTTCCGGATGAAGAAAGGTGATATTCTCCTGATTGTCTGTTCTCTTGTAGATTGGAGAACAAGAAAAAACAGTGTTACTGATGATGTGTCCTCAGTTTCTGGCTCTTTTTTACAAAGATGTTGTCACTACCATCTATTCAATTAGCTAGAAACCTTGGTGGGCCCCCAAAAGAAAGAGAAGATTTTAAATTACTCATGAGAGCAAAATCTAGAAGTCTTACCATGTACAGGTGCCCACATCTAGGGAACGAATATCTGTATTTCTGTCAACAGTGAAGCCATGAATATTTGGCTTCACAGATGCATCTGACTCTAGCCATTGTTTTCTTAAAATTAAAAAGACTGGTGGTAATGGGATACTTTTGGAATGCCTTATTGTTCCCTCTTTTGACTGCATTTGTTGTTCCACCATATAGTGCCTTCTTTATGATATTTTTCGGATGATCAAGACAGTGTCGCTTTTGCTGCCGTTAATATTTGGTTTACGACATTATTTACAGCAATGTATATAAGCTTTCGTTATATCGATTTTATCGATTTCCTCTCCGAAATAATTTTGATAAATCCTCATAGAAAATATGTTCAAAAACTGAGATAGAGCTTATAAAGTTCTCTCTCTCTCATCACCCTCGGTTTTCAAATATCATAGGTTAATGAGAGAATTATTATTCATGAGGGGACAAATGATATTAAACGTACACAACCGGACCATCTCTTGGAGAAATATAGGACTATGCTGAAGAAATGTCCTGAGTTAGGTCAATGTGTATATATATCTGCAATTCTGCTCAGACACGACAGGAGGGATTATATGCTGAAAGCATTGTGGATTAATGTGAGACTTGGATGAAGTCTGCAGGGCTCTGGGAAAGGGGGGGGGGGATTTTATTAGCATGGCCCACATTTGTAGATAGTAGGAATTTATTTTTTAGCGATGGTATTCATTTGAACAATGGTGGTGCAAGGATTTTTGCCAGTATCATTGAGGACACCCTAAGGGTTCAGGGAAACTACTAGTTAGGGAGAGAAAATTGTATTTAGATCCACATTTATCTGATGATATTGGTCAAGGTAATGTTTGCGCTCATCTTATGAATTCATGTTTGTTACCACAACAGCCAATGTTGATAAGATGTTCTGAGGACAGCAATCTTTCAAATGAGAGGGAAGATATAGTTTGTTTCCATATTTGCTTCTTTCAGCCCTTGGCAGATTAACTGTTCTGCCAAAGTTTCCATTCCCGCCATGGGGAGGCAGGAGCAGTGCCACAAGGTGACCAAGCAGCTGAATTAGTTAGTTAGTTTTAGAAAAAGAAACAGAAAGGTGGCTTTCCTTTCTGGGCCTCTGCCTACTTCTTGTAATACAAAAGAGGTACTCTGATGCACAAATAAAAAAACAGTTGTTTAAACAAAAACTAGAATCTGTTCACTGAATGCTCTTTAGGCCAAATATTCAGGCCAAATTCACCCTAAACATCATTGCAGAAAAATATTGGAATAAGAAGAAACCTCTTTATCTGTGCTTCATCAATTTCAAGCAGGCATTTGACTCAGTAAACAGAGAAAATTTAATGAAGCAACTACAAAAAATCCCACTTGACCATGAAATAATCATGTTTGTAAATAATTTCTACAAAAATACAAGAGCAATAGTAAAATTCAACCTTAAAACAGAGAAATGAGTCATGCAGGGCCCCATATATCTATTTAATATCTACCTAAAAGAACTAATGAAATCAATTAAAGAAAAAAAGAGGCACAATAATAAATGGAAAAAATATAAACCACATAAAATATGCAGATGATATTGTGATTTTAACAGAAACCAAAGAACAACTAAAAGAAATATTAACAAACATCGATAAAGCAAGCAACAATTATGGAATTAATATTAATATAAATAAAACCAAAGTAATGCAAATCGGAAAAAAACATAAAAGACATAAATATCCAAAATCAACAAATAGAACAAGTACAAAAATTTGCATACCTGGGTTCTCTAATAACCGGAAACCTAAGTAACATTGATCAGTACCACGCTTTCTCTGCCTTCGCCCATGATCTCTTCACCAGAAGAAGATCACTGGTACAACATCCTGGGAGGCGCCTCCGTAGCCAGGTGGGAAGGAGCAGCAGTGTGTAGCACACGCTTCTTGATTAGACCGGGGTTCGAGCCCGTCACCACCAAATACGGAGGATGCGGAAAGGTCAGGGAATGACCACCGCATATCCCGGAGCAATATGGCCTTAGTTGCTAATGCTCCTGAAAAACCAAAATAACAATAACAATAACAACATCCTGGAACTGATGCACATTGATCAACACCCTTTTCTCATATACTGAACATCTTCACCTAGATTGTGACCACTTCTAGCTACTGGACTTGACACTCAAGTCGCTTGAATTGTTTCATCTGTGTCTCTCTTGATATGTGATTGTCTTCCCACCCTCTCGAGGGGCCTCTTCTTCGACTTCCGCTTAGGTGAGAGAATTCCCACCCAACCTGTGGAGGATGCCTTCCTTACATCCTCCGTCGCTCTGTCTATACCTCCTTTCCTTTACCCTCTCCAGTACATCCTGAACTCCCTGAACCCTATTATTTTATATATATATATATATATATATATATATATTTTTTTTTTTTTACTTGGTCTCTTTCCAGGAAGCTCAGGTGACCTGGAGGAGACTAGCCAGAGAATTATAGGCAGCCTGGCTACCTCCTAGTGGTGTGTGCGGGCAACGTGGGTTCCCATCAGGGGCCCTGCGGCCAAAAGCCAGGACACCCAACAGAACCCAGCACAATACTTCATTTACAACACAAAAAATTTTTCTGGCTTTCACAGTGATACTGTTTGTCTCCACAGAGTATATATGGCGCAGATGTGGGAAACCACCAGAGGCGCCTTTCCCCCAACACTATGCACACTATATATTAATGTCATCTCTGATCAGTGGATTGGGACCAAGGGATCCATAAGTGGAACGCCTGTTGATATCCATTGTTGCTCCTTTTAGTCCTGGGAGAGTAAGTTTCTTCTCCCTGGTTACCGGCCCTGACAACCTTTGTACCATCTGCAAAGTTGGACATTTAGCCTGATATACCTTCATCAATATCATTAATAAATACACAAAACAACAATGGGCCCAGCACTGAACCCTGGGGTCTCCCCTAATAACATTAGTCCACATGGGATTAAGGGCAGGAACTTGCCCTTAATGCCATACTGTTCCAATTTGTACAGCAGTCTTTCATGTGCAACAGTATCAAAAGCCTTACTGGAATCCAAGTATATGATATCAAAATAATTTTTTTGCATCCAGTTCCTTTGTGACCACATCGTAGAATCCAAACAAATTGTTCAGACAAAACTTCCCTATTACTGTGGCCTTGTCCAGGTGATCCTGCATCACTTCTTTAACCAGTGACTCCATTTTTCCCAGGATAGAAGCTGTACCAACAGGTCTCTAATTGTTTGCATCAACCTTTGAATCCCATTTGTGAATTGGGGATATATTTGCACATCTCCAGTCCATGTGGACTTACCCTGAATCTAAAGATGCTCATGGGCTCACATCTGGTGAGTATGGGCTTGGCACACCCAGGGTCCTGAGCTGGATACCATCATTCTTCTCTTTCTTGGTGATTCTTTCTCTCTCTCTCTCTCTCTCTCTCTCTCTCTCTCTCGGGGTGGTTCAGAAAATTTTTTTTTGTCTGGTGCAGCATAAGCCTCAGGCTTCCTTGTACCATATGGCTAATAATAATAATATTAATAATAAATTAATCACAGATTGAATATCGGATGGACAAACATGAACAAACTCAAAAACATATGGAAGAGCAATACAATCTCAAATAGTCTAAAAATTAAACTATATGAAATTGTCATCATACCCAAAGCAACTTATGGATCAGACAATTGGAGAATAAATAAGAAAGAAAGGTAAAAAATAATGTCATTTGAAATGAGATGTCTAAGGAAAATCAATAACACAAATTGGAGAGAACATAAAACTAATGAACAAGTAAGGAGAGATCTAAATTTTGAATGCAGAATAATAGAGCAGATTTACAAAAAACAACTTCAGTGGTTTGGACATGTGAACTGGATGAAACAACACAGGCTGCCTAATGTAGTACTGACAGGAAGAATTGGAGATAACAGATCACCAGGAAGACCCAAAAGAGAATGGCTCCAATGCCTAAAGGAAAATACAGGCTTTCAGAATTATCAACAAATGATGCAAGATTCCAGAGATTGACAACAATAGAGGACGATATCTAAATAGGGACTCAACACGTGCCAAATGGAAGAGTAGAATGATGATGACGATGATGAATTCTCTTTAGAAAACGTTCTTTCAGAAATGCCCTAGAATCGCTTGGCCACAGAACAGGTGGCATCCGAGGTCTCAATATTTTGTACTATATGTAACATTTTTTTAAAATATATGAAATCTTTTCACTTTAATCCCTTCTTTCTTAAAATTGGTGAGTGTTACAGCAATATGGTTGCCATATTCGAAGTCAGCAAAGTCAAATATACTAGAATCACCTAGAATTTGAACAAATTCTAGGGGATTCTAGGGATTAATTTTTTTTTTTCCGACCAATGTCATTTGTTGATCTATTTTCGAAAGCTGTGTTTTATCCAGTTAGCTTTATAAAATTTCCATCACTTTTTCTGCCATCCTGATGTATAACATCATTTGTTAATATTCTACAGACTACAGGGAGATTATCACTATTAAGTTGATTGGTTAACATTATCCATTCATTGACTAGGTAGAGGACTAGTGAACACATGGACACATCAATGGCAGCAGCTGTTCTTGCACAAAATGGATACATGTTTTTCTTGTTTATCTTGATGGCGAGATCCCTACACGGGATGGTGTCCATCTATATATATCATGATACAATCCGGGGATTGTATCTGAGGCACTAACCCTTCAAGATTTGCATATGCATACTGTTGATTTGATTTGGAGGAAGGTAAAGTAAGACCAGTGTGAATGTAAATTGGACTGACGCTTGCAGTGCAACTGCTTCCAAAGATGTTTTTCAGTTGAATACATTTACAAGAGATACGGAAGTCTATTAGAATAGCTACTCTACCATGTACACCATGGAGGGAAATTGGTTTTGTCTGTATGTACTGTAACAGTTCCCCATTATATTTTTAGTGAGGCTAGGTTCTTGAGGTTGTCACAGACATTCTCTCAGATATGCCAGACAAGCTGTACTTGCTACTGGGAGTTTAAATGCTGATGGAACTGATATTCAGGTGACACTCAAGTCGAGTGGACCCAATTTCAGCAAAGTCCGCACAGCCTGTGGCAGCCAAATCCTCTACTCGCATCTTCACAATGATGGGACTGTTAGTAATCCTGGGTATAACCTCCATGCTCAAGCACACGGTGGGTGACCACCCAGGTGTGAACCAATGTAAGCAGGGGTTGAGGTGTTGAGCCCACACCACACGACATGGAGGAATGCCACCCCTCTGTGTTACCAGGCAGTACTAGGTGGTAGATGACTCTCATCAACTGGTGAAATACCATCACTTTGCTTATTGGAGGCTTGAAGTGGTGGAATCCCTGTTTAGTCTACAGAGCTAAGTTCCGGTCAATCCTTCCCCATCTCTTCTATCATGCAGTATGACTGATGACTTTTGAGGTTATGATGAATATCATGGCGAGATCCAATATTCCTTACATTTCGAGGGTACAGCTCAGAAACGGTGTTCGCAGGCCAGCTGCTAGTTAGGACACTAGACCTAACATATTGGTAACTCTCTAGGGGGCTTCCGGATCAGCTAGTGTATAATCTTGCTATCTCTACTCTGCCAGATAGTAACTGGAGGGAGTCCGAGTAGTGTGTATACAGAGAGCATTGTCGAGGCCATGTTATGTCAAGGATCTGGGTATATTCTTACCATGGGTACGCCATATCCAAAAATTTCATTACTTCATACAGCATGTCCCTCCCACTTTTACTTACTATTTAATACATCATGAATTGTCAAACTAATAGAGTAAGCTTATCTGCGAAAATATCTAAACCTCCCAGACACTTCCTAATTCATTCCACAAATATACGTGGTCTCATTTCTAATCTCAACGATGTCCATTTCCACTTGCAGTCTGCCAAACCCCATGTACTTTTCCTGACAGAATCTCAGTTATCGGTTGATTCAACTACTGCTCATCTCAGTTGCCCAAATTATACGTTGCATGATTCCTTTCGCCTCAAAAGTGATACTTGTGCCTATGTCCGTTCAGACACTTGGTAATTTGGAATTTCCTCTTTTTGATCTTCTCTGGCTTAAAATCTCTCTACCTCATTGTGTCAAATTCATCTGTTGTCTCTACCATTCTCCCAACTCCACTAATCACTTGGAGCTCTTTGACTACTTTCTCTTTGCAACTTGACTTTCTCAAGTCCAACTTTCCTAACAGTGAGGTAATTTTCCTTGATGATTTTATTTAATATTCACAACTATAGCTGGCTTCTGTCCTCTAGTCACAGTGACCCAGCTGGTCAAGATGCTGAGGCTTTTGCAATTACTAATGACTTTGCACAGATTCTTCATTTACTACAAGAATACCTGACAATCCTAACCATACAGCCAACATGCTTGATCTTTTTTCTCACAAACAACCCTTCTAAGTACACAGTCGAAGTTATAGGTCCTTTAGGCACCTCAGATGACAAATTGGTTATTGTCTCTTCTCCAATGGAGACTTTAACTCATGGCTATTCCGAACCTTGTATTGTTTGGCATTACAAGAATGCAAAATGGGATGACCTGCAAGATTTCTTTTCTTCTTTTCCTTGGTTGGATTACTGTTTCAAAACTTCTGATGTCAATGTTTGCTCAGATCGTGTAAGTGAAATTATTCTTGCAGGAATGGAATCCTTTATCCCACACTCCACTTTAAAATCTCATCTTTTATCTAAATCTTGGTTTTCCAATAAATGTGCTAAGGCTGTTCAAGAGAAGAACGTTGCATATCGTAATTGGCCTGTTTCTAATTCTTCAGTTTCATTTTCTGCCTACAAAGCTTGCAACAATTGTAAACTAGTTATTAATCAGTCCGAACTAGAGTTTGTACTTGCTAAGAGTAGAAAACTTGCTTCTTGCCCTAATGTTAGCCAAGCATTCTGGTTTCTTGCCAAAGCTATTGGCAGCAACTATTGCCCATCTCTACTCCCACCTCAGTTCAAACCAGATGGTCCTATTGTCACTTCAGCCAAGGATAAAGCTGACCTGCTAGCATCCCATTTTTCTTCCAACTCATGTATTAATGATCTTGGTAAAACCTCCCACCATTCCCAACACACTCCATTCAATGCCTCCTATGGTCTTCTGTCAAAAGGATGTCAGAAGGATTTTGACGAATGTTGATGCTAAGAAAGCTTCCAGGTCCCAATGGTATTTCTCCACTTGTTCTCAAAACCTGTGCTCCTGAACTTACTCCTGTTCTTTGCCGCCTTTTTTCACTTTCTTATTCCAAAGGTAGTAGTAGAGGCATGTGATGCAAGAAAGCATGTGTATGAGCTTATGCAGCATCAGCAAAAAAAAAAAAAAAAAAAAAAAATTACAAAACAATCCCCTCTAAATGTTTCACCAGTTCCTCCTTAAATTTATTTAACCTATCAACTTCCACAATGCAGATGGAAGTTTGTTCCAGCAATTAACCACCCGCTGGCTAAAGGAAAATTTCCGCACATCTATTCTACATCTGTCCTTCCACAATTTAATTTATGCCCACTTAGGTTCGTAATCTGAACAAGTGGAAGAATCCCAGCAGAATTCAGCGTGCTCAACCCATTCAAGGCCTTATACACCTCAATCAGATCATCTTGCAGGTGTGTAGTCTCAGCTGCTGCAATTTGCAGAACTTATGCCTCTCCAGGTAAGAGGACCAATTCATTCTCCTCACCAATCTTGTTGCCCTTCTCTGTACACGCTCAAGCAAATCTACATGCTTCCTAAAATGAGGCCTAAAGACCTGCACACCGTACTCAATGCAATGCCTGACCATTGCCTTAATGGCAATGGTCAGGCAAAGCAAATTGCAACTAACACGATAGGCACAAGTGAGAACGAAGTAACAAGTTATGAAACTTAATAAGTAGGAATGAATAGAACAATCTGAAAATGTATTTATGTTTTTGATATGATTGAAGATTTCATGGAAGGGGAAACACATTTCACCATAATAAAGTAAAAACCCACAGAATTCCAGTTGTTGGTATTATCGCAAATTCAATAAGATTGTTTTTACCATCCGTGTATAATAGATTGCACTAACAGAAAAGCCTAATAAACAGGGACTGGTAATTGTTTTTATTGTTTTATGGTTGGAAACAATCATAGGGTAATCTCGAGTGCTGGCCTATTCAGTTGACAGCTGCAGCTAGCATTTGTCCTCACATACACCTTACCTCAGTTCTTCACCATGTTTTTTGTGTTTTTACTTGTTTTTTTATTTATTTTTTGTGGTTTTGGATTTACAGAAGATAGCAACAAAAAGAAAGTGTTACCATCTCTATGGAACAAAAACTGGACACAGCTTGTTCGCATTGATAAGGGGGAAAGTTTAAAAAAGATTGCTCTCAATATAGGGGTAGCAAAACAAACTGTGTCCGACTGGAAAAAGAAAATTGGAAAACAAAAATTAAAGATAGCTTCTGGTTAATCTGGCCTTTCACCAATCCGAACCAAGTGTGGACCCATCAAGTCCGGATTAACGAGGTTCTACTGTAAGTCATGAATATCATCGATGTGGGTGCCTCCGTAGCCAGGTGGGCAGGAGCAGCAGTGCGTAGCACACGCTTCTTGATTAGACCGGGGTTCGAGCCCGTGACCACCAAATACGGAGGATGCGGAAAGGTCAGGGAATGACCACCGCATATCCCCGGAGCAATATGGCCTTGGTTGTTAATGCTCCTAAAATCCAAATAACAACAACAACATCATCGATGTGACTTCAGAAACCTTGACCATTCCACTGTATTATTGCACCTATTAAATTCACTTTGTATTTTTATCTCTCTTTCTGCGAAAGGTGATTTTCTTGTATTTTTCATGCTTTTTCTCTTTTTTGGGGAAATAAAGATGCCTTTTCATCTCTTCCTCAACTTGTATTTCTAAAATTGGGTCATCCAGGTCTTCTTGGTTTGTATTTTGTTTCTAGAGTTTTAGCATTAGTGGTTAGGGATAATTAGCATTAGCAAAGGAATTGTATCTGGTGTGCTGATGGCCTGATTGAAAGTGAAAGTTGGTGGTGAAATCGACTTTAGTGTTGAAACTAGCAATGAGTGAACACATTCAGTCCTAGAAATGTTAGGAGGAACTGAAAAATTGATTTGAAACTGCAGTTGTAGTGGTGGCAGTAGTAGTTATTTGTTTATGTCATTGGACAGTTTCTGCATAGGTGTGTGTGTGATACTGTAATTGATCAGACACGACAGTTCAGAAATCCTGCTTTTACTATGTTTTGATCAAAGAGTTCCTGTGTAAATTCATCAGATACACGTAAAAGGTTTGATCCAGTTAGTGCTCCTTTGAGTATTTTAAGGTAGCATGCGATGGATACTTGTATGGGAATTCCTCTAAATTAGCATTAGCATTTGATGCAAGAAATCAAGCTTATGCAGAATCAGCCAAAAAAAAATAATAATAATAAATAAAAATAAATAATAATAAATAAATAAAAATAACCACTTCCACCTCAACCCTCTGTTCATTCGAAATACCTGTCCAGCTGAGCCTTAAACTTATTTAGGCTATCAACTTCCACGACAAGGGATGGAAGTCTGTTCCACCAACCAACAACCCGCTGGCTAAAGGCAAATTTCCTCACGTCTATCCTACATCAGTCTTTCCTCAATTTCTGGAGACTGGTGCCTAGTCTCCAGACTCTGTAATTTGCAAAACTTAAGCCTTTCTTCGTAAGAGCACCCCTTTATTCCATTCACTAATCTTGTTTCCCTTCTCTGTACTCATTCCAGCATCTCTACATCCTTCTTGAAATGAGGCCTCCAGACCTGTATACAGTACTCTAGGTGTGGCCTGACCATTGCCTTATACAAGGGAATAATCACCTCCTTATCCCTGCTAGAAAAATTCCTATATATCATTGACAATACACCATGAGCTACTCTTGCAGCCCGACTGCACTGCTCAGAAAACTTCATATCTGCCTGCACAACCACCCCCAGGTAACTTTCATTCCCTACCACTGTCAGTGTAGTACCACAGAGTTGATACTTTGCTCTGGGGTTGCTGTTTCCCATATGTAGTACTTTACATTTGTCAATGTTAAACTTCATTTGCCACCTCTCAGCCCATCTGCTCAACCTTTCCAGATCCTGTTGCAATAGCATAGTGTCAGTAGTGTCCTTGACAACCCTGCCAACCTTCGTATCGTCTGCAAACTTGGATATTAAGCTTGATATACCATCATCAATATCATTTATAAATACAGAAAACAATAATGGACCCAACACTGAACCCTGAGGGACTCCACTAATAACATTAGTCCACGATGAGCAGTGTCCATTGATTACCACTCTCTGTCTTCTCCCCCTCAACCACCCCTTTATCCATAGCAGCAATTTGCCTCCAATGCCACATTGCTCCAATTTGTGCAGCAGTCTTCCATGTGCAACAGTATCAAAAGCCTTTCTAAGATCCAAGTATATAATATCAAAGTTATTCCCTGCATCCAGTTCTTTTGTGACTGCATCATAGTATCCAATCAAATTGGTCAGGCAAGACTTCCCCTTAACAAAACCATGCTGTGTCCTAGCTATAACTGAAGTCTTGTCTAGATGATCCTGCAGTGCTTCTTTCACCAGTGCCTCCATTAATTTTCCGGGAACAGAAGTTAAACTCACAGGTCTATAATTACTTGTATCAGCCTTTGATCCCCCTTTGTGAATTGGGGTCATATTTGCACATCTCCAGTCCATGGGTACTTTCTCTGAGTGCAAGGAAGCTCTCATAATTATGGTTAAGGGTTTGCTTACTTCCTTTGCTGCCTCATTTAATATAACTGGATAGATCCCATCCACCCCAGGTGCCTTTCTTGTGTTTATCTTCAACAATTTCTCCTCCACTATACTCTCAGTTATTACAAGATTCTTTAGCTTACTGCCAGAGTTGAATACACCTCTGGCATTCCCCTCCCTGAATAACTCCTCATGTGTGAATGTCGATGCAAAATATTCATTTAGTTTGTTAGCTACCTGAGCAGGATCATCAACAGTTGAACTATCGATATCAAGTGGACCAATCTGATTCATCCCCTTCCTTCTAGAGTTTACATAAGTAAAGAACTCTTTGCTGTTTTTCTTTGCATCCCTTGCCAATGATTTCTCGTAATCTGCCTTCTCCTGCCTAACCTCCTTTGTAACTTGGTTACAGATCAACTTGTATCTATCATAGGCTTCTGTGTCATGTGTTAATTTGTATGTCTCCCATGCATGTTTCTTCTCTGCCATATGCCTCATCAATTCATCTGACATCCATTTAGGCCTAAACCTTGAACAATATTTCTTGGTTGGTATGTAAAGCCTAGTAGTTTCCAAGATAAATTCTTTGAATGCTTCCCATTTTGCATTTGCTGTTGGTAACATCATCAGTTGGTCACACTGTATAGAATTTAAATACTGTTTCAGTCCATCGTAAATCCCACTTCAGCACACTGTGATCACTGCAACCTAGTGGTTCATTTACCAGCAGATTCTTAATGCATGAAGAATCACTACTGATAATCAAATCAAGAGTATTACTCCCTCTAGTTGCTTCCTGAACATGCTGATGTAGAAAACAATCATCCAATAAATCCACAAAAGCCTTGCTAGTGTGTGAGTGACCAGCCACCAAATTCCAGTCAATATCTGGGAAATTAAATTTGTCTATTTAAGCAATTGTTCAAAGTGTAGCAGGTTGCCTGATTTTAGTTGGTAAACCATTTTCTGTGAACCAGTAGAATTCTCTAAACATTTCTGGATCAGGAAGTGAGGTCTCACTTCCTATAAACAGGAAGTGAGGCCAGACATTCTAGTCTATATCCTTCTTTTTGCTTTTCAGCATGGGAGAGGCTGTGATCTTCCTGTGCTCTAGAGTGTGATGGATCGATGGGCCAATGAGAGAGAGAGTATAGTCCATATTTGCTCCTTTCAGCCCATGGCAGATTAACCTTTCTGACAAGATTTTTAGAGCCACAGGAAAGCAGCTTGATATGATAAAGTGAAATTAGTAAGAATTAGTGATTACATAGAAAAAAAAAAAAAAAAAAAAATACAGAAAGGTATCTTCCTTCCTTGCTCTTTTCAATTACTTCTTGAAAAAAAAAACAGATCTGGTTATTAAAGTTTTACATTTTTGTAAAACTTTAATACCCAGCCTTTTTTTTTTTTTTTTTTTTTTCTGCCTTTTGGCAGAAAAGTAAAAGAACTAGCAATCATTTTCGGTTAATCTCACTTGAAGCACAGGGAAATTGCTAAATCACATATTGCTTGGCATCCGGAGCTGCCTTTCTTTGCTTTTCTTTTTTCACACTCTTGGCTTTGGGAGGAATACAGAGTGGATGTTCACCAACTGCTCCTCTGGAAGTAGTGTGTAGCTTTTGAGCCCAATTCATGATAAACTTGTGGAGGAACTGTTACTTCTGTCTGAGTCTTGTGCTCCATGGTGGCGGGGAAACATCTAAAAGGGTTTGGAATGTATGGCTTTACTGTGTACCTTGGACACCCAGTTGTTATTGAGTTAGAGGTTGTTGGAGAATTAAAAGTAACGATGAGATTTAAAGTCTCCCCCCCCCCATTAGATAATTCAGAACAGATTTCCTCCTTACTAACAATCAAGAGGTCCCACCCTGAGATGATGCCTCTTTATGTATTTAATGTTTTATGTGGAACCACGATAACTTTGGAACTTGAGTTGTCACAGACATTCTCTCAGATATGCCAGACAAGCTGTACTTGCTACCTGGGAATCTAAAACGCTGATGGAACTGATATTCGGGTGACACTCAAGTCAAGTGGACCCAATTTCGGTGAAGTCCGGACGGTCTGTGACAGCCAAATCCTCTGCTTGCACCTTCACGATGGTGGGACTGTTAGTAATCCTGGGTATAACCTCGATGCACACGTACATGGTGGGTGACCACCCAGGTGTGAACCAACGGAAGCAGGGGTCGAGGTGTGGTGCCCACACCACATGGAGGAACCGCACCCCTCTATGTTACCAGGCAGTACTAGGTGGTAGATGACTCTCATCAACCGGTGAAATACCACCACTTTGCTTATAGGAGGCTTGAAGTGGTGGAAGTCATGTTTAGTCTCTAGAGCTAAGTTCCGGTCAACCCTTCCCTATCTCTTCCATCATGCAGTATGATTGATGACTTTTGAGGTTATGATGAACGTCGTGTGCGAGATCCAATATTCCTTACATTTTGAGGGTACAGCTCAGAAATGGTGTTCGCAGGCCGGCTGCTGGTTAGTACACTGGACCGAACCTATTGGTAACTCTCTAGGAGGCTTCTGTATCAGCTAGTGTATAATCTTGCTACCTCTACTCTGCCAGATAGTGACTGGAGGGAGTCCGAGTAGTTGTATGCGGGGAGCATTGTCGAGGCCACGTTATGTCAAGGATGTGGGGTATATTCTTACCATGGGTATGCCATATCCAAAAATTTCATTATTTCATACAGCATGTCCCACCCACTTTTTCTTACTATTGAATACACCATGAATTGTCAAACTAATAGAGCAAGCTTATCTGCGAAAAGATCTAAACCTCCCAAGCACTTCCTAATTCATTTCACAAATATACGTGGTCTCAATTCTAATCTCAACGATGTCCATTTCCACTTGCAGTCTGCCAAACCCCATGTACTTTTTCTGACAGAATCTCAGTTATCGGTTGATTCAACTACTGCTCATCTCAGATGCCCAAATTATTCGCTGTATGATTCCTTTCACCTCAAAGGTGGTACTTGTACATATGTCCGTTCTGATATTCCCTGTCAGAGACTTGGCAATTTGGAATCTCCTCTCTTTGATCTTCTCTGGCTTAAAATCTCTCTACCCCACTGTGTCAAATTCATCTGTTGTTTCTACCGTTCTCCCAACTCCACTAATCACTTGGAGCTCTTTGACTTCCTCTCTTTGCAACTTGACTTTCTTCAGTCGAACTTTCCTAACAGTGAGGTAAATTTCCTTGGTGATTTTAATGTTCACAACTCCAGCTGGCTTCTGTTTTCTAGTCACACCGACCCAGCAGGTCGAGATGCTGAGGCTTTTGCAATTACTAATGACCTAGCACGGATTGTTCATTTACCTACAAGAATACCAGACAATCCTAATCATACAGCCAATACGCTTGATCTTTTTCTCACAAACAACCCTTCTAAGTACACAGTCGAAGTGAGAGGTCGTTTAGGCACTTCAGATCACAACTTGGTGATTGTCTCTTCCAACGGATCCTTTATCTCATGGCTATTCCCAACCTCGTGTTGTTTGGCATTACAAGAATGAAAAATGATATGACCTGCGAGATTTCTTTTCTTCTTTTCCATGGTCGGATTACTGTTTCAAAACTTCTGATGTCAACATTTGCCCAGATCGTGTCAGTGAAATTATTCTTTTGCAGGATTGAAATCCTTTATCCCACACTCCATCTTAAAATCTCGTCCTTTATCTAAACCTTAGTTTGCCAATAAATGTGCTAAAGGCCGTTCAAGAGAAGAATGTTGCGTAACGTAATTGGCTTGTTTCGAATTCTTCAGTTTCATTTTCTGCTACACCAAAGCTCGCAACAACTGTAAAGCAGTTATTAATCAGTTCAAACTAGAGTTTAAACAGGCTAAGAGCAGAAAACTTGCTTCTTGCCCTAATGGTAACCGAGCATTCTGGTCTCTTGCCAAAGCTACTGGCCGCAACTTTTAACCATCTCTGCACTCACCTCTGTCCAAGCCAGATGGTTCTGTTGTCACTTCAGCCAAGGATAAAGCTGACCTGCTAGCATCCCATTTTTCTTCCAGCTCATGTATTAATGATCTTGGTAAAAACCTCCCACTATTCCCAACATGCTCCATTCAATGCCTCCTGTGGTCTTCCATCAAAAAGATATCAGAAGGATTTTGATGAATCTTGATGCTAAGAAAGCTCCAGGTCCTGATGGTATTTCTCCCCTTGTTCTCAAAACCTGTGCTCCTGAACTTAGTCCTATTCTTTGCCGCCTTTTTTCACTTTCTTATTCCAAAGGTGTTTTTCCTGCAGCTTGGAAATTTGCTCATATCCAGCCAGTTCCTAAAAATGGTGACAAATCTCTCCTATCCAATTATCGGCCCATTTCAATTACTTCTACTCTTTCTAAAGTAATGGAGAAATCAATTAACCGCCAACTCTTAAACTACCTAGAAACCTTCCGTCTGATCAACGATCGCCGGTATGGATTCCGTCAGTGTCGATCCACTGGTGATATTCTGGCTTATGTTACCCATTTATGGACTAACTCAATGGAAAGGTTCGGTGAAACACAAGTAGTTGCTCTTGACATCTCAAAGGCTTTTGATTGTGTTTGGCATAAAGGTCTTCTAAACAAGCTTCCATCTTTTGGTTTGCCAACTGTTTTTAGTAATTCGTTATCCAGTTTTCTCTCCAATTGCTCACTGAGGGTGATGGTTGATGGCTCTCTGTCTTCTAACTTCTCCACTAATGCCGGTGTCCCCCAAGGTTCAGTTCTTTCCCCCACTCTTTTCCTCTTGTATATTAATGACCTTCTTCCATTGACTGGAAATCCTATCCATAGTTTTGCCGATGATAGCACATTGCATTCCACTTTCCATTTTGAGAAACCTTGTCCTGCTCAATCAGCTTCAACTTCTCAAAAATCTGCTACCAATTCCTTAAATGCCCACCTTCAGGTAATTCTGCAGTGGGGCAAAGACAACTTAGGTGATTTCAACCCTTCTAAAACTCAGTCTTGTCTTATATCTCGCAAAAAGGATTCTTCTGCTCCTATGCTTATCTTTAGTGACACTCTGATTTCTAGGCAAAATGATATATCTCTTTTGGGGATTACCCTGACTTCTAATCTCTCTTGGCACAAGCACATTACAAATATTGCTTCCTCTGCATCTAAAACACTTGGTTTTCTCTTTCGTTCTCGGCGTTACTTTTCTTCCAAACAGCTGCTCACTCTGTATAAATCGCAAATCCGGGCCTGGCATGGAATATTGTTCCCACATCTGGGGTGGTGCCCCCAAAACCTCTCTCAGGTTTCTTGATTCCATTCAGAAGAGGGCAGTTATGTTAATTAATGATTCATCTCTAACATAGTCTCTCCACTCGCTTTCTCATAGACGTACTGTTTCTGCTGCATGCCTCTTCTACAGATACTTCCGTGGGCACTGTTCTTCTGAATTGGCTTCTATAATTCCCGCTCTCTCTTTCAAAACAGTCCGAACACGTACCGGCACCAGCCAACATCCATTTACTGTCCAACATCAAACCCACAGAACCAACTTTTCATCTTCCTCATTTATTCATTCAACTGCTGGTTTCTGGAACAACGTTCCTTCATACGTATTTCCTGAAAATTACAATCTACAGAAGTTCAAGTCCAATGTCAACAAATATCTTCTTTCTTCTCTACCTCCAACCCAAGCACGGTACTAAGTACTATAGGTTCTAATACCTCTCGTGTTTGGGGTTAACATAAAAAAAAAAAAAAAAAAAAAAAACTGTTGTTCCTTTGATTGAAGTCATTTGGAGTAGCTGCTCAGGATGTTTGTTACTTTTGGTACCAAATAAAAAATCCCCTTGATGAAGCCTTTCAACTGATTTGGAAGAACCTGCTAATCACACTAATCCCTTTTGCATGAAAAATGGCATTTTATCAATATCTTTCTCGGATGTTCAACAAATGATTAAAAATCTTGGAACAGGGCCCAATACTATGTCAGTTCAGAGTCTGTGTTCTGTATTGACATTATTTATATCATGGTTTAAGTATCCTGATATAAATATCCTGGGGACACAGAATAAATTTCATTATCAGATTTATAATTTGTTTTAGTGCCCCCAACCACCATGGAACCCAATGGGATGATGACTACCCACAAAGAAATAAATGAGCTTGGGATTGAGACACCAGGGCTACTCAGATACAATACCTGTACCTCTGTCAACCAGAATTCTTTCTGTTGGATGAGGTTAGGGGTTAGGGGCATGGCATTGGGATGGTTGACCTCGAAGGCAAGCCCACTAACCAACTGATCCCTGGGACACAGGACTGCCAGTCTTGTCAAAGTGGTATGTTGGTTAGCAATTCCCCTTTCCTAGTTTCCACTGCTCATGCCGACCGGGCTAGCTGAGTGGGTAAAGTACCTGCCCGGCAACCCAAAGGTTGCGGGTTCGATTCCGGCCTCGGGCTTGGATCAAAGTACTGCAAAAACCTTGGGAGGTGCAATATGGCCACAGAAGCCGATGTGCCAACAACTACCAAATCAAAAAAAAAAAAAAAAGGAAAAGTGGAAACTAGGAAAAGGGGATCCTGTGGTTGCAAACGCACCATATTCTTCAGTTACCCTGGAACCTAGGCTGTGAGTATTGGATGCCAGTGATGCTAAGCTCGAGGAACAGTAGCTTCACTGGAAAGTACACTCACTATATACAGGTGTCCATATTGTGGGAGGGGTGGTGGTACAAGGAGAAAGTTTGCTGTAATACATTTATCATTTCAATTTTGACTTTGCAGAAAATATGCATACACAATTCAATATTAATTTCAAAGGTTTAAGTTTTGGAGCAGGAGATGGGGTTACAAACAACACATTCATATGAAATGAACTTAGCATCAGAATGGCTAAAACTGCATAATCCAAGGATATAAAAATTATCACTCACCCTTAGATAATGCATGTTCCTTAAGAATTGCAGACCTCAATCACCAAGACTAACACTCTCTCTCTCTCTTACTTGTTTGAGGTAACTATGGATTTCAACAATTCAAAATAATCTATCATGTGTTACTTTATTTCATGCAGTATGTATGTATGTATGCACAGGGTGATTCTAAATTACCGGGTTTCCATGGCCTATAATTTTCAAACCAGAAACAATAAAATAAAACTGCTTATGCAATATGAAAGTGTAACGCAAAAAGTTTTATTTGGCAATGCTGTCCTCACCACATTGATGTCTGGGAGATATTGATGGCATTACTTCAAAATGGCGACTGTTCAAAAGAAGGCAATGTGCATACTTTGGTTTTTCGAAATAAAGTCCGTTATCACAACACAACGTCATTATAGAACTCAGCATTGAAAAGATTCACCACCTTCAGATAATGCTATCCAACGTTGGTTAAAGCAATTTCAAGAGACTGGTAGTGTTCTGCACCAAAAAGGAGCAGGAAGATGTTGATCGAATCCATGAAGCGTTTTCTTGAAGCCCACAAAAATCAACTAGATGAGCTTCTTTGCAGTTAGGTATACTACAAACGACTATTTGGAGGGTTGTTCATAACTGCCTTCACCTCTATGCCTACAAACTGCAGATGTGCAGGCTTTAAATCCAAACAATAAACCCCGCCGTTTCCAATTTGCCCAAGACATTGTCGAACGTCAAAGATGAAGAAAATTACTTTTGGAGAGGGAGATTTAGTGATGAAGCAACATTTTATGTATCAGGGAGGGTAGATCGTCATAACTGCAGAATATGGGGATCAGAAAAACCTCACAGCATTCGAGAATTCGAAAGAGATAGTTCAAAGGTCAATGTCTGGTGTGCTTTGTCATGTTCAAAAGTTTTGGGGCCCTTTTTCCTTTGCAAAAAAAAACAGTGATAGTGGTGACCTATCTGGACATGCTACAGCTGTATCTGTTACCCCAGTTGGAAAATCATCAGCCAAATGTGGTGTTCCAGCAAGATGGTGCACCACCACATTGGGCTCTTATTGTCCAAGAATTTCTTGACATGCATTTTACTGGGTGTTGGGTTGAGCGTGGTGGAGCGATTTCATGGCCTCCACGCTCACCCAATCTTACACCACATGATTTCTTCCTGTGGGGATACGTGAAGGACATTGTGTACAAGACCCCTGTGACTTCCCTCGATGAACCGAAGTTCAGAATTGTTGCTGCGATCGAAACAATTACACTGCAAATGCTGGAGAACACTTGGAGGGAAATTGAATATAGCTTGGGCATCTTACGTGCTACAAAAGGTGTGCATGTTGAAGTTGTATAGAATTATGCAGTACTGATTCTATAGGTAATAACACTTTATGAGTTACACTTTCATATTCCGTAAGCAGTTTTATTTTGATGTTTCCAGTTTGAAAATTACAGGCCATGGCAACCCCGACAATAATTTAGAATTACCCTGTATGATTACAAAGTCTTAAAAGATAAAAAATGCAAACCTTTCTGGCTACCAACTGTACTGCATCAGGATCAAATGCTTGCAAATTCTGTATTCTAGATAGCACTATTTCCTGCAGCTGTTTATAGGTATATGGATGAAATGTCATGCGGGTCAAACCCTAGAAATAAAAATATATTTATATTTATAAACAAAAATTCAAAAGTGAAATAAATCATCTGAATGCTTTTTTCATGATGTGAAATTTATTCTCTTTCCTCAATGTTTCAATTATAATAGAGATGATCAGGGTCATCAAGAACAAACAATGGTTTTGAATGCCAGTGATTCTGTATGGAATATACTATTCAGCAGTGTATTATTTTATGAAAAGGTTTTATAAAACTTGTTACAGTGTAGCTTGAATTAAAGTGAATTATGACTGCAGATTTAAAGGCAAATGATATCATTTTGCCTTTAAATACGTCTCCTGTAAACAAAAGCAATTTATGCAGGAGAGCCTTGATGTCGTCACTACTTCAACAGAATCCACGACAATTCCATTTTAGGAATTTGAATGCGGCCATTATATAGATTTGCTGGATCTATATGGTGGCTTTTGAAGGGCTGAAAGCTTTGTTTTTTCAGTCCTGGATTTAACTCTATTTGGAAAGAATGGGAATTGGCATGTATCCATTCTTTTCTTTCATAAAGACAGATACGTCCTGTAATTCCTTAACTTCTACATCCATTGTTTCTTGTACTGCAGGTTTAGCACCATGTTTTGAAAGTGGTGGAGCACTAGGATGTATGGATATAGAAGTGGCATCCAACTATGGTTTTTGTTAACTCAATAAATAGCATACAATGGAAGCAACATACTCCCCTGGTGGACTAGCCATGGTGCTCTTCCCTGAAACTTTCTGGGAATATGAAGGCTTGGCACTGTTTACTGGTTGGATGCATTTTTTGACCTTTCCATAGAAGATGTTGAGCTCTATTTTTAGTCTTTAGATTTCTTTCTCATCCTTCCACCACAGGCATGCTCCAGATTATGCAGGGTGATCTCCTGAATAATTTACACAAATCGACTTGGAAGCTGAAAATTCCTTGCTCTTGTGGTCTTTGGCAACACACTGAGCAAAGACAGTAGAGGCATTCCTAGGATATGTGGTGCCTGGGTGCCAATCGCAATTTGGCAGACCCCTTTAAAATTTTTTTCATATGTGTATGTAAGTTTCTGGTTTTCAGGTGCCCCCTGAACTTTGGTGACCAAGTGCAGTGCATCCCTTGCACCCTTGGGATGGCCTGCCTCTGACAGACAGGGTTACCACAACAAGCTATTTGTGAGTGGCCATAGTTTAAACATCCAAAGCACCTTGGTGGGTTTGGAATGTAAATCCTCACTGGGCAATTTAAGCAGCTGACCTTGATAGAACTTGGAGGCCATGGAGGTATTAAATGTAAGGATGAGAACTCGAGTGGGAACGAGATTCCCATCCTTTTTTGTGGATATTCCTTGACATCTGTCATTCCCTCCCACTCTGATATGACACCATGTGAAAAGTTTAGAGTTTTGTGCGTATGTGTGTGTGGGAGTTATGGTGATAGATATCTTCCATACCGATGAGGGTTTAAAGATTTTTTCAGTGTATGTTTTGTACTTGAAGCTTTGACTAAAAGGTTCTCCAGAACGAAGAACAGTGACATTTTCCCAATCGACTGCTGTCCAGTGAATGGAGAATGAGGAAAAGCAGTGTCACTGATGGTTTCACCTCAGTTCTGGCTCTTTTTTATGAAAGTTAGCAAATACATTAGGCGAGGCATATGATGCAAGAAAGCAAGCTTATAGAGCATCAGCCAAAAAAAAAAAAATCTTTCCCATTTCACCAGTCCAGTCATTTCAAATGTTTGTCTAGTTAAGCCTTAAATTTATTTAAGCTATCAATTTCCACAACAGATGGAAATCTGTTCCAGCAATCAACTACCCGCTGGCTAAAGGCAAAGCTCCGCACATCTATTCTATGAGGGGTTTCCGAAAAGTAAGGTAACACTTTTTCTCTCGATGATGTTGAATAATAAGAAGTTGAAATTACACACCAAGAAATAAGTGAACATGCACTACTTCTCCACAAAGTCTCCAGTTTTATTGATGCATTTGTCCCAACGATGGATCAGTTTATCAATACCAGTGCTGGAGAAGTCTGTGCCCACACACAGTAACCAACATCCCACCTCCTGATGAACTTCCTCATCTGTGGCGAAATGCTTTCCTGAAAGGTGTTTTTTTCAGAGGGCTGAACAAATGGAAATCTGAAGGCGCTGAGCCTGGGCTATAGGGGGGATGTGACAGAGTTTCTCAATGATTACAGCACAACCACTCACGGCTGATGTGGGCAGCATGTGGAGTTGCATTGTAGTGTAACAAAATCATGCCGCTTGTCAGTAGTCCTGGTCGTTTACGTCGAATGTTGGCCTTCAGTTTTTCCAATTTTGCACGGTAAAGCTGTGCACTGATTTCCTCCCTTCAGCAAGAAATCCACCAACAGAACGCCTTGGCGATCCCAGAACACTGTGGCCATGACATCAGGCTTGCCCGCCCTATGTAGACCTTCAATGTCAACACGGCCTGCTTTAAATTCATTGCAACAAAAACACACCTGCTTCTTTGTCATCACCTTTTCCCCATACACAGCAACTAGTTCATGGTGAATGTCACTAGGTGAAGACTCTTTTGCCTGTAAAAAGCGAATAACTTTACAAACACCTGTTTGGGACCAAACTCGCACGGTAGCTGCCATTTTGCAACTGGAATCTGCTGTGAGGAGACAGTACTGTAACACTACACTGGCGATCTTTTTGAAATTATTAATGGGACTCTCTGTCCACCACGTTTCATCTCATTCCCTTCCACCATTATTAAGAAAAAACAGATGTGTTACCATACTTTTTTGGAAACCCCTCGAACAACTATCTTTCCTCAATTTGAATCTATGCCCCCTCAAGTTGTTAATCGCAGCAAGAGGAAGTATCCCATCAGCATTGAGCCTGCTCAAATCATTCAAGGCCTTGTACACCTCAATCAGATCACCTCTCCTGGTAAGAGAACCCCTTTGTACCTTTATACCTCTCCTGGTAAGAGAACCCCTTTGTTCCTCTCACCAATCTTGTTGCCCTTCTCTGTACTCGTTCTAGCAATTCTACATCCTTCTTAAAATCGGCCTTCAGACCTGTACACAGTACTCAAGGTGCGGCCTGATCATTGCCTTATACAAAGGAATAATCACCTCCTTGTCTCTGCTAGCAAAATTGCTATATATTATTGACAAAACTCCATGACCTATTCTGGCAGCCGTTCTGCCTGCTCAGAGAACTTCATATTGACTGCCCAATTACCCCCAGGTCTTTTTCCTTCTCCACCTCCTAGAGTGCGGTACCACACAGTCGATACGTTTCTCTTGGGTTACTGCTACCCATATGCAGTACTTTACATTTGTCAATATTAAACTTCAGTTGCCACTTCTCAGCCCATCTACATAATTTTTCTAGATTCTGTTGCAGTAGCATACTATCTTTACTATCATTAACAACCCTGCCAAACTTGGACATTAAGCCTAATATATCTTCATCATTATCATTAATAAATACACAAAACAACAATGGGCCCAGCACCAAACGCGGGGGACTCTATTAATAACATTAGTCCACGTAGAGTAGTGTCCATTTATTATCACTCTCTGCCGACTCCCACTCAACCATCCCTTTCTCCATTGCAGCAACTTGTCCTTAATGCCATACTGCTCCAATTTGTATGGCAGTCTTCCATGAGCAACAGTATCAAATGCTTTATTGAATTCCAAAAATATGATATCAAAATTATTTTTTGCATCTAGTTCCTTTGTGATCACATTGTAGTATCCAATCAAATTGGTAGGACAAGACTTACCCTTAACAAACCAATGCTGTGTCTGAACTATTACTGCAGTCATGTCTAGGTAATCCTGGATCACTTCTTTAACCAGTGGCTCCATTATTTCTCTAGAACAGAAGTTAAACTAACAGGTCTATAATTAATTGCGTCACCCTTTGAACCCCCTTTGTGAATTGGGGATACATCTGCACATCTCCAGTTCATGGGGAACTCCTCTGAATCTAGGGATGCTCTCATAATTATGGCCAAGGGTTTGCTTACTTCCCTCTCTGCATCCTTCAATATAACTGGATCTGCCCCAGGTGCCTTTTTTTATGTTTAACTTCAACAATTTCTCCTCTACTTTGCTCTCCCTTATTTCAAAATCATTTAGCTCCCTGTTAAAGTTTAGTAAATTTTTGTCCTCCCCCTTCCTTATAGAATTCCTCATGTGTGAATGTAGATGCAAAATACTCATTCGGTTTGTGAGCTATCTGAGCAGGATCATCAACAGTCGAACCACCAACGTGAAGTGGACTAATCTGATTCATCCCATTCCTTCAAGAGTTTACATAAGTAAAGAAGTATTTGTCATTTTTCTTTGCATTCTTTGCCAAGGATTTCTCGTAATCAGCTTTCACTTGCCTAACTTGCTTTGTGACTTGATTACAGACTAGCTTATAACTGCCATAGGCTTCTGTGTCACCTGCTACATTTTTCTTCTATGATTGGTTTGGTTTGGTTTGGTTTTTTATGGCGCATTGGCAGCTGTGGCCATAATGCGCCAAGACTACGTAATATTTAAAAAGTTTAAATTCTCGGTGACCTAATTAGTAAGGCCACCATGTCCAAATATATAATAATGTAACAAAAGCATAAATTAAATACAATTAAAAACTTTTATTAATTTAAAATAGCTAAAAACAGCAGACACATTGTCATTGTCAGATAAAATCTGACTGAGTGTATACGGCTCAGTCAGATGGTTAAAAGCGGTAAAACGGATATTGCTAAAATCTGGACAGTCAATTAAAAGGTGTCTGATAGTTAAAGTTGTACCACAGGACACACACATAGGAGGGTCATCAGCCCTCAGCAAAAACGAATGAGTCAAATGACTATGTCCTATGCGGGTCCGGGCAAGAACAACTTCCTCCTTACGATTCCTGCGCAGACTAGACTGCCACGGTTCAATTACAGGCTTTATACAATATAGTTTATTCCCAGTCTGTCTATTCCACAAATCCTGCCATTGGGAATGTATCTTTTGCTGTATTGTTTGCCTGTAGTCTGTATAGGGGACTGACAGGCAACGGTTATTATTGGGAATTGCTGATTTGGCTGCGGCGTCAGCCAAATCATTTCCCTTAATCCCAATGTCTGCCAGGGGCAAAAGTTGATGACGTTGTAGAGCGGATATCATCTTTTAAGGGCACAAAAGGTGATATAGTTGTACACGTTGGCACTAATGACATTAAGAGTAGGAGACCGGCGGAATTACTTGACAAGTACAGGTCACTGATGAAAAAAAGCCGTGAATTAGGGTTGAAATTGAAAGTGTCTGCAATTCTGCCCAGACACGATAGGAGGGAGTATATGATGAGAGCCCTGTCAATCAATTCGGCCCTGGAAAGATTGTGCAGGGCTCAAGGGGTAGAATTTTTTTCAGCCTGGTCTGTACTTGTTAACAGGAGAGACTGCTTCTACAGGGATGGGATACACTTAAATAGAAAGGGTGCAAGAATGTTTGCTGATGCTATCGAGGCAATGTTAGGTGGGTCGGAAAACTGCTAGATTGGGGGGATACAAGGACTAATAGATTAACAGTAGCCACTGGCAGAGGTGAAAGTGATTCTTGCACTGCTTCTATTGGAATGAGCCGCAGCCTGGAAAATAAGATGCAGGATATTTCAGAGACTGCTGGGAATCATTGGGGTACAAGTAAACACATGGGTTGTGTTAGGGTAGCTAAGAAAAAGAACAGGTGCATGTATACTTGTGTGTACACCAATGCTAGGAGTTTAGTAAATAAATTTGATGAATTTGAGGTATTGCTCAAAACATCAAAGGCAGATATTGTGGGGATTTCAGAGACGTGGTGTCACACAGATATAAGAAATGCAGAACTGGAATTTGGGGAGTACAATGTCTACAGAAAGGATAGACAGGATAGGAAGGGAGGAGGGGTTATGCTATTAGTTAAAAAACACATAAAATCCAAGGAAGTGAAGCCAGTCGACATCGCTGGACAGTGCAGTGTCGAGTCAGTTTGGTGTGACATAAGCATTGGGAGATCAAAATTGAGAGTAGGAGTGTGCTATAGGCCTAATGACTCTGATGAGTATAATAAGAAACTGTTTGGAGAAATAGAGTGGGCCAGTAAATCAGAGAGTCTTATAATGGGGGATTTTAATTTCCCAGATATTGACTGGAATTTGGGGGCTGGTCACTCACACAGTAGCAAGGCTTTTGTGGATTTATTGGATGATTGTTTTCTACATCAGCATGTTCGGGAGGCAACTAGAGGGAGTAATACTCTTGATTTGATTATCAGTAGTGATTCTTCATGCATTAAGAATCTGCAGATAAATGAACCACTTGGTGGCAGTGATCACAGTGTGCTGAAGTGGGAGTTACTCAAAGAGGTAACTACCATTAGGGGTAAAGGGAAGGGGTATTGCTTTCGTAAAGGCGACTACAATGGACTGAGACAGTATTTAAATTCTATACAGTGGGATCAACTGATGATATTGCCAACAGCAAATTCAAAATGGGAAGCATTCAAAGAACTTATCGTGGAAGCTACTAGGCTTTACATACCAACTAAGAAATATTGTTCAAGGTTTAGGCCTAAATGGTTGTCAGATGAACTAATGAGGCATATGGCAGAGAAGAAAATGCATGGGATACATACAAATTAACACGTGACACGGACGCCTATGATAGATACAAGTTGATCTGTAACCAAGTTACAAAGGAGGTTAGGCAGGCGAAGGCAGATTACGAGAGATCCTTGGCAAGGGATGCGAAGAAAAACAGCAAAGAGTTCTTTACTTATGTAAACTCTAGAAGGAAGGGGATGAATCAGATTGGTCCACTTGAGATCGATGGGTCAACTGTTGATGACCCTGCTCGGGTAGCTAACAAACTAAATGAATATTTTGCATCGACATTCACACATGAGGAGTTATTCAGCGAGGGGAATGCCAGAGGTGTATTCAACTCTAGCAGTAAGCTAGAGAATCTTGTAATAACTGAGAGCAAAGTGGAGGAGAAATTGTTGAAGATAAACACAAGAAAGGCACCTGGGGTGGATGGGATCTATCCAGTTATATTAAAGGAGGCAGCAAAGGAGGTAAGCAAACCCTTAGCCATAATTATGAGAGCTTCCTTGGACTCAGGGGAGGTACCCATTGACTGGAGATGTGCAAATGTGACCCCAATTCACAAAGGGGGATCAAAGGCTGATACAAGTAATTATAGACCTGTGAGTTTAACTTCTGTTCCCGGAAAATTAATGGAGGCACTGGTGAAAGAAGCACTGCAGGATCATCTAGACAAGACTTCAGTTATAGCTAGGACACAGCATGGTTTTGTTAAGGGGAAGTCTTGCCTGACCAATTTGATTGGATACTATGATGCAGTCACAAAAGAACTGGATGCAGGGAATAACTTTGATATTATATACTTGGATCTTAGAAAGGCTTTTGATACTGTTGCACATGGAAGACTGCTGCACAAATTGGAGCAGTGTGGCATTGGAGGCAAGTTGCTGCCATGGATAAAGGGGTGGTTGAGGGGGAGAAGACAGAGAGTGGTAATCAATGGACACTGCTCATCGTGGACTAATGTTATTAGTGGAGTCCCTCAGGGTTCAGTATTGGGGCCTTTATTGTTTTCTGTATTTATAAATGATATTGATGATGGTATATCAGGCTTAATGTCCAAGTTTGCAGACGATACGAAGGTTGGCAGGGTTGTCAAGGACACTACTGACACTATGCTGCTGCAACAGGATTTGGAAAGGTTGAGCAGATGGGCTTCGAGGTGGCAAATGAAGTTTAACATTGACAAATGTAAAGTACTACATATGGGAAACAGCAACCCCAGAGCAACGTATCAACTCTGTGGTACTACACTGACAGTGGTAGAGAATGAAAGGGACCTGGGGGTGGTGGTGCAGGCAGATATGAAGTTCTCTGAGCAGTGCAGACGAGCTGCAAGAGTAGCTCATGGTGTATTGTCAATGATATATAGGAATTTTTCTAGCAGGGATAAGGAGGTGATTATTCCCTTGTATAAGGCAATGGTCAGGCCACACCTAGAGTACTGTATACAGGCCTGGAGGCCTCATTTCAGGAAGGATGTAGAGCTGCTGGAACGAGTACAGAGAAGGGCAACTAGATTGGTGAATGGGACAAAGGGGTTCTCTTACGAAGAAAGGCTTAAGTTTTGCAAATTACAGTGTCTGGAAACTAGGCACCAGCGGGGTGATCTGATAGAGGTGTACAAAGCCTTGAATGGTTTGAGCATGCTCAATGCTGATGGGATTCTTCCTCTAGCTCAGAAAAATCACCTGAGAGGGCATAAATTCAAATTGAGGAAAGACAGATGTAGGATAGATGTGCGGAAATTTGCCTTTAGCCAGCGGGTGGTTGGTGGGTGGAACAGACTTCCATCCCTTGTCGTGGAAGTTGATAGTTTTTTTTTTTTTTTTTTTTGGCTGATGCTGCATAAGCTTGCTTTCTTGCATCAAATGCCTCTACTAATGCTAATGCTAATGCTAATGTGGCTAGGAATCCAGCAGAAGCGGATGTCATATTCACGTTCACGGAGGAAGTGAATCTTCTGCTGAATGCTAGACAGAACTGGATGAGAATTATATTTCACGGTTATTAAAGCCTGTAACACGCTGAGAGAGTCAGAATATAAAATGAACCGTTGGTGTTGGCATTCACTTTTTTTTTTTTTTTTTTTTTTTTATGAGAACCCCAAACACGAGAGGTATTAGAACCTATAGTACTTAGTACCGTGGAGGTTGAGAAGACGAAAGAAGATATTTGTTGACATTGGACTTGAACTTCTGTAGATTGTAATTTTCAGGAAATACGTATGAAGGAAGGTTGTTCCAGAAAACGGCAGTTGAATGAATAAATGAGGAAGATGAAAAGTTGGTTCTGTGGGTTTGAAGTTGGACAGTAAATGGATGTTGGCTGGTGGCGGCACGTGTTCGGACTGTTTTGAAAGAGAGAGCGGGAATTATAGAAGCCAATTCAGAAGAACAGTGCCCATGGAAATATCTGTAGAAGAGGCATGCAGCAGAAACAGTACGTCTATGAGAAAGCGAGTGGAGAGACTCTGTTAGAGATGAATCATTAATTAACCTAACTGCCCTCTTCTGAATGGAATCAAGAAGCCTGAGAGAGGTTTTGGGGGCACCACCCCAAATGTGGGAACAATATTCCATGGCAGGGCGGATTTGCGATTTATACAGAGTGAGCAGCTGTTTGGAAGAAAAGTAACGCCGAGAGCGAAAGAGAAAACCAAGTTTTTTAGATGCAGAGGAAGCAATATTTGTAATGTGCTTGTGCCAAGAGAGATTAGAAGTCAGGGTAATCCCCAAAAGAGATATATCCTTTTGCCTAGAAATTGGAGTGTCACTAAAGATAAGCATAGGAGCAGAAGAATCCTTTTTGCGAGATATAAGACAAGACTGAGTTTTAGAAGGGTTGAAATCACCTAAGTTGTCTTTGCCCCACTGGAGAATTACCTGAAGATCGGCATTTAAGGAATTGGTAGCAGATTTTCGAGAAGTTGAAGCTGATTGAGCAGGGCAAGGTTTCTCAAAATGGAAAGTTGAATGCAATGTTCTATCATCGGCAAAACTATGGATAGGATTTCCAGTCAATGGAAGAAGGTCATTGATATACAAGAGGAAAAGAGTGGGGGAAAGAACTGAACCTTGGGGGACACCGGCATTAGTGGAGAAGTTAGAAGACAGAGAGCCATCTACCATCACCCTCAGTGAGCGATGAGAGAGAAAACTGGATAACCAATTACTAAAAACAGTTGGTAAACCATAAGATGGAAGCTTGTTTAGAAGACCTTTATGCCAAACACGATCGAAAGCCTTTGAGATGTCAAGAGCAACTACTTGTGTTTCACCGAATCTTTCCATTGAAGTAGTCCATAAATGGGTAACATAAGCCAGAATATCACCAGTGGATCGACACTGACGGAATCCATACTGGCGATTGTTGATCAGACGGAAGGTTTCTAGGTAGTTTAAGAGTTGGCGGTTAATTGATTTCTCCATTACTTTAGAAAGAGTAGAAGTAATTGCAATGGGACGATAATTGGATGGGAGGGATTTGTCACCCTTTTTAGGAACTGGCTGGATATGAGCAAATTTCCAAGCAGAAGGAAAAACACCTTTGGAATAAGAAAGTGAAAAAAGGCGGCAAAGAATAGGAGTAAGTTCAGGAGCACAGATTTTGAGAACAAGTGGAGAAATTCCATCAGGACCTGGAGCTTTCTTAGCATCAAGATTCATCAAAATCCTTCTGATATCCTTTTGACGGAAGACCACAGGAGGCATTGAATGGACCGTGTTGGGAATGGTGGGAGGTGTTTTACCAAGATCATTAATACATGAGCTGGAAGAAAAATGGGATGCTAACAGGTCAGCTTTATCCTTGGCTGAAGTGACAGCAGAACCATCTGGTTTGGACAGAGGTGGAAGCAGAGATGGGCAAAAGTTGCGGCCAATAGCTTTGGCAAGAGACCAGAATGCTCGGCTACCATTAGGGCAAGAAGCAAGTTTTCTACTCTTAGCCTGTTCAAACTCTAGTTTGGACTGATTAATAACTGCTTTACAATTGTTGCGAGCTTTGGTGTAGGCAGAAAATGAAACTGAAGAATTAGAAACAAGCCAATTACGATATGCAACATTCTTCTCTTGAACAGCCTTAGCACATTTATTGGAAAACCAAGGTTTAGATAAAGGACGAGATTTTAAAGTGGAGTGTGGGATAAAGGATTCCATTCCTGCAAGAATAATTTCACTGACACGATCTGAGCAAACGTTGACATCAGGAGTTTTGAAACAGTAATCCGACCAAGGAAAAGAAGTCTCGCAGGTCATCCCATTTTGCATTCTTGTAATGCCAAACAACACGAGGTTGGGAATAGCCGTGAGATAAAGGTTCCATTGGAGAAGAGACAATCACCAAGTTGTGATCTGAAGTGCCTAAAGGACCTCTCACTTCGACCGTGTACTTAGAAGGGTTGTTTGTGAGAAAAAGATCAAGCGTATTGGCTGTATGATTCGGATTGTCCGGTATTCTTGTAGGTAAATGAACAATCTGTGCTAGGTCATTAGTAATTGCAAAAGCCTCAGCATCTCGACCTGCTGGGTCGGTGTGACTAGAAAACGGAAGCCAGCTGGAGTTGTGAACATTAAAATCACCAAGGAAAATTACCTCACTGTTAGGAAAGTTGGACTGGAGAAAGTCAAGTTGCAACGAGAGGAAGTCAAAGAGCTCCAAGTGATTAGTGGAGTTGGGAGAACGGTAGAGACAACAGATGAATTTGACAAAATGAGGTAGAGAGATTTTAAGCCAGAGAAGATCAAAGAGAGGAGATTCCAAATTGCCAAGTCTCTGACAGGGAATATCAGAACGGACATATGCACAAGTACCACCTTTGAGGCGAAAGGAATCATACAGCGAATAATTTGGGCATCTGAGATGAGCAGTAGTTGAATCAACCGATAACTGAGATTCTGTCAGAAAAAGTACATGGGGTTTGGCAGACTGCAAGTGGAAATGGACATCGTTGAGATTAGAATTGAGACCACGTATATTTGTGAAATGAATTAGGAAATCAATAGAGTTAGCCTTGGATCACTAATGTGATCCAAGGCTAACTCTATTGCGTGCAGCTCTGCAGTAAATATGCTGCATTCAGAGGGAATCTGCTCCGATGTAGTGCTGTCTGTAAAGACAGCAGCAGATCCCACATATGATTCCGACTTCGAGCCGTCTGTGTAAACTGGCGCGAAGTCAGAATATTCAGCTCGGTGTGCTGAATAAAGCTGCAGGTAGACAAACGATGGAGTGTCCGACTTTCCCCAATTTCTAAGGGACAAGTCACATGCCGGAACATGAGCATGCCAGGGTGGAAGGGGTTGCTTCGGTGTTTGAGCAACTTTGTCTACCTTGATATTAAGTTCTTTGAGTAGCTCTTGGAGACGAATACCAAAAGGACGATTGGCAGTCTTTCGAGTGTTGTACAAATTTTCCCATCGTGGCTCAAAAACGGATAGCCACGTAGGATGGTCTGGCAAGGATTTTAGTTTTAGAGCGTAGTTTAGAGACAATTGCTTACGTCGAAGCGATAACGGCGGTTCGTTTGCTTCGACGTATAAGCTGTGGACAGGAGATGTTCGAAATGCTCCAGTAGCTTTTCTTCTATGAAACAAGCATCATTAGTTCATCTGACATCCATTTATGCCTAAATCTTGAACAGTATTTCTCAGTTGGTATGAAAAGCCTAGCAGCTTCCAAGATTAATTCTGTGAACGCCTCCCATTTAGAATTCAAAAACTGCCTGAGACCACTGTAGTCACTTTTACGAAAATAAAAACCTTTCCTTTTACCCTTGATGGTAGTTACATCTTTAAGTAAATACCACATCTTTCTGTGATCGCTGTTACCTAGTGGTTCCTTTATCTTCAAATTTCTAATGCATGAATCATCACTGCTGATAATCAGATCAAGAGTATTACCCCCTCTGGTTGCCCCTTGAACATGTTGCTGTAGAAAACAATCCTTCAATAAATCCACAAAAGTCTTGCTAGCGTGCGAGTAACCAACACACAAGTTCCAGTCAATATCTGAAAGTTAAGTTAAAATTCCCCATTACAAGACTTTCTGATTTAATGGCCCACACTATTTCTCTGCACAACTGCTCGTTATACACATCAGATTGAAAGGCCTATAACACACGTCTACTCTCACTTTTCCAGTGTTTATGTTAAGGAAGTGCATCCAGATGACATGTGTGGACAGCGAAGTGCTGAGTCAGTCTGGTGTGACCTAAGCACTGGGAAAACAAAGTTGAAAGTAGGATTGTGTTTTAGGCCTAATGACGCCAATGAGTACAACGAACGACTGTACTGAGAAATAGAGTGGGCCAGTAAATCAGATTGTCATAATGGGGGATTTTAACTTGCCAGATATAGACCTGATATTGTGTGTTGGTCACCCGCACACTAGCAAGACTTGTGGATTTATTAGATGATTGTTTTCAACAGCAGCACGTTCAAGAGGCAAGAAGATGGAGTAATACTCTTGATCTGATTATCAGCAGTGATTCTTCATGCATTAAGAATTTGTAGATAAAGGAATCACTAGGTCAGGGCAGGCGGAACACAGTAAGCCTGGTAAGCAGGGCATAGAGGTGGCAACGTCTGGAGTTGCCGACATTCAAAATTTTTATTATAATAATATTTAACAAAAGTATTTCAAGGATGACAAATACATTTCTGTATAGGGGTGCAAAAAACCCTAATGCCAATCCTGCACTATGTGGCAGTGATCATAGTTTACTGATGTCGGATTTAGAGAGAGAGAGAGAATCTTTTATTGCAACAACATTTGATTATAGCTAGTTACAAGGTTAAATAGTGTTGCACTTTCCCTTCACGGCCAAAAGGCCAGGGGTGTATAGATAAGTGGTATAAAATAACATTAATGAATAGTGTTGCACACCAAACTGACTCTACATTGCTCTGTCCACCCATGTCAACTGGAGGCACTTCCTTAGATTTTATGTTTCTTAACTAACAGCATAACCTCTCATCCCTTCCTACCCTGTCTATCATTTCTGTATACATTGTAGTCCCAAAATTCCAATTCTTCGCTGCTTATATCAGTGTGACACCATGTCTCTGATATCCCAACAATATCTGCCTTTGATGCCTTGATTAGCAGTTCAACTTCATCAAATTTATTTACTATACTTCTAGCATTGGTGTATACATGCACCTTTTCTTACCCTTAGTTACCGTAGCACAGCCTATGTATTTACTTGTTCCATGATCACTCCCAGCAGCTCTTGAAATCCCCAGCAACTTGCTCTCTAGGCTGCTGCTCATTACAATATAAGTAGTGCCAGAATCAATTTCGCCTCTGCTTGTGGCTACTGTTAATATTTAAGTCTGTGAATCCCTCCAAGCTAGCAGTTTTCCGACTCACATAACACTGACTCAAGAGCATCGGCAAATATTTTTGCACCCTTTCTATTTAAATGTATCACATCCTATAGAAGCAGTCCCTCCTGTTAGCAAGAATTGATTGACAAGGCCGAATTTATTGACAAGGCTCTCATCATATACTCACTCCTATTGTGCCTGGGCAGAATTGCAGGCCCTTTCAAATTCAACCATAGCTCACGAATTTTTTTTCACAACAAGCTCATACTTGTTATTTAAATCTGCAGATTTCTTACTCTTAAGGTCCTTAGTACCAACATGTAAGACAATATCACCTTTTGTGCCTTTAAAAGATGATATCTGCTCTACAACATCATAAACTTCTGCCCCTGGTCCTGTTCTACCAATCATTTTTGCATAATATATTCCCCATCTCCCTGATAATAGAGTCACCCACAATAACTAGTTCCTGTGAGATTAGCACATTCTGCCTTGGAAATTGCTGCTGTGTTGCCTGATGCACAGGAATGAGCTGTGGTGTTGAGTTAGGCAGCTGAGAGCTTGATGGGCCCCCCTCTTATTAATTTCCTCGAGGGTATCTATCCTACACCTCAAACTCTCATAGAAGCCCATCAGAATGCTCAGTTGGTGCCTAATTTCCTCACAGTCTCTGCACCTGGCAGACACAAAGACATCCTCTTTGGCTAGATCATGTCCTGTTCTAGACAGATCTGCAAACATTTCACATTTCACACATTTTTTTAAACTGTGATGTGTTGGAGAATTGCCCCCTTTGGTTTTCCACCGAGCCACAGCAGTCTGAGTCATGATTCTGTTTAAGTACAATTTAATTACCAATGAAATTTAAGAAGATTAATAAATTTTACTGATAATACTATACTATACTGATAACAGATTTCTAATACTGTTAAACATGTAGTTTTCTAATAGAAAACTACATGTTTTCTATCTAGTTTTTTTACGTTAAACCTTACGCTGTCTAATTCGGGATATACAGTGTATCATACAACAATGCTGGTAAGTTACGAACGGACACTAAGTATTAACTTTTAAAACTGCTATCTAAATTCAAAAGAAACCAAAGAGCTCGACTAAATAAAAATAAAACGGCTAAATATAATTAAAAATTTAGGGTTCGGCAGAGCTGAAATATCTTGTCCTGTGGATACCCTAACTGAATTGTTTTCACTGAAGCAAAAACAGTTGACTTTGGACAGGTAATGATGTTCTACATGCACCAGTACTAAAACGGATGGTCTAACGGTGAATGTGGTAAAGCCATTGAAGGGCACTATTTCTTGCAGATGCATATACCTGAGAACCATAATCTAGTTCTCACAGCACTAGTGCACGATACAGACAAAGTAAATTGCACCGGTATGCACCCAGAGAGAGAGAGAGAGAGAGAGAGAGAGAGAGAGAGAGAGAGAGATGTTATTGTTATTTGGTTTTTAGGAGCATTAGCAACTAAGGCCATATTGCTCCGGGATATGCGGTGGTCATTCCCTGACCTTTCCGCATTCTCCGTATTTGGTGGTGACGGGCTCGAACCCCGGTCTAATCAAGAAGCGTGTGCTATGCACTGCTGCTCCTTCCCACCTGGCTACGGAGGCGCCGCGAGAGAGAGAGAGAGAGAGAGAGAGAGAGAGAGAGAGAGAGAGAGAGAGAGAGAGAGAGAGAGAGAGAGAGAGAATGTCCAGCCCCTCTCATGCATTTTTGTGCATAGCTGATGAATACAGGAACTCCCCTTCTGTAAGTCTAATATTAGACTTACAGAAATTCGACTTTACGTAAAGTTTTTGCCAGCCGGCGTAAACTTAATAAAATCATGGAAACGTATTTTGCATCCCGTAGGAATATTGTAATGTGAACCCAATAACACATTTTTTTTTTTTTTTTTTTGTAATTCATTCCCAGTCGTTGGAAGTTGAAAATTTTGCTATATTACTAAGCTATTTATCTCTCTAAGAGGTCATATTTATAATGTAAATTGCATCCTTTCATCGTTATCATATGTTCCCATTATAAGAATCAATTTTGAATGCCTTTGTGATATTTTTCTAAAGCATGTTTCTGGAGGGCATGACCATAAAACAATAAAAATAATTTGCAATTTTCGGCTTACTGGGCTCTTCTGTTAGTACATCTAATTATAAACAGGTAGTAAACTTGATCTTATTGCATTTGCGATAATACCAATAACTGCAATTGTGTGGGTTTTTATGCTATTATGGTGAAACGTGTTCCTCTTCACTGAAATCTTCAATCATATAAAAACAAATTTTCAGAAGCTTCTTTTCATTCCTATTTATGTATTACATTGATGAAGGGAAAGCGACCAACGAAAAGTGCAAGTGGTGGTAGTGCCAGGAAACGAAACAAAATTGATTTAGAAATGAAGATGAAATGATTAAGAAGTATGAAGCAGGACAAAGTTTGTCATCTATTGCAAGGGAATTAGGTCTCGTTGCTTAAACAGTGAATACTATTTTAAAGGACAGTGAGCATATAAAAGAACATGTCAAAGAATCAATCAGCTTTTAAGATCAACAGTGATTATAAAACAGTGTTTAAGGTGCTATATCGAAGACAGAACAGCTGTTAATAATACGGATGGAAAATCATATTCAGAAGTGAGTGCCCCTGAGTCTAATGACCATTCAAGCAAAAGCAACACGTATTTATAAACACATTAAGGATAAGTACGGCGAACACCAACCCAAGTTCATGTCAAGCAACGGGTGGTTTAATAGGTTCAAGCATTGTGCTGATTTCCACAAAGTTAAAGTATGCACTGATGTTACTAGTGCCGATTCTGCAGCTGCAGAGAAATATTGTGATGTGTTGGAAAAAATTATTGATGAAGGCAGCTATCAACGCAGCAGATTTTTAATGTTGACCAGTACAGAGCAGTCTGCTCTGTATTGGAAAAAAATGCCGGATCAAACATACATTGCCAAAGAGGAAAATACAATGCCAGGTTTTGAGGTGTCAAAGGATAAGGCCACGCTCTTGCTTGGGGCTAATGCAGTGGGAGTTTACAGATTAAAACCACTGCTTGTGTATTTCTACCGCCGAACATGACTTCACTCATCCAACCTATGGATCAGGGTGTTATTTCGAATTTAAAAGCATGCTATTTACGCACAGGCATTGTCTGCAGTAGATGATGAGAAAAATTTTCCGTAGACGATTTAGCAGTAGACGATGAGAAAAATTTTCCGTTAAGAGACTTTTGGAAATCTTACAGTATTTACCATGACATCCTAAACATCAATAAGGACTGGGCAGAAATTACTAAAAGTTGTTTAAATGGCACATGGAAGAAAATATGTTCACGGCACGTAAAAGGCTTCGAAGGATTTGAAAAACATGAATCATATGAAGACGTCAGAGATAAGATTGTAAAAGTTGCAGAGCTAGTTCAGTTGGAGGTTGATGCCAAAGACATGGAGGAATTAATAGAGGAAGAAGAGAAGGAATTATCTAACAAAGAACTTATTGACTTGCAGGCAGCGATAGCGAAAGAAGAAAATGTTGACGAAGCTGAACCAAATGAGGAGCCGAGACACTTCATCACCAGAGACATGGCAATGGCATTTCGTGAAATTGCATCGGCAATGGTGAGGTTTCAGAAGATGGACCCTGGCAGCGAACGAGTCTTACCAGAGGGGGGGAAAGATATGCTTGCTATAAAGAAATCTACGATGAAAAGAAAAAAGCCACTGTCCAGTAATCCATTAATATGTTCTTTCATAAGGTTGAGCGGCTGAGCTCTTCTAAATCTCCACAGCCCTCAACCTCCACAGCACGTACTTATCGGCTGAAGACATCGATTCTGGCAACGATGCTCGAGAGGTAAAACTTATGATGTTATACCTGTCTCCTTTCTTTTATTGTAATTTTATAATTTTGAAATTTTTTTAAATTGCACGCGCTTGTAATTTTTCTTGTGCATAAGATAAAAAATTGAATAAATACAATAAATAATTCGATTTACGTGTTCATTGAACATTTCTTTTTTGATTCAATCAATCCAGCGAGCACAGTTGCAAGTGCTGCACAAGTATGGGGGAAATTCTAACTTACATAGTGCTCCAAGAATGCAACCCTTACATAAGTCAGGGAGTTCCCGTGTTTCGTATCAAGCGTAGAACATGGAAACAATAGAAAGGCAACTACAATGCGCAATCAACAAAATAAGTAATTGGGCCCAGAATAATGGATTTAGAATTTCACAACAAAAAACAGTCTGTGTACATTTCTGTAGAAAAAAGTAATTTACATCCTGACTGAACTAACAATACAAGGCCACAAAATACCAATTAAGTAAAGAGTAAAACTTCTTGAACTCACTTTAGACAAGTTGACATTTGTAGAGCATATAAAACAATTACGAATAAAATGTATGAGACTTCAATATCCTTAAAGTCTTAATATCAGTATCTTGGGGACCGTTATACCCTACTTAACCTTTAATAAGGTCAAAAATAGATTATGAAGCACCCATTTATGTTTGGAAAACCTCGACAGTCCATTGGATAATCGTATCTATCATTTGGGGTTGAACGAGCCCTCAGATTGTGTCCTTGGGGCTGGTTTAGTCGTCTTTCTTTGAAAAATAGGCTCTTCTCTGTGATTTCTTACCTCTGTATTGCCATCTTTGTGTCTGTATTTCTTATTCATCCTTTATTTTTCTTCTTATGCATTTTCTGGTGAGTAAGATAGAGGGAGTACTGATCATTTTTTCTTATTGTTTTTGTGGTGGAGATGATTTGTAAAACTCACGAACCCATTCTGAGTTTGATTCTCTTGGGTTAATTGTAATATCCGTTTGTGTTTCACCAAATATCAATAAATATTTGATAGTCTAAATAAATTTAAGGCTGAGCTGGACAGGCATTTGGAACAAATGGAGGGGTGAAATGAGAGGGTTTTTTTTTGGCTGATGCTGCATAAGCTTGCTTTCTTGCATCATATGTCTCTACTAATGCTAATGCTAATTTCGAATTAGGCAGTTTACTTTCCAGAGCCTTTTTGATTGTGATAACTTGGGCATAGGAAAGTTTGTTTGCTGTTTTTTGAAATAACGTTTTTAGCTTCTTGATATGAAACTCAATTTTCTAAGGTCATCATCATCAGCCATTTTCAATCCACTGCAGGATGAAGGCCTCTCCAGCAACTTTCCAGTTCCTTCTGTTTTGAGCACTGGCCATCCATTTACTACTCAAAAACTCATGAATTTCATCTATCCATCTCCGCCTTTGTCTTCCAGGTTTTCTTCTAGCTCCTCTTGGGTACCATTCTGTTATTTTCTTAGTCCATCTGTCATTATGTCTTCGAGCTATGTGTCCTGCCCAGGACCATTTTAGTTCTTTAGTTTTGATAAGAATGTCATTTACTTGAGTTTGCTGCCTAATCCATGTGTTTCTCTTCTTATCTAACAGTCTGATTCCCAATATAATTCGTTCCATTCTTCGCTGTGTAGTTCTTAGCTTCTCTTCCATTCTTTTGGTGAGTGCCCAAGTTTCACTTCCATAAGTCATGGTGGGGAGTATACATTGATTCATTATTTTACGTTTCAGACAAACTGGGATATTGCTCTTCAGTATGTGACTATATTTCCTGAATGCTATCCATCCAAAATTTATTCTTCTCTTGACTTCCAGCCATTTATCATTATTACAGCTAATAACTTGTCCCAGATAAGTATATGACTCCACCTTTTCAATTACTGCTCCTTCAATCATTATTTCCCTTTCCGTGGCATACTTGTTCATCATTACTTTTGTTTTAGCCATATTCATCTTTAGCCCAAAATCCTTACTAACTGTGCATAACTGATTAAGATTTTCCTCTAATTCTTTGGAATCGTGGCTTATGACCACAATGTCATCTGCGAATCGTAAATGGTTTAGGTACTCTCCGTTCACATTGACTCCTTTCTGCAACCAGTCTAATCTTCTGAAAGTTTCCTCAAGGGCAGCAGTAAACAGCTTCGGAGATATTGTGTCTCCTTGTCGAACTCCTTTCTTGATTTTAAATTTGCTACTGTCTTTGTCTAGTCTAATAAAGGATGTAGCACTCTCATATATTTTCTTCAAAATCATAATATATGGAGTATCTATGCCTTGTCTTTCCAGTGCCCAAAACATTGCCTTATGCTGTATGGAGTCAAATGCCTTTTCATAATCCACAAATGCCAGGCATAATGGTGTTTTATATTCATTTGCTTTCTCCATTAGCTGTGATATTACGTGAAGGTGATCCACAGTTGAGAATCCTGTCCTAAAGCCAGCTTGCTCTTTCGGTTGATTCTCATCAAGTATTCTTTCTAATCTGTTAGTAATGATTAGAATTCTTTCTAATCTGTTTCTAAGGTATTTGTGACCTAAGGTATTGTTTCTAACCTAAAATATTTGTTTCTAAGGTATTTTTGCCTTGTACTTTTGTATTCTTTTTTCTTTATTCCATTTATTTGGTAAAGTTTGTTGTCAGTATTTCCCTTCCAGATCTGTAACCAGTTTCATAACAAGCATTATGAATTACAGGCTTATAATCCACATAAGGAACTTGAAGGTGCTGCGAAGGTAGGAGCTTGTTTAGCAACAAGATCAGCACTCTCATTTCCTGGATTTCTAGAATGTCCCGATATCCAACAAAATGTTAGATTGATTGGACTCACTGAAGGAAAGTAATTAATAGTGAATAGTTTCCAAAGTTTCCAAGAGAAATTCACCCTTACGGCAAAGACTGCATTGAGAGAGTCAGTAGAGATTATGGCAGGTAAAATGGAATGTTGACCAATCTGGTGAAGTGCTAGCTTTCCGCATCCTCCGTATTTGGTGGTGACGGGCTCGAACCCCAGTCTAATCAAGAAGCGTGTGCTACGTACTGCTGCTGCTCCTTCTCACCTGGCTACGGAGGTGCCTCTGGTAATGAGGCTGTAACTAATTAAAGGAGAAAACTGCTGCAGCACCTACAGGGTTGTCAAATTTTGATTCATCAGTGTATATTGCACAGGCATCGCAGCTGAGATTAGAAAGGGTTGCATGCAACTGTATGATATTGGAAGAAGATAAAACATTCTTCTTCCACTGGAGAAAGTGGTCATCACGAAAGGCATGAACATTTCATCAGGGTGGTAGAAGAAGAGCTGTGTGCTGAGAAATGTCTTTTAGATCAACATTTCAAGTATGAAAGTCTGAGCGACACAGGTTGTTTTTCATGTGGCTTACTCTCATAAAAGTAATCCCATTGAATATTATATGATACTCCAACAAGGATGTGATGGGAGATTTCTAACATCATCAAGCATAGTGCTCTGATGACAGCTTTGGAGAAGCCTTGAAAGCTCCCAAGGTTGTCACCAGAGCACTGTGTTGGTTGATGTTTTGCCATTCTAACGTGCTTATTATAGCACAGTCATATACTGGTGATTGGTAATCTAGGCATTAACAGATTAGAGTTTAAGAGCCATAGAAGGGTATACCAATCAGCTTCCCATAACATGGACAAGACTGATCAAGGTATATTGAAATGCTTTAGACAAATAGTTCTTAAATGAGTGATGTAAGCTTGGAAGTATAGATTGCCCTCTAATATCAGTGCAAGAAAACTAATGGTAAAAACAAGTAGAATTGGAAGTTCATTTATTTGTAGGTCAGGATCAGGATGGAGAGACAGTAGCTTGCAGAAGTCAGTGGCAGTGCATTTCTTTTCTGATAGTCGATAACGGTTTGTGAAGTTCAGGATTCTATTTTTGTTATGGCAAGTTGGAGCTGCTGTTTCTTTGTGTTCAGACATTGAGACTGACAGGAAATGGCAAGGTTGTCTGCTTACATGTAAGCTTCAACAGATTTTGAGATATCCCATGTCACGTTGCTAATTCGAATTGCAAATAGTGTTGAACTAAGTATCGAACTCTATGGTATACCCTCCTCCTCAATGTGAGATGTAGAGACTGTGTTTTTATAATGGACCTCAAAAGAAAATTTGAATTATTTCAGGTGACTGCCCCTTAATTCTAGATGGTAAAGATCCATTATAATACCTTGATGCCAAGTAGAGTCAAATAAATGCCTTTTCAAGGTCTAAGTTGACAATGGCTCAATGTTGTTTCATGACAAAGGCATTGTGGATAAGATTTAATTTTGATGTGCATGTGTGGGACTGATCTGTGTTTCCAAAAGCCATACTGATGATCTGGCAAGAGATTCTATGACTCTGGGATTCAAGTGAGCCTTGTACGAACAATCATTTTTAAAATTTTACAGACGCAGCTCGTGAGAGATATTGGCCTACACTTTTAAACAAGGGAAGGATTGTTGCCTGGTTTTGGTAAGGTGATAATGAAAGAATGGTACCAGAAAAAAGGAAAGGCATTTTCAGAGGAGATCGAACTGTTGAAAATCAACAGGGTACAAAAGTCCTCTTAAAGTACTTGCTTCAGCATAATATAATGAATGCCATCTGGGCCTGCAGCACTGTTGGAAGATATATTTAACTATTCTTTAGTTCTATTAAATGTTTGGTTGTATGTGAATAAGCGGTGCGTGAAGAAGTCGATTTTCTACCGTTCTGCACCTGCTTTGATGTTCTGAAAGGAGGATGCATAGGAGGCAGATGCTGAGATTGTGGCAAACAATTTTGCAAGTGCATTAGCAACTTCTTCTGGAGTAGATGTCTTTCCCTTTCCACTGAAGTATTGGAGAGGACACCCATAAAAATCTGTCATTTAGGGCCTCTGTATCCTTCTCCAGATAAGCCATGTCTTTTGTGATGGCTGAAGCAAAATCAGCAAATCCATGAATGATTCTGATAGTGCATTAGCAATTTCTTCAGGAATAGACATGTTGTTCCCTTTCCAGTGAAGTATCAGAGAGGGGAGCCATAAAAATTTGTAATTTAGGGCCTGTATCTGCAGAATCGGTTCCATGCCCTATTCTGTTTTTTTCTTGTTTCAGTACAATCAGTGTTCCACCATGTCTTTGGACAGTTTGTGAAACGTGATGAAGTCTTCGGGATTGTGATCATGCCTGCATTTTTTGTATGGTTTCTGACATATGCTAGTGCAACACCTACTGTTTTGTGCTCAATGATTTTAGTATTGAAAACTGCTTTCCTCCTAAATGCTTCTCAGTTAGCTTTATCTATCTTCAGTGTGGAGTTCAGCTGGGATGACATGGATAGTCGCCCACCAGTGTGGAAATTACTGGGTAATGTTCACTACCAAGAGGGTCCTCAAATACTTCTCAAATGCTGTGTAAAGTGTAGATGTACATATGGTGAGGTCTATTGCTGTAATGTTCTGAGTTGTAAAGTGGAAGTGTAGTTGCCCCTGTTAAGAAGCAAGAAATTGTGATTATCCAGTAGTTGTTCAATGATTCATCCTATTCTGTCAGTCTGAGCATCTGCACAGGGATTTATGACCATTTTTATCATCCATCAGAGAGGGGGGAAGAGGTAGTTGATGTAATAATGAATAATGCATCTATGTCTTCATAAGAGACATCTTCTCTTGGTGGAATGTATACTGAACAAATGGTTAATAGGGATTGCACAAATTACTATCACCTCGTAGCAGCTATTTACATGCACTTGTTGTGTTGGTATTCTGTCCTTTACTAATATAGCAACTCCTCCATGGGTTTTCAGTTATTCTGTCTTTTGTGTAAATAGAGTAGTTCCTGATATAGTGGGTACCTTGTTGTTTAAGATATGTTTCCTGGAGACAGATACCGACTGGTGTGTACTGTGTGATCAGATACTGGACATCATCAAAATTAGTGTGTATCCTCGACAGTTCCACTGAATAATTTTGTCCATCATTTATATATGCTCAGCCCCTCCAGCTGTTTTCATTGGGTGGTAGTCTTTTGCTTTTCTCTCCTTAATCTATTTCTTTTGAGAAAGACTATTTTCCAGTATCCATATCTTTGACATAGATTTCCAAAACTCCATCATCCATCTTTTCTGTTTTGTCTAATTCCATAAATTCAGAGGTAGGTTGATGATTGCATGGTCCTTCATTGCCATTACACTGTTGCAAAGTCGGTGAATCTGAGGGGATTGAGATCAATGTGCTTACTGTTTTCTCATGTTTATCTTGTTGTTCTGTTTGGAACAAGTGTTTGACTTGTGAAGAGAAAGATTTATGTGGAGGAACTGAGATTTCAGTTTGACATTCAACTGATTTATATCTGGCTGCTATTTGTGCATATGTTGGTCTACTGGTTATAGTTGGCTGAACTATTTTTCTTGCTTCTTGGTATGTAGTATTGAGGACTGTTTTGTATTTCATTTTCTTTATCTTTCAGGTGTTCTGGAGTAGGCAGGCCATTCTCCTTTATTACACTTTGGGGTTGGAGCTGGTAGTCATTGATCTGATGTTTTTTCGATCCACATTTAGCACATAATGGTGTACTTCTAAATGCACCCTGTGAGTGTTCATATTTTTTACATTTGAAACAGTGTAAGGGATTTGGGATATATGATTTTACTTGGCAGTTCAGATATCTTGCTTTTACCATTAGTGGGATTTTTGGTGTGTTAAAAGTCAGAATAAAGTTTTTGGTAGGTATTATATTTCTGTCACTCTGAATAGAAATCCTTCTTAGATTCGTCACTCCTTGAATTTGCAGTTCGCTGCTGATTTCCTCTTCAGTAACATAAAAGAGATCCCACTCAGAGATGCAGTGTGTTATGGGGGGGGGGGGTGACCACAACCAGTATACCTCGTTGTGGTCACCCCAACCAGGTACAGTCAGTCCTCGTATAACACAATAGTTGTGTTCCTAGAAACCCTCGTGCAATGCAAAATCGTGCAATATAAACAACAGTCCCTATGGGAAAAATAGGGTTAGGTGCCGACCACCCAAGATTGAACACACATTTGTAATCAAAACATTACAGAACACAATAAATAATCGTAATAAAATACATAAGTATTTTATTACGACTATTACATAATAAAATATTGCCAATGCTTTTGCTTCTATCATAAGCAAACTTGTTTTTTGTTTGATTTTCTATCCAAACAGATGACAGCCGTTCCATATATTCCAATTCTGTGTGTCTTAATCTAATAGATTTTAATTACACTTTGAATTGTTCTTGCAATGAAAGTTGTTTTTATTTTCTCTGCATTCTTTGTAATTCTTGGCGTTGCCTCATTTAGATCTGTAGCATGTGCAATATCACATGATCTTTCATTTCGCTCAAAGCGTTTCACAATTTCATATTTTTTCTCTATCGACAGAGGTGAACTGGCCATAAGCTTAACCGGGAAAATCCCGGTGGGCCGGAGACCAGTGTGATTTTGGCCATAAACGCTAGTATGAGGCCACTACAAATTTTCCCGGGTAAGATTTTTAACCCCGTCCGCCTCTGTTTATCGATATTGCTTTTCTTTTTCTCTCCGAATCTGCAGTGTCATCACCAGGACACTTCCTTTTCACACCTTTTAAGTATTTTACTCATTTTCAGGAAATAAAGCACAATTACAAAACGAGGAGGCACACTTGATACACATAAACAAAGCTGCGCACGTGTAGCAACTGAATAAACAACACCGTAAAGGCAGAGATACACTATTAACACCTCACATTTTACTAAAGCACATTTCTGGTGGTTACTACCATAAAACAATAAAAAACAATTTCCAGTTGCGTTTGTGCTAGTGGAATCTGTTATAAACTGGTAGTAAACTCGATCTAATTGCATTTGCGATAATACCGATAGCAGGAATTTTACGTTGTTATGGTGAAATGTGTTTCCCCTTCACTGATATAAAAAACATAAATACAATTTCAGAATCTTCTCTTCATTCCAATCGTGTTGCGTTCGATTGGAGTGATTCTGCGTTCGACTGCCATTTCTTGACAACACAAAGGCGAATCGTGCATAAGCGAATTCGGTTTGTGTTATATAAGATATCGCTCCCCTATTTATAAATCGTGTATGATCGAATTTGTGTAGTGTAAACATGTGTTATACGAGGCCTGACTGTATACTGGTTGGGGTGACAAGAAAACAAGAAATGAGGGTGCTGACTCGCTTTAAAAATTACAGCTGTGAATTACAGGCTCCGAAAAAGCGATGTGTTTGTCTTTTTATTTACCTAATTGTTATTTTATATTGTACTTTATACGTAGTCTTATAGTTATTTTTACTCTGGTTATTTTTATTTTTAATTTAGATAAAGAGTTTTTGTAGATTACTACTTAATATATGTAAAACCGTTATTTCGTTCGAATCTTACAGCCATTGTTTTTGTATAGAGTAGTAGGGAATTCAAATTTTTAATTGTGGTAACTAGACAGTTCTAACGTATAATTATATAATGTAATACGCATCACTGCATTTAGGATTCTATTAGATAGCGTAGTATTGACAATTAATTAATTAAATTTATTGATCTTATTAATTTAAAATATCATGCCCCAGACTAGAGCAATAAAGCAATGGGCACAAAGTGGCAGGAGTGCTGTGACTTGGGGGAGAACTGAAGGGGACAATTCTCCAATGCATCACAGCCTTAAAAAATGTGCAACTTGTATTAGTTTGAAAATAAGAAAAAAGAGAAGCAACTATAGTATCACTTTAAATCACTTGGCACTCAGGCCCACCTGGAAGGGAGAGCTTTCCCCCTCCAGGTTACTGGATCTGCCAATGTGGAGGCAGGAGCAGTGCCAGCTATGTGACCAACAATAGTGGGTTAGTAATAAAAAGGAAGCAAGGTTACTTTTCCTCCTGATCTAGTAAAGTGCTTTCATTACTGAAGTCTATAAGGTAGATATGAAGTTTTTTGAGCAGTGCAGACGGCCTGCAAGAGCTGTGAATATTTTAACAATAGTCTTGCTTTTTGATCAGTCACGGAAGTGACGTCACCTGGGGTTTCCACCAGAGGCGTTTCCCACGCTCCCACTACTAGTAGTGTAATTAGTGCGTGTGACGCATTTTTCGTGACTGACCGGTATGATATCTCGAGTCAGGACAGTTCAGGAGAGGGTGGACAGATGGGCCTGTTACTCCCTTAACCATGCAAATAAGTGTATGTGTATAAGGTCTACTAAAAAAAAAAAACGTAAAAACCTCGTCGTCATGCCTCACTTTGCAATGATACCTCAATACGATAGTGTCTGGAGTTCTTTTTTAGAATTTTTGAGTAGTATGGCGTCCCAATCATACTTCCTGAAGTTATTACTGCAGTAAGTATGATTGCAACAATAAAAGTATTTGTCATATGACTGCGAGAATACAACTGTCTATCATATGACTGCAACAATACAAGTATTTGTCATATGACAGTAACAATACAAATATTTGTCAACAATTTCTTTTTTCGTCTCCCATTTTCGTTACATTCCATTGTTAGGTTCCCCTAACAGCTGCGTATGTCGATTCAACTACAAGGTCGGTACTTCAATCGACACTGTTTTCCAGAGATATTTAGATAAGTTGCAATCGCAAGTATACATCTCTTACTTTAGTTAACATAAATCCATTGTATCTTGTCTTCCAGAAATTATGAAAATTTCCGAATGTTCAATGAAATGCTTACATTACAAAAGCTCTTTTATTTTGTAATCAATATATAAATATACCTAAAAGAAATGCGAAGGATGTTTCACATAAACCATCATATGACTAAATGATGGTACATCATATGATAAACCATCTACTGTGCCTGCTCGGCACACGCACAACTTTTTTATTCGTCGTTTTTTTAACATCTCAGAAAATATAATGGATACATTTTTTATGATAGAATTTTAATATCGCGAATAAAAATGACACAAAATATTTCCCATATCACAAATAATATAAAAACTATTACAAAACATTTCACAATATTTTTTCTCAAATATTACATAAAAAATTATTACACAAAAATATTCAAGAAAAATTTATTCTAAAAATTGCCATATACAATTTACTTCTTTATTAATATTTGTTGTCAATCTGCTTTGCTCAATAGCTGAGCGATGATACAGAGGAATGATTTGACGTAATGATCCGGATCAAATTGAAGCAATGGTTTTCCATTTAGATGTATGGTCATCACAATCTGCAATGTGTTTAATTGTCAACATTATTTATTCATTCATTCACTCAATATTATTCATTACGCCGAAAGCTCACTCAGCTTCAGCACTGCTAATCGCAATGGTTTTAACGATATTTCTGGCTTTTTTAATTGAAAAGGAAATTTCGCTCAATTTTAAAGATAAACTGTCTTCGACAAAATCTTTAAAATCATTAATTTTTATTTCATATTTTATTAGAAAACTTAAATTTCTTATTCGGTTTTTACCGTCTTGTAACCGAGATGAAAGTTCTTTCACATTTCACGATTTCGGGTAGCATATGTTTAAAATTTCTTTCAATGGTATCGTTATTTTCTTTATTTAATTTAAAATCATCCTGTTGCATTAATAACTTATCCTTTTAAGGATGAAACAATGCATTTAATAACATGTCACAAGGTAATTTTTTTTACTTTCGATTTTGATTCCTTCAAATTCTTTCAACTTCAACGTAGTCTCAATTTTAGCTTCATAATTTCCTTCAGAATTTTTCAAATTAGCAATGGCATTGATAGTTCGAATAATTAATATCTGTTTTTACCATAGTGATTCTGTAAAGCTTCTGAAAGGTAAGAGAGCCCCTGCAGGATGTCGATCATTAGTGCTAAATGGTTAAGAAATTCAAAATTTAAAAGTAAATATCCTGGATTATTTAACTTCTGATTCAAAATGTTTGCACAAAGTGGGATAATTCCTCCAACCCACAATTGCCGTCCGCAAGCTACAAGCTGCTCATTCAGGATGCGCGAATTAATCATCCTTAATTCGCGCTAGTTTTTTGGAGATTGGTGATAGTTTCTTTTTTTAATTATTGCCTGTATGCCATTATATTTTAGAACTTTTTTTAAATGTTCTAAAAAATGCTCGACAAAGTTTCAAAATCATTCGCACATTTCATCTTTGTAAAGTTTATATAATATCTTAGTTGCCTCAATCCTACCCCCCTCTATGTTGCTACTCTATTTAAACAGAGAAAAAAATTCGCTATAAAGAAGTTGGTTAAACAAAGGTCCGACTGTAATTATATCAAAAATTAAGCAATTTTAAAATACATAATCAATCGATTGCACCATTAAAATGCTGGAAATGGAGCCCCCGCTCACCCAACCGTAGTTTCGGCTCTGGATAGATACTCAATAATTGCACATTTAGGATTTCATTTGTAAAATAAATGATAGTCTCAACAATGGGCTCGCAAATTTTCAAAAAAAATAACAATTGGCTCTTGCGAGCCCACTATAGCTCACCACTGCTTGTCAATGATATATACAGGAATTTTTCTAGCGGGGATAAGGAGGTGATTATCCCCTTGTATAAGGCAATGGTCAGGCCACACCTTGACTACTGTATACAGGTCAGGAGGCCTCATTTTAAGAAGAACAAGTACAGAGAAGAACAACAAGATTAGTGAAGGGAACAAAGAGTTGCTCTTACGAAGAAAGGCTTAAGTTTTGCAGATTACAGTGTCTGGAGACTAGGCACCTGCGAGGTGATCTGATTGAGGTGTATAAAGCCTTCAATGGTTTGAGCATGCTCAATGCTGATGGGATTCTCCCTCTTGCTCAGAATAATCGCCGAGAGGGCATAAATTCAAATTTACATAAGACAGTTGTAGGAAGTTTGCCTTTAGCCAGCGGATGGTTGATTGCTGGAACTGATCCACTTGGTCCAAACAAACATTTGGACCAAGTGGATGGATGAAATGAGAAGGGTGTGTGTGTGTGTGTGTGTGTGTTTTTTGGCTGATGCTATATAAGCTTGTTTTCTTGCATCATGTGCTCCTGCTAATGCTATTTAACTAAGTATTAGTGTAACAGTGAAAACAAGGAAACAATTTTATTTCTTCAAGAGAGAGTGTGCAAATTTACTGGTGAAGACGCTTGATCACAAAATTTCTTGGCACTTGGGCCTACATTCTGGAAAATTGAACCTGAAATGCGTGTTTGTACAGGAAGTTCTGTATGAAAATCGGGAAATGACCTCAAAGTCCATGATGATGCAATTCGCACAGACTATTCCATATGTTCACATGGAATTATAAGCTCTACTGATATCAAAGCATATCATGACATGATGTTCTGATCTAAGGAATGCATTTCAGATGGAGTTCAAGTTGTACTAATATATCTAGTGTTGATCTGTTTTGAGGGATACCAAATTGTGCAGAATGTAGGAGATTATAATTTTCTAGGTACCATATCAGTCAATGGTTTACCATCTTTTCAAGAATTTCGCAGAGGCAACTAGTCAAGGCCATGGGTCTATAGTAAATCACTATAGCAAGAGGGGGTTTGTTGGACATCTACCTGGATAAAGGAAGGCAAGGACTGTAGCATGATGCCATTGTTTAAGGAATGTATTTAGGTAATCTATTGGACAGATCAAGTAGTGACTGCAATGATTCAGCACTTAGTTCCTGTATCATTGAATAGTCAATATTATCTGGTCCTATAGTGTTGCATCTAGATGTCGACAGAACTCTATGCAGTTCATGGATAGTAAAAGGTAGGCGGCTCATCCCTTTTTGATGAAAAGTTTAATTTTTGTTTTTTATTTATTTTAAACATTCTGAAGGTTGGTGTGTAACTTTCTGTTGCTGATGCTTTTGCAAATGTTTCTCCTAGGATATTGGCAATTTGAGTAGGGTCAGAAACGTTATGTCCCCTCCATTCCGTGATAGGCACAGGAGTCGTTTGATATTTACCACTCTTATTTCTGATTGCTTTCCAAATTTTATGTGTAGGGGTTTCTTGACCGATGAGGGCGCCTCCGTAGCCAGGTGGGAAGGAGCAGCAGTGCGTAGCACACGCTTCTTGATTAGACCGGGGTTCGAGCCCGTCACCACCAAATACGAAGGACGCGGAAAGGTCAGGGAATGACCACCGCATATCCCGGAGCAATATGGCCTTAGTTGCTAATGCTCCTAAAAACCAAATAACAACATAACAACAACTTGACCGATGATTGAAGTAAAGCAGATCCAAGCTGCCTTTTTGTTACAGCATCTAACATACCTTGCTCTGACACTTTATACTGGATAAGATTAGCTGTAGTTGGTCTGCAGGAAAAAGTATTCCAGGATTTTTTTTTTTTTTTTTTGCTGCACAGCATTCATCACTTCACCAGACTCTTTAGGTATATCAGAAAATTTGCAGAGGATTTTGGTATGGTTTTTTCCTGCTGCTTGTAATATTGCTTTTGTGACATACTCAACTGCTTCATCAGCTGCGGAGTCTTGGATTATTTCCGGGTCAAATTTTTCTAGTTTTTCTATAGGTCTGCCAATCCGCTTTATCAGTGAGCCAACTGCTGAATTCTGTAGGATGATTTTGTTTAGTAATTCAATTATTATGGGAAGATGGTTACTATTCAGTGGATCATTGTTTATTGTCCACTTTAGAGTGGTATACAGGGTTGCTGAACGGATGGAGAAGTCTACAGCAATATTAGTTCCAGAAGGAAGTTGAATATATGTGGGTGACCCATCATTTAGAAGAAGAAGGTTGTTATCATCTAAACAGTGTTCAATTTGTTTTCTTCTTTGATCAATGTGACTATTACCCCATAGTGTGTGTGTGTGTGTGTTGACCATTTAAATCTCCCAGAATGAGGAAAGGTGTGGGAAGTTGGGCTATGAGACTATTTAGATCTAGGGTGTCAAACTGGTGGCCCGCGGGCCGCATCCGGCCCGCGACAAAATTTTTGTGGCCCGCGATGCCCAAAAATAAAATGTTAAAGTAAACTTTAAAGTAAAGTAAAAAGTACCTATTTATAATTCTAGAATATAAGGATTAAAAAACCTCTGTAATAAATATAAAAATAATCCTTTTAATTGATAATAATTAAAAAAAAAAAAAGACTGGATCAATGGAGCCTTGATTAGAAAGAACTAAAAATATAAATAGTAATTTCAACTGAATGAAAATTGAAATGATTATCTTTAAATAACATTGTAATTTTTTAGTTTATTTTTTTAAAAATAAAAGGGTTCCATTTTATTTTTTTAAATATTTTTTAAATGGAGAAATCTTAATCAAAATTTCTTTTACATTTAAACTAATATTACAATATTACAAATGCAGCGTTTTTTATAATTTTATCGAAAAGATACTTCATTTGTACTAGTTTCTTTGTCGGGATCTGTTGTGTTGTGTGCGTTATGTTTGTTGTATAATTTAACAAATAAATACCTAAGTAATCTTTTTTAAATTTTATAATTTTAATTTCAACAATAGAATTTATATAGAAAATGTCGCTTTCAACACCAGTCAAGAAAAGAAAAATTGATAACGAGGGAAGAAAATTCCAAGAAAAGTGGGAGCTGAACTGTTTTTGTATGGAAGTGAACAGTAAAATTACACGCTTAATTTGTAAGTAAAATATTAGTGTTGCTAAAGAATACAACATTAAGTGACATTATAACTCTAATCATAAGGAACAATATTCGGGCTTCGAAGGAAAAGTAAGAGAAGAAAAATTAAAAACAATGAAGAAAACACTTCATAGTCAACAACAAGCATTTACAAAATTCATGAAAACTAATGAATCAGTAGTAAGAGCAAGTTACGAAATAAGCTATTTGTTAGCAAAAAGTTCAAAATCGTTCACGGATGGTTCGTTAATTAAAGAATGTATGATAAAAGCAGCTGAAATTGTCTGTCGTGAAAAAGTGCAATCATTTCGCGATATTTCATTATCAAAAAATACAGTGTTTGAAAGAATTAGCGAAATGGCAGATAACATCAATTCACAACTACAGGATATATCTACAGAAGTCTTGTTCTTTTCAATTGCGATTGATGAAAGTACAGATATACGATATGTTGCTCAAGTTGCTGTATTTTTTTGTGGTTGCGATAATAACATGAGGATCACTGAAGAATTGTTGGAAGTTATCCCTCAACTTGGAACTACGACTGGCGAAGATATTTTTGCTGCTGTGTGGAGCATTTTAGAAAAGTGTAAGTTTCTACTTAACAGAGTTGTGTCCGTAACAACCAATGGTGCTAAATCAATGACAGGTGAAAATCGAGGATTTGTGTCAAAATTGATCAGAAAATTACAAGCTGATAAACCGAAAACCATGGCTGTCCACTGCCTTATTCATCAACAAGTTCTGTGTTTAAAAATATTAAAAATGGACGATGTATTGAAAACAGTAACAAAAACGATCAACTTTATTCGAGTGAGAGCACTCAACCATCGGCAATTTACTTCTCTTCTTAAAGATTTTGAATCTGAGTTCGACGATCTTCCTTATTATACAGAAGTTCGATGGTTATCATGCCACAAAGTTTTAAAGAGATTTTATATGCTTTTGGAGTAAATAACAGTTTTTCTTGAAATGAAAATGTATCAGTTATAAAAAATCCTTTGTGGATTAAAGGATTTGGCATTTTTAATTGATATTACAAGCCACCTCAATAATCTTAACATTTCATTGCAAGGTAAAAATAAGTTAATAATAGAACCTATAGTACTTAGTACCGTGTTTGGGTTGGAGGTTGAGAAGACAAAAGAAGATATTTGTTGGCATTGGACTTGAACTTCTGTAGATTGTAATTTTCAGGAAATACGTATGAAGGAAGGTTGTTCCAGAAAACGCCAGTTGAATGAATAAATGAGGAAGATGAAAAGTTGGTTCTGTGGGTTTGAAGTTGGACAGTAAATGGATGTTGGCGGCACGTGTTCGGACTGTTTTGAAAGAGAGAGCGGGAATTATAGAAGCCAATTCAGAAGAACAGTGCCCATGGAAGTATCTGTAGAAGAGGCATGCAGCAGAAACAGTACGTCTATGAGAAAGCGAGTGGAGAGACTCTGTTAGAGATGAATCATTAATTAACCTAACTGTCCTCTTTTGAATGGAATCAAGAAGCCTGAGAGAGGTTTTGGGGGCACAACCCCAGTTGTGGGAAAAATATTCCATGGCTGGGTGGATTTGCGATTTATACAGAGTGAGCAGCTGTTTGGAAGAAAAGTAACGCCGAGAACGAAAGAGAAAACCAAGTTTTTTAGATGCAGAGGAAGCAATATTTGTAATGTGCTTGTGCCAAGAGAGATTAGAAGTCAGGGTAATCCACAAAAGAGAGATATCATTTTGCCTAGAAATCGGAGTGTCACCAAAGATAAGCATAGGAGCAGAAGAATCCTTTTTGCGAGATAGACAAGACTGAGTTTTAGAAGGGTTGAAATAAACTAAGTTGTCTATGCCCCTCTGGAGAATTACCTGAAGATTGGCATTTAAGGAATTCGTAGCAAATTTTCGAGAAGTTGAAGCTGATTGAGCAGGACAAGGTTTCTCAAAATGGAAAGTGGAATACAATGTGCTATCATTGGAAAAACTATGGATAGGACTTCCAGTCAATGGAAGAAGGTCAATGACATACAAAAGGAAAAGAGTGGGGGAAAGAACTGAACCTTGGGGGAAACTGGCATTAGTGGAGAAGTTAGGAGACAGAGAGCCATCTACCATCACCCTCAGTGAGCGATCAGAGAGGAAACTGGATAACCAATTACTAAAAACAGTTGGCAAACCATAAGATGGAAGCTTGTTTAGAAGACCTTTATGCCAAACACGATCAAAATCCTTTGAGATGTCAAGAGCAACTACTTGTGTTTCACTGAACCTTTCCATTGAATTAGTCCATAAATGGGTAACATAAGCCAGAATATCACCAGTGGATCGACACTGACGGAATCCATACCGGCGATCGTTGATCAGACGGAAGGTTTCTAGGTAGTTTAAGAGTTGGCGGTTAATTGATTTCTCCATTACTTTAGAAAGAGTAGAAGTAATTGCAATGGGACGATAATTGGATGGGAGGGCTTTGTCACCCTTTTTAGGAACTGGCTGGATATGAGCAAATTTCCAAGAAGAAGGAAAAACACCTTTGGAATAAGAAAGTGAAAAAAGGCGGTAAAGAATAGGTGTAAGTTCAGGAGCACAGGTTTTGAGAACAAGTGAAGAAATACTATCAGGACCTGGAGCTTTCTTAGCAACAAGATTTATCAAAATCCTTCTGATATCCTTTTGACGGAAGACCGCAGGAGGCATTGAATGGAGTGTGTTGGGAATGGTGGGAGGTGTTTTACCAAGATCATTAATACACGAGCTGGAACAAAAATGGGATGCTAGCAGGTCAGCTTTATCCTTGGCTGAAGTGACAACAGAACCATCTGGTTTGGACAGAGGTGGGAGCAGAGAAGGGCAAAAGTTGCGGCCAATAGCTTTGGCAAGGGACCAGAATGCTCGGCTACCATTAGGGCAAGAAGCAAGTTTCTATTCTTAGCCTGTTCAAACTCTAGTTTGGACTGATTAATAATTGCTTTACAATTGTTGCGAGCTTTTGTGTAGGCAGAAAATGAAACTGAAGAATTAGAAACAAGCCAATTATGATTTGCAACATTCTTCTCTTGAACAGCCTTAGCACATTTATTGGAAAACCAAGGTTTAGATAAAGGGCGAGATTTTAAAGTGGAGTGTGGGATAAAGGATTCCATTCCTGCAAGAATAATTTCACTGACACGATCTGAGCAAACGTTGACATCAGAAGTTTTGAAACAGTAGTCCGACCAAGGAAAAGAAGAAAAGAAGTCTTGCAGGTCATCCCATACAACATGAGGTTGGGAATAGCCATGAGACAAAGGTTCCATTGGAGAAGAGACAATCACTAATTTGTGATCTGAAGTGCCTAATTGACCTCTCACTTCGACCGTGTACTTAGAAGGGTTGTTTGTGAGAAAAAGATCAAGCGTATTGGCTGTATGATTAGGATTGTCCGGTATTCTTGTAGGTAAATGAACAATCCGTGCTAGGTCATTAGTAATTGCAAAAGCCTCAGCATCTTGACCTGCTGGGTCGGTGTGACTAGAAAACAGAAGCCAGCTGGAGTTGTGATCATTAAAATCACCAAGGAAATTTACCAAGGAAATTTACCTAGGAAAGTTCGACTGGAGAAAGTCAAGTTGCAAAGAGAGGAAGTCAAAGAGCTCCAAGTGATTAGTGGAGTTGGGAGAACGGTAGAAACAACAGATGAATTTGACACAATGGGGTAGAGAGATTTTAAGCCAGAGAAGATCAAAGAGAGGAGATTCCAAATTACCAAGTCTCTGACAGGAAATATGAGAACAGACATATGCACAAGTATCACCTTTGAGGCGAAAGGAATCATACAGCGAATAATTTGGGCATCTGAGATGAGCAGTAGTTGAATCAACCGATAACTGAGATTCTGTCAGAAAAAGTACATGGGGTTTGGCAGACTGCAAGTGAAAATGGACATCGTTGAGATTAGAATTGAGACCACGTATATTTGTGAAATGAATTAGGAAGTGCTTGGGAGGTTTAGATCTTTTCGCAGATAAGCTTGCTCTATTAGTTTGACAATTCATGGTGTATTCAATAGTAAGAAAAAGTGGGTGGGACATGCTGTATGAATTAATGAAATTTTTGGATAGGGCGTACACGTGGTAAGAATATACCCAGATCCTTGACATAACGTGGCCTCGACAATGCTCCCTGCATACACACTTCTCAGACTCCCTCCAGTCACTATCTGGCAGAGTAGAGGTAGCAAGATTATACACTACCTGATCCGGAAGCCTCCTAGAGAGTTACCAATAGGTTCGGTCCGGTGTACTAACTAGCGGCCGGCCTGCGAACACCGTTTTAGAGCTGTACCCTCGAAATGTAAGCAATATTGGATCTCGTCACAACGTTCATCATAACCTCAAAAGTCATCAATCATACTGCATGATGGAAGAGATAAGGAAGGGTTCACTGGAACTTCAAACCTCCAATAAGCAAAATGGTGGTATTTCACTGGTTGATGAGGGTCATCTACCACCTAGTACTGCCTGGTAACATAGAGGGGCGGCGTTTCTCCATGTGGTGTGGGCACACACCTTGACCACTGCTTACGTTGGTTCACACCTGGGTGGTCACCCACCATGTACTTGTGCATGGAGGTTATACCCAGGATTACTAACAGTCCACCATCGTGATGGTGCAAGCAGAGGATTTGGCTGTCACAGACCATCTGGACTTCGCCGAAATTGGGTCCACTTGACTTGAGTGTCACCCGAATATCACTTCCATCAGCGTTTTAGACTCCCAGGTAGCAAGTACAGCTTGTCTGGCATATCTGAGAGAATGTCTGTAAGGACCTTAAGGACCTTTTTCATTTGAAACCGAAAAAGCTCCCACTTTGATTCAACTGGAATTAATTGATTTCCAAAATGATTCATTTTTGAAAGACAAATGTCGAGAAGTAGGAATTCCAAAAATATACTCTTACTTAGGTGAAAAATACCCGGAAATTAAAAAGTTTGCTGCACAAATTATGTGCCACTTTGGGAGTACATACTCATGCGGGCAATTATTTTCATGTATGAAATTAAATAAAACGGCGTATAGATCGAGATTGACAGATAAACATCTTTCAGACATACTGAAGATTGTATGTTCCCAGTCTTTGACTCCTGATGTTGAAAAACTAGTAGGGGGTAAACGCTGGCAGGTTTCCGGGAAAACAAATAAATTATTTTCATAAATATATTGAATATTTAATTTTTAAATAAAAATAATAATATAACAATTATATATACTAAAACCAAAGGAGCGCAAGGCAGCCAAAGTAACACACCTCTATTAGTTACAATTTATTAGGAAACGTTTCCTAATAAACTAAAACTAATAGAGGTGAGTTACTTTGGTTGCCTTGCGCTCCTTTGGTTACCAGTTCATCAACAGCCACTTTACTCCCATTTCTTCACTATACATACTAAATTCTAAATTACTTGTATTCTGTAGATCTGAATAAAAATTTAAATGTTAATTATATATGAGTTTTAATTATCCTGATTATGCTACTGAATCCTGAATCAATATACAGTGGATTCCGGTTATTTGGGCCACCGGTTTAATCGGGGCAGCCGTTTATTTGGGGCAAATCTTAAAAAACAAAAACCAATCGAGAAAATAGCCAGGGTTTACTTCGCTTAATTTGGGACAAAATGCCATTTAATCGGGGCAGGAGACCTCGGCACTGGAGATTACCCTACGATTGTCTCCGACCGTACCACGTAGTTTGGTCGGATTTCTGGAGGTCACAACCATAAAACAATAAAAACAATTAGCAGTCACCTGAGCTTTACTGTTAGTGCAATAAACGGACAGTAAACTCGATCTTATTGGATTTGCGGTAATACCGACAGCTGGAATTCTGTGGGTTATTATGGTAAAATGTGTTTACACTTCCATGGAATCTTCAATCATATAAAAAAAATTATTTTCAGAATCTTCTCTTCATTCCTATTTTTAAAGCTTCCTAATTTGTTACTCCGTTCTCACTTGCGCGTGTTGTGTTACTTGCAATTTGTGTGTGCCCTGTTCTTTGTTATTGATTGCTTATCTTTTTACTGTTTTAAATTTCAGCCCCCACCAACAAATATCAGTGAACAGAAGTGTCAACTAGTTTAGTTAGTATGTACATATTACAGTATGTATTAATTATTCCGATCATCACGTATATTCTTCCGATTTTCACGTATCATTTAATTTTTTAATTGGTAAGGTAATAAAGGGTAAATTTGTGCTTAATATATCTTTACTTTTATAGCCTGTGGATAATATTCCTCCTATTTTCGCTAATTAGAATCGCTGTTTAATAGAATTAAAATTCAATTCACAAACGTGATCACAATGACCGGCGCTTACTGCACATCGTATAGTGAACGGTACTTTACTATGGTGAGTTCGTCGTAACGTGATCTGATTGTACAGTGAACTAATTGTAAGGGGGGGGGGAGGGGGTAAATTGTATTTTTAACTACTTACGTGAAACTTCGGATAATTGGGGCAGCCGCTTAATCGGGCCAAAATGCACTAGTCCCGATGTGTCCCAAATAACCGGAATCGACTGTATAATATTTAAGAAAATTTTATGCGGCCCACAAAAATCATACCATCACACAAAATGGCCCGCGACAGAAATGCATTTGACACACATGATTTAGATCATTTTTTGGATGGTATAACTTGCTGGAATGTATAAGAAGCAGACTGTAATATGGATACACCACCATGTGCAATATTTTGATGGGTTCTGTGTTTTCTAAAGATATTATACTGACACAGTTTTGGTGTATCTTGAAGAGTTAAATACGTCTCTTGAAGGCAGAGACATCGGTGTGTATTTAGAGATATCTTATAGGTCATCGATATTAGCATGGAAACCACGACAATTCCACTGAATTGTTAGGCTTTCAGACTGTTTTCATGTTGTTGAGGTTCTCTGTTTTTCATCCTTGTTTTTATCTTTTTTTGTAAAGAAAGGATTTTCTGTGTCCATGTCTTGTTTGATAAAAATTTCTAGGTCAGATTCAGCTGCATATTTTTTTATTAGTATCCGTTTCTTGTTGGTGACTGTGACTGGGGGTTATGGTTTGTTTTTCTTTGCATCTTTAGTCCCAGGAGTGGAGGTTTTTAAGTGGTATGGAAATTGGTGTATTGACTGCTTGAGTTTGTGTTGCGTTGCACTGTACAGGATTTTGAAGTAATTCAAAAAAGACTTTTGGGGGTACTGTTTGTTCAGTCTGTGATCGGTTAATTGGTTTTTTTTTTTTTTTTTTTGGTGATTTGGTGATACATAAGCCTGTTTGGATGGGTTGGTTGGCGTGAGATGATTCACTTTGCTCCTTGTTAGGACACATTATAGTTTGTTATACTTCTGAATAAGTTTTTTGCTTTTCCAGCATTTACATGTTCTAGCGTAGGCAGGGTGGTGTTTTTTACAATTTAGGCATATTGGCTGAGCGACAGTACAGGCTTCATAATCATGCTCCACTGACCTGCACTTTGCATAAGTAGGTGTTCCCCGGCAAGCTGTCTGGAAATGTCCATACTTCCGACTTCGGAAACACTGTAGTGGATTTGGAATATATAGTCTGACCTCGCATACCGGATATCTAGACTTAATTGTCGTTGGACAATGCAGTGTGTTAAATGTCAAGACGACATTGTGTGTAGGTGTTAAAATGCCATCTTTTCTGGCAGAGATTCTCTTGACTTGTATAACTCTTTGTTCTTAAATTATTCTAGCATCTCTTCTTCAGACACGTCTAATAATTCCCAGTCCTGGATCACTCCTCAAGAGGTGTTTAGTAATCTGTGGGATGTCATAGTTACTGGTAGTCCTGCAAAGGATTAATGCAGAACTACCAGTAACTATGTTAAAGAATTAACAGACTGAGTGTTTAGCATCAGAGGTCTCGATGAGGATGTCTCCCGACCTGAGTCATTTTACAGACTTGGGAGAACCAGATTGGCTTTCCAATTCCTTTTGAACTCTAAATGGTGAGAGTTTCTGCCAATTGCATTTTCACCAGTTGAGTGGATGATCAAGAAAGTTGAAATTGGGTAGGTCTCTAACTTAGTTTTTTGGTGTTTGGCTGTTCCTGTAGTGGAACTATCTTTCTTTTTAGATGTCTGGGGTCCATCTGGCAGTCCAGATAAATCAGAATTTGACTTACTCATGATGTGCTTGTTTTGGTCCTGGGAGGTTGTCTTTTCCTCCCAGATTACCAGCACTGCACACATGGAGGCAAGAGTGGTGCTATTTAGTGACCCAAGCAAAGAGAGGGTTAATATAAACAAAAACAAAAGAGGTATTAAAGAAAGGTGTCTTTCTTTTCCAGGTTACAGTATTTGAATAGATGTATTTAAACCTAATGGATTAGCCTCTGTAGCCGAGTGGTCAGGAGCGGGAGTGCAGTAGCATACGCTCCTTGAGTAGACCGGAGTTCGAGCCCCCTGACTACTAAATACGGTTCATCTGCCAACCTGCACTGGACCAGCATGGCAGATTATGGTCCATTTCCCTCAGCATGAATTGTTGAGGAGGCTTCCAACCTGCAGTTTTACTTTTATTTTTTATTTAAATCTAATACTCAAAAGTTAAAGGACTTTGCAAAACTCAGGAGAAACTATTTACATTTAAGCGTACCAGATAATCACTATGAAAAGGAGCTGTGGTCACTAATATCGCTTGGCACTTGGGGCTGACCATGGAGGGTCAGGATCTATAGGATCCTGGAGGACTTTATTGAAGTGTATGTTCCAATTTTCTGTTAGTTCCTTTAACCTAATATCAGCAGGCCAAGTTGCCTGCAGTTGTTTCTATAGTATGTCATAAACTGAAGATAACTAAGAATTGACAAAATGGGATGAGTGGACTGGCTTTGGATCTTGATTACATGTTATTAGTTTAGTAATAACATCTCTCTCCTGATATTAAAAGGAGCTTCATAAAATTCGACACACAGACTTTGCATGTTTTGAGATGTTCTGAATGCACCCAGAGCTATATGTTGAACAGGGTTGAGGAGGGATAAAGCACTCTGCCTAGCAAAAAAGAAAACAGGAGAATCATAGCCTATTCTAGATCTACTTATGGATCTATATAAGTAGTTTTAAGAGAGATTTTGATTATTGTACAATTCATTCTAATTTTGAATAAAATGGTACTGAAAATAGAACCTTGTGTAATTTCTTCTTCCTGGAAACTTTTTAGAGAAAGCTTGCAGATCCGAAAGGATCTCTGTTGAAGCAAATTTTGGATGAAATTTGCTTCAACAGAGTTGTTCTCTTCTATGTTCTCCTCTCTTTGCCTTCTCAGGCAAAGAGAAGAGAACATAGACCCTTTAAGATGACAAAACGCCATGTGGTATCAAACTATTTCTCAGTGTCAAAGCAGATCTTACAAAATGTTCATATTTTACGCAAGCATTTCTGATGTTTGCTTTGGCTTTAATCATGAGATCCAATGGTGATTGATTTTTTCAGCATCTGAATTAATTATTATTAATCAAGTTTTGAAACTGATGATACCAAGTGAGATGGTGATGTATAATTTTTTCGAAGGTTTTGCTCAGATGGCTGGTAAGAAATATTGGTCTGTAGTTATGAGGAATGCAACGGTCTTTAGCATTTTGGAATTGGCAGTACATAGGAATGATACCAGGAGATTGGGAATATGTGCTCAGTGAAGATTCAAATGAAAAATATCAGCATTGAAGATAAGTGATTTTTGATATAGATTTCGGTGCATTAAATAATATATCCTACCATGGCCAGTCGCACTCCTCCTTGAGCTGGTAATAGATTGCTGTAGTGCAAACGTAGTAATTGGTAGAATATAAGGCAAGGCAGAGTGTCGACAAAGTTCCGTTTCTATTTCTCAATTATATCTTTAAATTTTTGAAATGACTGACCATAAGCAGCTAATGTACCGGCCTAAGAAAATACAGTTCCTAGAGCATTTGAGTTATTCTTTAGGAGTAGAGAGCACGTGTCCATTACAGTTAAGAACTGGAGTAGATAACAGTGGAAACTGATCATTTAACTGTGTTATTTTTCTCCAAATCAGTCTGATATTAGTATTTTTTTATTAACTGAAGAGGTGAATTTAATTCAAGATTCTTTTCTTTTATGTCTAATATAAAGGCCTCTTGCTCTGAGATGATTATAATTAATAAGACTGGAAGTGGTTTGTACCTGCATGGAACCTGTTTGTACAACAGGTTCCATGCTTTGTTTTTCTCTCTTTTTTTGCATTGTTGCAATCTTCGTTCCACCAGAAATTTATTTTTTAATGATTTCTTAACTATTATTGTAGAATGACTGCAGTTGTAGTTTAGCATTAGTAAATGCATATAATGCAAGAAAGCAGGCTTACACAGCATCGGCCAAAAAAAAAGAAAAAAAAAAAAACCTTCTCATTTCACCCATCCACTTGCTCCAAATGTTTGTCTAGTTCTGCCTTGAATCTATTTAAGGTATCAACTTCTACAACAGATGGAAGTTTGTTCCAGCAATCAACCACCTGTTGGCTAAAGCCAAACTTCCACACAACTGTCTTTCCTCAATTTGAATTTATGCCCTCTCAGGAGATTATTCTGAGCAAGATGAAGAATCCCATCAGCATTGCCCATGCTCAAACCATTCAAGGCTTTATACACCTCAATCAGATCACATCGCAGCTGCAGAGTCTCCAGACACTGTAGTTTCCAAAACTTAAGCCTTTCTTCATAAGAGCAACCCTTTGTTCCATTCACCAATCTTGTTGCCCTTCTCTGTACTAGTTCCAGCAGCTCAACATCCTTATTAAAATGAGGCCTCCACACTTGTATACAGTAGTCAAGGAGTGGCCTGACCATTGTCTTATACAAGGAGATAACCACCTCCTTATCCCTGCTAGAAAAATTGCTATATATCATTGACAATACACCATGAGCTACTCTTGCAGCCCGTCTGCACTGCTCAGAAAACTTCATATCTGCCTGCACAACCACCCCCAGGTCCCTTTCATTCTCTACCACTGTCAGTGTAGTACCACAGAGTTGATACGTTGCTCTGGGGTTGCTGTTTCCCATATGTAGTGCTTTACAAGTGTCAATGTTAAACTTCAGTTGTCACCTCTCAGCCCATCTACTCAACTTTTATAGATCCTATTGCAGTAGCGTACTGTCATTAGTGTCATTAACAACCCAAACAACTTTCGTATCATCTGCAAACTTAAGCATTAAGCCTGTTATACTATCATCAATACCATTAATAAATACAGAAAACAAAACTGAACCCTGGAGGACTCCACTATTAACATTAGTCCACGAAGAGCAGTGTCCATTTTTATCACTCTCTGTCTTCTCCTGCTCAACCATACCTTTATCCATAGCAGCAATTTGCTTCCAGTGCCACACTGTTCCAATTTGTGCAGCAGTCTTCCACATGCAAAAGTATCAAAAGCCTTTCTAAGGTCCAAATATATAATATTAAAATTATTCTTTGCATCCAGTTCCTTTGTGACCACATCATAGCATCCAATCAAATTGGTCAGACAAGACTTCCCCTTAACAGACCCATGCTGTGTCCGAGCTGTAACTGAAGTCTTGTTGTTGTTGTTATTTGGTTTTTAGGAGCATTAGCAACTAAGGCCATATTGCTCCGGAATATGCGATGGTCATTCGCTGACCTTTCCGCATCCTCCGTATTTGGTGGTGACGGGCTCGAACCCTGGTCTAATCACGAAGCGTGTGCTAGGCACTGCTGTTCCTTCCCACCTGGCTACGGAGGCGCCCCTGAAGTCTTGTCTAGATGATCCTGCAGTGTTTCTTTAACCGGTGCCTCCATTAATTTCCCTAGAATAGAAGTTAAACTAACAGGTCTGTAATTCCTTGTGTGTCACAATTTGATCCTCCTTTCTGAATTGGGGTCACATTTGCACATCTCCCATCCATAAGTACCTCCCCTGAGTCCAAGGAAGCTCTCATAATTATGGCTAAGGGCTTACTTTCTTCCTTTGCTGCCTCCTTTAATATAACTGGATAGATCCTATCCACCCCAAGTGCCTTTCTTATGTTCATCTTCAATAATTTCAATAATTTTCTCATCCACTTTGCTCTCAGTTACTATAAAATTATCTAGCTCACTGCCAGAGTTTAATACACCTCTGGCATTCCCCTCCCTGAATAACTGGTCATGTATGAATGTAGATGCAAAATACTCGTTTAGTTTGTTTTCTACCTGAGCAGGATCATCAACAGTCGTACCATCGGTATCAAGTGGAATAATCTGATTCATTACCTTCCTTTTAGAGTTTACATAAGTAAAGAACGCTTTGCTGTTTTTCTTTGTATCCTTTGCCAAATATCTCTCGTAATCTGCCTTTGCCAGCCTAACCTCCATTGTGACTTGGTTACAGACCAGCTTACATCTATCACAGGCTTCCATGTCACCTGTTATTTTATATGCATCCCATGCATATTTCTTCTCTGCCATATGTCTTATAAGTTCATCTGACATCCATTTAGGTATAAACCTTGAACAATATTTCTTAGTTGGTATGAAAGCCAGTAGCTTTCAAGATTAATTCTTTGAATGCTTCCCATTTTGAATTTGCTGTTGGTAACATCATCATCAGTTGGTCCCACCATATAGAATTTAAATACTGTCTCAGACCACCGTAGTCACCTTTACGAAAGCAAAAACCTGTCCCTTTTCTCTGATGGTAGTTAACTCTTTGAGTAAATCCCACTTCAACACACTGTGATCACTGCCGCCTAGTGCTTCCTTTATCTGCAGTTTCTTAATGCATGAAGAATCACCACTGATAACCAGATCAAGAGTATTACTCCCTCTACTTGACACAGGAACATGCTGCTGTAGAAAACAATCATCCAATAAATCCACAAAAGGCTTGCTAGTGTGTGAGTAACCAACCCACAAATTTCAGTCAATATCTGGGAAATTAAAATCCCTCATTATAAGACAATCTGATTTACTGATCCATTATTTCTCTGTACAGTTGTTTATTATACTCGTCAGTCATTAGTTTTGCTTTCCCAGAGCTTATGTCACACCGAACTGACTGGACACTGCTCTGTCCACCCATGTTGACTGGCTGTACTTCCGTGGATTTTGTGTGTTTCTTGCCTAATAGCATAACCCCCTCCTCTTTTCCTGTACACATTGTACTCTCCAAATTTCATTTCTGCATTCCTTATATCTGTTTGGCACCACACCTCAAATTCATAAAATTTATTTACCAAACTCCTAACGTTGGTGTACATGCAAGTATACATGCACCTGTTCCTATTCTTAGCTACCTTAACATAGCCGACGTATTTTGTTCCGCAGTGACTCCACCAGTCTCTGAAACACCACACACCTTGTTTTCGAGGCTGCTGCTCATTCCAATAGAAGCAGTGCAAGAATCACTTTCACCTCTGCCAGCAGCTACTGTTAATCTATTTGTCTGTGTATCCCCCCAAGCTAGCAGTTTTCTGACCTACCTAACACTGACTCTACAGCATCAGCAAATATTCTTGCACCCTTTCTATTTAAGTGTATCCCATCCCTGTAGAAACAGTCTCTCCTGTTAACAAGCACAGACTAGGCTGAGAAAAATTCTAACCCTTGAGCCTTGCACAATCTCTCTAGGGCCAAATTGATTGACAAGGCTCTCATCATATATGGGCAGAATTGCAGACACTTTCAAATTCAACCCTAACTCATGGCTTGTTTTCAACGTTGACCTGTACTTGTTAAGTAATTCCGTCGGTCTCCTACTCTTAATATCATTAGTGCCAACATGTACAACAATATCACCTTTTTTGCCCTGAAAAGATGATATCTGCTCTACAACATCATCAACCTTTGCTCCTAGCAGACATACCCAGGTTCTGTTCCACCTATCTTTTTTGCAGATGTCGCATGGAGTCAGGTCTGGTGATCGGGGTGGCCAAGATGTCTGGAAACAATGGCTGATGACCCATTTGTCTGTAAAGTGTTGCCTTAGCAATCTTTGGACACAATGATGAATGTGGGGTGGCGTACCATCGTGCACAAATATGGTATCCTGAAAGCACCCATGTTGTTGCAGCTCTGGTATTGCAAAATTTACCAACATTTCATAATACTGTTGTCCAGTGATGGAACAGGTGCGAGATTCAGTCGGTGTTACCTGTTCAAAAAAATATGGCCCAATCATGAATGTGGCTGTAAATCCACACCACACTGTCACATTTGGAGAATGCAACGGGACCTCTTGGATAATTCGAGGGTTTTATGTTGCCCAAATGCCATAGTTGTGCGTATTCACTCCATTTAAGCAGAAGTGGGCTTCGTCACTCCAAAGGATGTTCCATGGCCAAGTGATATCCACTGTCATTCATGCCAGAAACTGAAGTGCGAATGTGAAACGAATATCTGCATTACCATGGTTTAGCTGCTGTAGCATGTGCATCTTGTAAGGATAGTACCACAACACCTGATGCATTACTAGCCTTACAGTGGAATACGGCATGTCCACTTCACAAGAAACAGCTGGCACACTTGCACTACCACAGAGATTGACTTGATAAATCCATGACAGCCATAGCCACATCTTCAACATGAGAGGAGTCCACTCGTTTTTGACCTCTACCTGGTTGAACACCAAGATGTTCTGTTGCTTCAAATTTAACAATCATTTTGCTAACAGCACAAACAGTCATAGGTCGACGCCTTATGCAGAATTCTCTGATAGCTGCAGCTGCATTGTTGCTGTTCTGATATACAGCTTCATAATAGTGCCTTTTCCTGCAATGTTGTGGGCATTGCTGCTGTAGTTGAGATGGATGCTCAATCGGGGGGAGGACTGATCAAGTCCAGTCTGCCATGCTACTGATTGGCAGCTGCAGTGATCCGAGCATAAGTGCTTTTTTTGGCATGCTTAATTTAACCTGAGTTCTTCTTCTTGGCAAGAAACTATTTTCAATCTTATATTTTTTTCCCCAGAGTTTGCAATGTATACAGTAAGTTGTATGGCTGCCCCTGCAATTAGCGTACTCTAGAGTTAGTGCCTTGCATTCTCATTGCATATGACATTTGCACCTATTGTTCGGACATCTTGCCTCTACATGGCCTGTTGTCTGGGAGTAACGAAGTTTCTGGCATTTGTACCATCTTGGGGGTTGAGGGTAAAGGGCCAAACATAGCAGTTTAAACAACTTACTCTAACTGAAGCTGGTAGATTTAAGCTACTGAAGGTTAAAATTATGCTGCATGTTGGGACTAAGGTGATGGCTTTTTGTATTATGATCCTTTTTTTGCATAAGTTACATTTTGATCTTTTAGTTCCTGGACTATTTCTTCTTCAAAAACATTTAATAGACTCCATTCAGTGATCACTTACTTGGAAGAATTCGGTGTGTTATGTGGGGTGACAACAGAATTCTGCTTAAAGAAGCGAGCCCTTAGAGTGAGGGCTCGCTCACTTAAAGTGAGAGGTCTCTATTGGTAAGAATAGGATGTTTGAAGTCCCGCAGATTGAAGACAATCATTTTTGGTGATGCTGTTGCAGTTTTGAGACATCTTTGAATGATGAAAGGGAGGATCTTGCTAACAGGTGGTACTGACAGAGAATGCAATTTCAGGAATGCTGGAGATTCCTACCTGTTTATGTCCTTTTTTAGTCTTTTCCACATTAGAGAATCATATCACATTGTTGTGATGAGGACTAAAGAGTCCTGATCACAACAATTTTTCATGGCTTTAACCATGAAAAATCATTAACGTCCCTTTATACTCCTTTTGGCCCTGAGTGTTGAATTTCCCCCCAGGTTATCAGTCCCACCATATGGAGGCAGAAGCGGTGCAAACCAGTGACCAGACGATACTAGCGGAGGAAGGCCGTAACACTGCAAGCAAATGAGGGTTTATGAAAAAATCTTGTATTTTCCCTACAAAAAAACACTAGAAAACTGTACTAGAGAGATCGCTTGGACACTATTACATGGCACAAGGGTACCAAAAAAAAAAATAGGAAACTACTAGGAATTCAGAAGTAGCCAAAAATGCTTGTGAATGTTCTTACACTTTAAATATAAAAATTCAAAAATTTCAATATAATCTGATGGAAGGGATGAATGGATTTCGTGAAAATAAAATAAAAATATAGCAAAATATAAAATGATGCACTATGGATGTAACTATCTGGCAACAGTACATAAATTTGAAATAAAAAAAAAAATCCTCTTTTCTTCTCTCACAGATTACAAGAGAACTGACTTTTAGAAGGTAGAGTGAAGTGGCATTACTAGACACTTCATACTGAACCAGGGTTCACTTTAAAGATGTGACAAAATATAAATAAATAAATAAATTTGAATAAATTTACACTACTTTTTACAGATATAATTCAATGATACATACAAGTCGACTTGAAACTTTGTTCATCATGATTCTTTCTGGAAGATCCATTGTATTTGCAATAGCAATAACAATTAATCGGGAATGTGGTCTTGATGGCCAATCAAAAATGTTGTACATTACATTCTGTTTGTGAGTCCATAACAAATCTAGCTCATCAACTAGAATCACAGTAGACTTTTGCAATGAAGTACGTTTAGTGAACAACTTTTCAAGTAATTCTGCAGCATGCACAGAAGAAACTTTCTGTCCAGATAGGGCCTAAAATATTTAAAATAACAGAAAAAAAAATATTATAAGATATTGTTTATATTTTATAAATTATATAAAAATATATTAAAAAAATTATTATTATTATTATTATTAGGTGCAAGGAAGCCTGAAGCTCAGGCTGCACCAGACAAAAAAAAAAAAAAAAAAAAAAAAAAAATTCTGAATTACCCCGAGAGAGACAGAGAGAGAGAGAGAGAGAACAAGAGTCAAAAGTAGAAGGGAATCACCAAGAAAGAAAAGAATTATGATATCTAGCTCAGGACCCTGGGTGTGCCAAGCCCATACTCACCGATGTGAGCCCATGGGGTAAAATAAATATTGGTGCATTAGCAACTAAGGCTATAATGTGCGAAAACAAGGTCATGGAAAAGATTGCAGTGATCTATAAAGTTAGGCTGTCAAATGGTATAACGATAAAAGTATATCAGCAGTATGAAAGATACATTTTTAAATTAGAATAAAAATGTTTAAATTTGAAATAAAATTTTAATTATTTAAATGTTAAATTATTAATTTCAAATAATTAAATAATTAAACATGGCTGACACATGTTTTCAGATAAAACTGACAGAACATAAGGCTGTCAGGTAACTAAAAGCATTAAAGTATAAAACACGTTCAGGTCTATCATGTAGACACTCAGTTAATATATGCCGAATGCTTAGAACATTTCCACTATTCTCACACGTGAGAGTCATCTGCCATTAACAAGAATGAATAAGATGACTGTGTTCTACGCAGAGATCAGCAAGAAGTACTTTCTCCCTATGGTTCCTGTGCAGACTCGAGTGCCTGTGGTCTGATAGAGTTTGTTTGTGACCTGCCCACGCCAAGATTGTTGCCACTGGAAGAATAATTTAGAGTGTATCACATGCCCCTGTAGTCTGTATAGGGCAAATAACAGGCAACAACTGTTCTGAGATTGTGATGATCTGGCTACGACATCTGATTAGTCTGTATAGGGGAAATAACAGGCGACAACTGTTCTGAGATTGTGATGATCTGGCTAGGGCATCTGTTAATGGTGGAAGTAAAACTTATCCAGACACCTTTCTTTACTTTTCTTCTTATTTGGCAGAACTTGGTTTTCAGTCTTTTAAACTTAATTAGATTACAAATTGTAGGGAATTTGCTAAACAAATTCCAAGTGATTTTTTATCTATTTAATGTGCACACTTTTCTGATTCCACTGGTGCACTATGGCCATAGATGCCAATGCACCTAATAAATCCTCAAACAAACAAATCTGATTCCACCAGTAATGCTCTGTTTGCATTTCCCAGGCAAAGGTCCAGGTAATTGCAGAAGTAGCAACTTGTAATATTTGGTTGGATATATGATCAGCGACAATATCAATGGGCTGGAACTGGATATAATAAAGCTGAATATTAGAGGCATATTTGTGCCAGAATGGTCTATGAAATTTCCAAGTGGGGTGCTGCAATGGGGGCAAGTTTACTCACATTTGGAGCTTGCAAAGGATTGGTAGGTGAACACTATTTAATTGGTTATCAAGAACTGACCATTCCATATTGACATATGCAGCAGACTCTCGATTTATGGGGATCAGTAACTGGGACACATTAAGACTCCAAATTTAAAAATAAAAAATCGGCCAGAAATCATAAAATTCAACTAATAACTAGAATAGGTCTAAACAGATGTTTTGCAAATTGTAAATAAGCAAAAAGAAGTGGCATTATAAGTCATCATTGCAAAATTAATGTATCTATTATCTTGCAACCCCCACTGTCTTCACATCCGCTGCTCATAAAAAAAAAAAGAGAGAGAGAGAGAGAGAGAGAGAGAATAAATCTTTAGTTTGTTTTTGCATGTCATGTCGATTGTTGTGTTCCACTGCACTGCAAAAAGACAAATTTTGTTTTGTTATTGATGTCAGGGAGGGTGAAATTTTTTTTAAAGTAATTATTTTTTTTTTTGTTTAGAAATCGATAAAATTATGGGTAAGCGCGATGGGTAAAAAACAATTCGCACTTTCCAGTTTATTCAGCTTTTTGGTTAGTGCAATCTATTAAAAACAGGTAGTAAATTCAATCTTATTGCATTTGCGATGATAGCTGGAATTCTGTGGAATTTTATGTTATTATGGTAAAATGTGCTTCCCCTTCACTGAAATGTTCAATCATATAAAAAACATAAATGAATTTTCAGAATCTTCTCTTCATTCCTATTTTTTTGCTTCATAAAGTTGTTACTCCGTATCTCACTTGCGTGTATCGTGTTAGTTGCAATTTGTGCATTCCATATTCTTTGTTATTGATTGCTTATTTTCTTACTGTTTTAAATTTTACGACCAAAAATAAAAAAAAAATGTCAGTGAACAGAAATATCAATCAGTTACTGTTATTTGTTGTTATTTGATTTTTAGGAGCATTAGCAACTAAGGCCATATTGCTCCGGGATATGCGGTGGTCAATCCCTGACCTTTCCGCATCCTCCATATTTGGTGGTGACGGGCTCGAATCCCGGTGTAATCAAGAAGCGTGTGCTACGCACTGCTGCTCCTTCCCACCTGGCTACGGAGGCGCCATACCAATCAGTTACACTATTAATTAAGCTATGTATGTAAGTGTAAATTTATTTTTATTTTGCTAACCTGTGGAAAACACTCTACTGATTTTCATGTATTATTTAATTTTGTTAATTGGAGGAAGTAAAGTGTAAATTTGTGCTCTATATCTTTACTTTTATAGCCTGTGGATAATATTGCCTTGGTGCCTCCGTAGCCAGGTGGGAAGGAGCAGTAATG